>NC_092719.1:214390961-214708306 GCF_047496885.1 Scyliorhinus torazame
AGCTGTGGAAACCTGTATGTTGACCCGAGAGGGCAGGCTGGTATTTTTTCAAATATTTTTATTCAACAATTTTTCATAAATACAATCTATAACATAACCAAACACAGCAGCATCAACCCTCCCCCCACCCCCCCCTTAACAGCTGACGGTGATTAGCGCTTTAAAGAATACAATAAAAGGCCACCACCTTTTGCAGAACCCCTCAATTGCACCCGTTGGCATGTATTTAACTTTCTCAAGATGCAAAAACCCGCATGAGATCCTGTTGCTAACTTTGGTTGGTTCAATTGCTCTGTTTTATAACCTTTGCTCTCGAGTCGCCAGGTATCTTTATGATAGCGCCACGAGGTTCAAGTCCAAGTAATGATCAATAACTCAATACACCGATTAGTAAGATTCAAATCAAAGCACATTTATTATACACAGTCATCGCTATTCATGCACAAATTCTACGTCTAAGCTACTTCTACAACTAACAGGCCTATACTTAGCTTCGGACTGGCCCACCAGGTCAGGGGAACAAATGGCCTTTCGTTCGGGTTCTGACGGATTGGTAGCCAGGAGCGCCTATCTCGTAGCGAGCGTTGACGTAAGACTTACGGTCTCTCGGCGGCAGCTGCTCCGGTCACTGTCAAGGGTTGGTTCGCGTTGCTGAGTGACCCGGTCAAGAAGAACGATTTGAACTTGGGGCTTAACTTTTATAGTCCCCAGGGGCTTCCCGCCTTTCGGGGCGGCCCCTGTACCTGGTTCTAGGTGATTGGACTTCGTTCCAATCGCTTGGTTCGATTTCTCCAATACTGGAGCGGTTCCCTGATCAATGGGCGGTCTCGAGGTGTCCGTTAACCTCTTTTGTGTTGGCTCCTGCTGGCGCCAGGGAGTCTGGCTTAGCTTTGTGTGTCCAAAATGTTACGATTATTCCTGGGGATTGCTTATTAGTATGTAGATGGCCGATACATTATTATGCAGATGGCGGCTTGTATCGATGCTGTCTGGGCTTTTTGCAGAGTTTAATACACCGTAACTTGCACCTGCTGGTTTCTGCCTGTGTTAGCTGAATTTCCCTTCAGCCTTTGCTGTTCTCCATTTTAAATCGGGAGTTGGCCAACTCGGGTGGCTACAATCCCCCACCCGCTCCGAGGCACTGGGTGGAGAAGCTGATCTCCAATCCAACAAATCCCACCTGCGAGCGATCAATGAGGAGAAGGCTCAGACATCCGCCCCCTGAACCCGCCTGCAACTCTTGACAGGTCTGACACCCTGAATATGGCCGCTCGGGGACAGAGCTCCAAGTCCATCTGTAAAATCTCTGACATGGTGCTGAAGAAGGAGACCCCAAATCTCCCCAGCTCAGGACAAGCCCAGAACATGTGCCTATGGTTTGCTGAACACAGGCTGTTACTTTTTACATTTCATCCAAAAGATGCCAAGTCAGGGAGTGCAGCTCTGCCCGCAGTGCTCTCCCCGCAGTGCTCCCCCCGCAGTGCTCCCCCCGCAGTGCTCCCCCCGCAGTGCTCCCCCCGCAGTGCTCTCCCCGCAGTGCTCTCCCCGCAGTGCTCCGCCCGCAGTGCTCCGCCCGCAGTGCTCCGCCCGCAGTGCTCCCCCCGCAGTGCTCCCCCCGCAGTGCTGCACGGGAGTAACAGCCTGGATTGTGTGCTCAAATCTCTGGAGTTGACCTCTTTCCTCAAGAGGCAAAAGTGTAATTGATAAAATGCAAAAATAAGGCATTGCTGTTGAAAAAAAAAAGAGCATTCAGACAGACCTGTGTTATCGAGTAGGCCAGAGCAAGTACGGTCGTTATGATCAATACACGCTTGATGCTAGAGTTACTTTCAAGGTGTCCTAAACCCAGGAATAAAAGAGAAAAAAAAGTATATTAATATCAGTGTACGATGTGTATTTATTACATAAGAACTAAGAACATAAGAAATAGGAGCCAGAGTAGGCCATTCAGCCCATCAATCTTGTTCTGCCATCCAGCAAGGTCACGGCTGATTCTGATGTGGTCTTATCTCCACTTTCTTCCTGCCCCTACAAGGGTCATTACCCTCAGCTCCCTTGTCAATCAAAAAACTCATTAAAAATTCAATGACTCAGAGTCCACTGCTCTCTGGAGGAGAGAATTCCAAACACTAACGAACCTCAAAGAAGGGAGTTCCACATTATTTCAGTCTCAAAGCTAGATCAATGACTTGGATGAAGGGGCCAAATCATAGAATAGAAGGAGGCTGTTCAGCCCATCGAGTCAACACCGACCCTCCAAAAGAGCACCCCACCTAGGCCCAGATTGCGTGGGTTTCCTCCAGGTTGAGCTGTAGGTATACCCACTGTGCTGTTAGGGAGGGTGTTCCACGATTTTGCCCCAGCGACAGTGAAGGAACGGCGATATATATATATTTTTTTTAATTGAGTACCAAATATTTCCAATTAAGGGGCAATTTAGCGCGGCCAATCCACCTACCCTGCACATCTTTGGGTTGTGGGGGTGAGACCCACGCAGACACGGGGAGAATGTGCAAAACCCACACGGACAGAGACGCGGGCCCGGGATCGAACCTGGGTCTTCGACTTTTCGACGTCGTGACGCAGTAGTGCTAACCACTGCCCCTCCGTGCCTCCCGGAAGGAGGAACGGCGTCATAATTTCAAGTCAGGGTGGTGAGTGACTTGGAGGGGAACTTCCAGGTGGCGGGGTTCCCAGGTTCTGCTGGTCTTGTCCTTCTGGACGGTAGTGGTCGTGGGTTTGGAAGGTTTGTCTAAGGAACCTTGGTGAGTTACTGCACTGCATCTTGGAGTTGGTACATGTCATGTTGGGTGTTCCGATACACAAACGAACCAACACGGTTGTAGATGGTACAACTCTGTTTTATTATTCTGCACAATAATAACTATTAACTTCTGGCTGTGGTTCGTACTTCACCAGCTAACCTGTGGACCCAGCCCTAGCACTATCTTAGTGAGGCACTCAGCACATGGTGTATGTCTGAGTGGTGCGCTGTGAGCTCTGAGATATCTCCTGCTGGAATGAGCGGGACCTGTGGTGTTCCCTGTTTTATAGTGCGTGTGCTCTCACTGGTGATTGGCTGCGATGTTGTGTGTGTTGGTTGGTCCATCTACCTGTCCATCAGTGTGTGTGTGATTGCACCATGATATGCTAATGTGGATATCATGACATCCCCCCTTTTCACAAGGATATGTGCCTACATGGTAATAAAGATTGGTGTGTACTGAGTGCGGCTGAGTATGTGTGTGCAATATTTACAACATGTACATGAGGCTAAACTATATACAGAGGGAGGTGTCAGGTGCAACAGAGCAACGAGGTTGTACCACAAACAAAACAAGTGCAATCATCAAATATCGAAAGAGAACTCCTGGAACGACAAGAAAGAAACACGTTAACATTATTGCACAGCAATTCAGTGAGTCCAATGTGCAAACAGGCTCAAGTCCAGTCTATTAGGTGGGCGACGAATTCGGGTTGACCGCCTCGAGGGTGGGTCAGGATCCACCGGCTGAGGAATGGGCCTGGCCACGGGCGAGAGAGGAATAGGCAGAGTGGCAGGAAGCTCAACAAAGTCGACATCAGGGACAACAGGAGGGCGTGGCACCGGTGCATGATCACGTAGCGAGCGCGGAAGCAGCCGAAGGGCCCGCCGATCACACCGGCGAATGGAGCCATCAGGCATGTGAACCAGGAACAAGCGGGGAGCCACGCGGCGGAGAACCTCGGCGGTTGCCGACCAGCCACCCTCTGGTAGGTGTATGCGGACGTTGTCTCCAGGCGTCAGGGCAGGAAGATCAGTTGCCCGAGCGTCATGTGCCACCTTCTGCTGAGCACGCTGCTGTTGCATCCTTTGCAGTACTGGAGCATGGTCGTGTTTAGGAAGATGAATGGACGGCACAGTGGTCCTGAGGGTGCGACCCATCAACAGCTGGGCTGGCGAGAGGCCTGTGGACAGTGGGGCCGAGCGATAGGCCAGCAGGGCTAAACAGAAGTCAGATCCGGCATCAGCAGCCTTGCAGAGGAGCCGCTTCACGATATGGACGCCCTTTTCCGCCTTGCCATTCGACTGGGGATGCAAAGGGCTGGACGTCACGTGTGTGAAGCCGTAAGAAGCGGCAAAAGACCATTCTTGGCTCGCAAAACAGGGCCCGTTGTCCGACATGACGGTAAGCGGAATGCCATGGCGAGCGAAGGTTTCTTTGCATGCTCTGATGACAGCTGGTGATGTCAAGTCATGCAGGCGTATGACCTCCGGATAATTGGAAAAATAGTCAATTTTAGTCAAGCCTGCCGAGCGCATGAAAGAGGTCCACACCCACCTTCGCCCAGGGGGACGTCACCAACTCATGGGGCTGAAGCGTCTCAGGGGGTTGCGCCGGCTGAAACCTTTGGCAGGCGGGGCAGTTGAGCACCATGTTGGCGATGTCGTCGCTGATGCCCGGCCAGTACACAGCTTCTCGGGCCCTCCACCTGCACTTTTCAACCCCGAGATGGCCTTCGTGCAATTGTTTGAGGACAAGCCGGTGCATGCTGTGTGGGATCACAATCCGGTCCAACTTTAGGAGGACACCATCAATGACGGCCAAGTCATCCCGGACATTGTAGAATTGTGGGCACTGCCCCTTGAGCCATTCAAGGGGCAGTGCCCACATTCCATCATGTGGTGCATCACACGTTGTAGAAGGGGGTCAGCCGCAGTCTCACGGCGAATGTGGGCCAGACGTACATCAGTAGCCGGCAGATTGCCCGATGTGAAGGCTACTTGTGCGTCGACCTGACAGACGACCCCCCCCCTGATTCGGGTGGTGAGCTCACTGCTCTGGACAGGGCATCCGCGATGATGAGGTCCTTTCCCGGGGTGTAGACAAGTTGGAAGTCGTACCTCCGGAGCTTGAGCAAAATGCGCTGGAGGAGAGGGGTCATCTCGTTGAGGTCCTTCTGAATGATGCCGACCAGGGAGCGATGGTCGGTCTCCACAGTGAACTGCGGAAGACCATACACATAGTCGTGGAATTTGTCGATGCCGGTTAACAAACCCAGGCACTCCTTTTCAATCTGCGCATAGCGCTGTTCTGTGGGGGTCATGGCCCGCGAGGCATAGGCGACCGGGGCCCATGATGCAGTGTCGTCCCGTTGCAGGAGTACCGCCCCAATGCCTGTCGAGATCTTTGTTTCCTGAGTAGTGTCGAAGAACGTCAATACCGGGGCGGTGGTGAGCTTGATCTTGAGCTCCTCCCATTCCTTCTGGTGTGTGGGCAGCCACTGGAATTCCGTAGTCTTCTTGACCAGGTGGCGAAGAGCCGTAGTGTGCGAGGCAAGGTTGGGAATAAACTTCCCCAGGAAGTTGACCATCCCGAGAAAGTGCAGCACTGCCTTCTTGTCTGCCGGCTGCGATGGCTGACACTTTAATCGGCATCCGGCCGCACCCCTGACCGGGAGATGTGGTCCCCAAAAACTTTAGCTCAGTTTGACCAAAAGAACACTTAGCTCGGTTGAGGCGCAGGCCGTGATCTCGTATCCGTGCAAAGACACGCTGGAGACGACTGATGTGCTCCTGTGGTGTGGTAGACCAGATGATGACGTCGTCAACATAGACGCGCACCCCTTCGATGCCCTCCATCATCTGTTTCATGATGTGATGAAACACTTCGGATGGCGAGATGTTGCCAAACAGCATCCTATTGTAGCAGTATCTGCCAAAGCGAGTGTTGAAAGTGCACAGCTTCCTGTTGGACTGATCCAGCTGAATCTGCCAAAAACCCTTTGAGGCATCAAGCTTGGTAAAAATTTTAGCCCGGGCCATTTCGCTCGTGATTTCTTCCCGTTTGGGTATAGGGTAGTGTTCCCTCATGATGTTATTGTTCAGGTCTTTCGGGTCGATGCAGTTCCGGAGCTCGCCAGAGGGCTTTTTTACGCACACCATGGAGCTGACCCATGCCGTTGGCTCCATGACCCGGGAAAACACCCCTTGGTCCTGCAGCTGCTGCTTGAGGTGGTCCTCGAGTGGTGCTGGGACTCTACGAGGTGCGTGAATGACCGGGGTGGTGTCTGGTTTGAGCCGTATTCTGTAAGTGTAGGGCAGTGTGCCCATGCCCTCGAAAACCTCCTGGTTGTGGGCGAGGAGTGAGTGGAGCTGTGCCCTAAAGTCTGCATCCGGGAAATCGGAGGTGCCTTCTAGAGACAGAGTGTGTATCCGCTGAACGTGGAGGATCATCTTGCACGCCTGTGCGCTTAACAGAGAGTCCTTCGAGGATCCAACTATCTCAACGGACAGTGTGGCTGTGTATGCATTATGTGTAATCTCGAGCTGGCAGGATCCCATGGCCGGGATAACATTACCGTTGTAATCAACCAGCTGACAGTGGGATGGCCGAATCGGTGGTTTGACCTTCAAGGTGTAGAAGGTTGACCATGCAATGAGATTGGCGGAGGCACCAGTGTCTAAGCGGAATGTGATTGGTGATAGGTTGACCGTTAGGGTGGCACACCATTCATCGCCCGGATTAATGCTGTGCACTGGCATCGGCTGGTGGGTCCTACTTGGGGACATCCGGTTCCTGTCTATTACCGCAACGTGGAAGGGTTCCCAGTCGTCGGTATCACCGGTCTGCACGTCGTCAGGGTATGACCCGGTGTATGGGGGCTGAATGGCCCGCACGTCCCTGCGAGGCTGGCGGAGTTGCGGAGAGTTTGGCAGGTTGAGCTGCTCGACAGCAGGCAGCGTAGTGGCCCATCCTGCCACAGCGGAGGCATTGTCGCGTTTTGGCTGGACATTGCCGCTTTAAGTATGCGGATCCACAGTTGCCACACGTCGTGACGTCATGGCGTTCGTTGCGCCACCGCACATGCGCGGTGCGGTCCTGCGTAGAGTGCGCCTGCGCGTCTCATCCCTCTGCATCGACGTCCCCTCTTTTGGCGTGTAAAAGCACGCGAAGTGGTCGCCCTCGTCCGGGCCGCGGGCCGGGAGGAACTCGTAGGACCCCTGCCGTGCCGATTCGGCCGCCTGGAATTGGGAGTACCGGCTGGTCGCGTTTTCGTGGCGGACGTAGGTCTCGATGGCGGTGGCTAGGGTGAGGCGCTTTATTTTGAGGAGCTGCTGGCGTAGGGTGACCCCAAAAACTATCTGATCTCGAATCATAGAGTCGGAGGTGGCCTCGTAACCGCAGGACTGCGCGAGGATACGGGGGGGGGGGGGTGTCAAATGAGATTGAAAAGGCTCATCCTTACCCTGCAGGCGCTGCTGGAAGAGGTACCTCTCGAAGCTCCCATTAACTTCCACGCTGAAGTGTTCCGCAAATTTTAAAAGGACCGTCTTGTACTTTGTCTTGTCCTCGCCTTCCGCGAATGCCAGGGAGTTGTAGATGTGGATGTTGTGTTTCCCCGCCGTGGAGAGGAGGAGGGCGATCTTCCTGGTGTCCGATGCATTCTCCCTGTCTGTGGCTTCTAGGAAGAGCTGGAAGCACTGTTTAAACAGCTTCCAGTCGACGCCGTGATTTCCAGCCATTTGGAGCGGCTGCGGCGGGCTGATGGTGTCCATGGCGCAGGATGGCGGATCTCTGAAGATGTGCAGGTAGGTCTCACAGTCGCTGGCGAGTTTCCAGTCCTGCTATCATGTCGTGTTGGGTGTTCCGATACACAAACGAACCAACGCGGTTGTAGATGGTACAACTCTGTTTTATTATTCTGTACAATAATAACTATTAACTTCTGGCTGTGGTTCGTACTTCACCAGCTAACCTGTGGACCCAGCCCTAGCACTATCTTAGTGAGGCACTCAGCACATGGTGTATGTCTGAGTGGCACGCTGTGAGCTCGGAGACATCTCCTGCTGGAATGAGCAGGACCTGTGGTGTTCCCTGTTTTATAGTGCGTGTGCTCTCACTGGTGATTGGCTGTGATGTTGTGTGTGTTGGTTGGTCCATCTACCTGTCCATCAGTGTGTGTGTGTGATTGCACCATGATATGTTAATATGGATATCATGACAGTACACACGGCTGATACTGTTCGTCGGTGTGGAGGGATCGGATGTTTGTGGAAGGAGAAGCAATCAAGTGGGCTGCTGTGTCACCACACCTAGAGTGGTGGACATTGTTTTTGACTCCTTTTTTTGAAAATAATATATAGCTGCTCGAGAAGCAATTCAGAGAATGTCCATTCCACTCACTCCCAGGTTGAAGGGCTTATCTTAGGTAGAAAGCTGGGCCTGTACCTATTGGAGCTTAGATGGAGGTGATCTTATTGAAACATAGAAGATCCTTAGGGGATACCTGGAGGATGTTTCCACTTGTGGGGAAGGCTATAACTAGGGGACACAGTACAAGACAAAGATGAGAATTTCTTTCTCTCCAGACGATCGTTAGTCTGTGGAATTCTCTTCCACAGAGAATAGTGGAAGCTGGGTCATTGAGTTAAGTAGATTTTTGTTAGACAAGGGAGGAGCACAGAGAGGAAAGTGGAGCTTAGACCACCACCAGATCAACTATGATCATACTGAATGGTCTAGCAGATTCGAAGGGCCAAATGGCCTAAGTTTGTTCCTGAGGTCCTATGTTCCTCAAGGGAAGGTCTTTTATTTTTAAACTACGCCAATAGTTCTAGATATCCTCACGAGAGGAAACATCCCCTTAGCATCTACCCTATCGAGCCCCCTCCAAATCTCGATAAGATCACCTCCCATTCTTCGAAACTCCAGAGAGTATAGGTCCAACCTACTCAACCTCACCTCCTAAAACAAACTCTTCATCCCAGGAATCAGCCCACAAAAGGTGAAGATTTAGAGGGGATTTGAGGACAAACCTTTTCACCCAGAGGATGGTGGGAATCTGGAACTCGCTGCCTGAAGAATAGTGGCAGAGGCCTCGAACATTTAAGAAGCATTTAGATAAGCACTTGAAGCACACAAGGCTACGGACCAAGTGCTATAAAATAGATAGGTGCTTGATGGCCGACGTAGATACGACGAACCAAAGGGCCTCTTTCTTTGCTCTATGACTCCAAGAGAACCTTATCTGAACTGCTTCCAACGTAATTGTCTCCCACCTTAACCTTAACAGTACATTTTCTCAATGCTCAAATAACAACTTTAATTTACATAGTGCTTTTAAACAGAGGAGAACATGCCAAGGCACTTCACAGGAGTGTTACCAAGCAAAATTTGGCATGAGTGACCCATGGCAATATTAAGGCAGATTGGTCAAAGAGCTGGATGGAGAGTGAAAAAACAGAATCAAGCTTTGCTGTGACTCCTTTCATAGACAGATAGCCAGCCAGTGCCCCTAGTCACAGGGGTGGAAGGGGGGCACCAAGAGCAAGTGCCACTTTGGGACAGAACCCAAATGAGAATGCCAATGTCTTCAGGCAAAGAGAGGGGAGAAATACCGGAGAGGAAAAATCTCTCAAAAATAAAAGTTAATAATTTTTTCAATGTTGCATTGAAAGGAAGTCAACTTAAATAAAGAAATGCATCCCTAGTACTCGCCCCTCCAACCTGAAGGGCAATTTCTAATTTCCTGACAATGATGAGATAGACCAAACAGAGCCAACGTTCCCCGGATGTTGTGCAAGGAAGCACGGGTCACCTCACATCAATGGAGAATAGGATTCCGTGCTGGGAGCAGCGTGCTACGATCGTAGCACCCAAGTCTCAAAGGTGGAGGCCGAGAGATGAGGGTTTAGGGAGGGAATTTCAGAGCTTAGGACCCAGCAGCTAAAACAGAGCCGCCAATGGGCGAAGCGATTAAAATCGGGCTTGCACAGGAGTTCGGAATTGGGGAACCATAGAGATCGAGGAAGGTTGTGAGGTTGGAGGACGTCACAGAGGTAGGGAGGGGTGAGGCCCTCGAGGGTGGGAATTTAAAAAAAGGAGGTGTTGCTCAACAGGGTGCCAATGGCATCAGACATGGAGAAGCTCGACAACTTACCAAATGCCAAGCCTAATATTATTACACTCAGCTCAGTCGCCAACAGAAAGAATCGTGAAATCTCCCAAAGAATCTAAAAGAGAAATAGCAAACGTTTCAATCACTGATGGCATTCATTGCGCAAACTGGCCAAAATATTTTACTCCTCATTTTGAATCGTAAGCTGAGCTGTGGAGGCTCCAGTTTTTCCAGATCTTACTTATCGAGACTCACACACAAAGAACTATGGGGGAGGGGGAGGAAAGAGCAAGCAAATCTGCAACTCAGGGCCTCAGGTGTAGGGAAGAAGGCTGGGGACTGGCATGGGGGTGGGTGGGAGCAGATGTGTAGGGAAGAAGGCTGGGGACTGGCATGTGGGTGGCTGGGAGCAGATGGGAAAGAGGGAGAAAGAGAATTATCCTTGGAGTAAACCTGGAGGTATGGTAGATTGACAAAGCGCAAGGTAAATTGTAGTCACCGTTACAGCTTCCAGATCTGCCGCAAACCTATTCATTGGCCATCTCCATCACTCTCCCCGGTCAGTGTCTGAGATTTTACCAGAGCTTCGGCAATCTGAGCTCTGCTGGCAACACCGTATCCACTCCACCACCAAGGCTGCCTGCTCCCCCCTCCTAATCCCTAACCTCCCTCCGTAACATGACCACCTTTGCCTCAGCTTAGCTGCTGCTGGACCTTTGATGTCCGCTTTTGGTTCCTCTTGGTTATAGAACATAGAATTACAGTGCAGAAGGAGGCCATTCGGCCCATCGAGCCTGCACCGGCCCTTGGAAAGAGCACCCCACTCAAGCACACAACTCCCCCCCCCCGAGCTGCCCACTCAAGCACACAACTCCGCCCCATACCCGTAACCCAGCAACCCCACCCAACCCCTTTGGACACCAAGGGCAATTTAGCATGGCCAATCCACCCGCACATCTTTGGACTGTGGGAGGAAACCCACGCAGACACGAGGAGAACGTGCAGGCTCAGCACAGACAGTAACCCAAGCCAGGAATCAAACCTGGGACCTTCGAGCTGTGAAACGACAATGCTAATCACTGTGCTCCCGTGCCACCCGTACCGTGGAAATAGACTATTTCAGAGCTCTTCTGTAAGCTCATCCATAACGCCAACTCACACTCTCTGCTCCTAATGCCACGCAGTGATGCAAATATGTGGGCAGAAAGTGAAAAGCGGGATCCAGCTGCCAGACAGTTGAGCAGCATTCCTCATCATGGCTGACGTGAGTAAAAGGGCAATTGGTATAGAGAGCAAGTGCCACCTGTTGGACCCTAATGAAGATGCCAATGTCTTCAGAGAGAGGGGGGAAATATTGGAGAGAAAAAGTGTCTTGAAAACGAAAGAGTGGCACGGTGGCAAGCACTGCTGCCTCTCAGCGCCAGGGGCTGGTTTAGCACACTGGGCTAAATCGCTGGCTTTGAAAGCAGACCCAGGCAGGCCAGCTGCACGGTTCAATTCCCGTACCAGCCTCCCTGAACATGCGTCGGAATGTGGCGACTTGGGGCTTTTCACAGTAACTTCATTTGAAGCCTACTTGTGACAACAAGCGATTTTCATTTCATTTTTTCCCCCATTTTTCAGGGACCAGGGTTCGATTCCGACCTCAGGTGACTGTCTGTGTGGAGTCTGCACGTTCTCCCAGTGTCTGCGTGGGTTTCCTCCGGATGCTCCACTTTCCTCCCACAGTCCAAAGATGTGCAGGTTAGTTGGTATGGCCATGATAAATTGCCCCTAGGTGGGGTTTCGGAGCTCAGACGTAGGTGGGGTGCTCTTTGTGGTCCGGTGCAGTGGGCCGTATGGCCTCTTTCTGCACTGTTGGAATTCTATGAATCTTTTTCAATGCTGCTCTAAAAGAAAATCAATTTAGATAAAGAAATTCTGTGGGCAACATGGTAGCATAAGTGGTTAGCACTGTGGCTTCACAGCTCCAGGGTCCCAGGTTCTATTCCCGGCTTGGGTCACTGTCAGTGTGAAGTCTGCACGTTCTCCCAGTGTCTGCGTGGGTTTCCACCGGGTGCTCCGGTTTCCGCCCACAAGTCCTGAAAGACGTGCTGTTAGGTAATTTGAACATTCCGAATTCTCCCTCAGTGTGCCCGAACAGGCGCCGGAATGTGGCGACTAGGGGCTTTTCACATTAACTGCATTGCAGTGTTAATGTAAGCCTACTTGTGTCAATAAAGATTATTATTCTTCCTTAGTATTCTGTTCTCCGGATATTGTGTAAGGAGAGTGATTGATCAAACAGAGCCAACGTTCTCCGGATATTGTGTATGGAGAGTAGGATTCCTTGCTGGAATTTCTTTATCTAAATTGATTTTCTTTTAGAGCAGCTTTGAAAAAGTGTGATGAACGGTTACTGCCTTATCATCATGTAAGGTGATGTCCCCTTTAAGACCGGGCTTGGAACCCTGGGGACTCCGCCTCTGGCTCCGCCCATCTGTGAGCCATACATAAAGGGCTGCCTCATGGGCTGTGTAGCAGTCAGCACTTGTCTCAGCTCTAACATAGTTCTTAGTCTAATAAAGCCTTCTTTACAGTTTAATCTCCAAGCTTCGTTATTGAGGGTACATCAAAAAGATTCACAGAATTGCAACAGTGCAGAAAGAGGGCATTCGGCCCACTGCACCGGACCACAAAGAGCACCCCACCTACGCCCGAGCTCCGAAACCCCATCCAGGGGCAATTTAGCACGGGCATGCCAAGATTTTAGTCCCCAAGTCAACAACCAGCTCCGAGAAATGCGTTTGGTTTTCTTTTATAGATAGAAATCCAAAGAAGGAAATGAAAGCGAAAGTAAAGCTTATTCCTCTACTTACCTTGTCCGTTACTATAGCTACGGTGGACGCACTGACTGTCATGGAAACAACTGCACGAGTGATACCCACTGTCGCCACAACAAAAACCTGCAAAAGAAAGAATTACCCAATTAACTTTTCTAAAATTATTTCATGGGATGTGGGAGTCGCTGGCACGGCCAACATTCATTGCGCATCTCTAATCGCCCTCGAGAAGGTGGTGGTGCACCGCCTTCCTGAATCGCTGTTGCCCCGGAGGTGTAGGTAGATCCACAGTGCTGTTAGAGAGGGAGTTCCAGGATTTTAAACCAGCGACAGTGAAGGAACGGCGATATATTTCCATGTCAGGGCGGTGTGTAGCTTGGAGGGGAACATGCAGGAGGCGTCTGCAGACAAAATATCTTTTTGGTTCCAGTTGTTAAAGACTAGGTTCGTATTCCCCCGAGTACTGAAGGTTAAGGGGTGTTCGGATTGAGATATTTAAGAGAATTGAAGAAACTAATGTGCTGAGGGAATCCAGAACCAGGGGACGTAATCTTACAATTCAAGCTAGACAGCTCCGGGGGTGATGTCAGGAATCACATCTTCCGACGAATCGTAGAATTTACAGTGCAGAAGGAGGCGATTCGGCCCATCGAGCCTGCAGCGGCCCTTGTGAAGAGCGCCCTACTCAAGCCCACCATCCCAGTAACCCCACCCAACCTTTTTGGACACGAAGGGCAATTTATCACGGTCAATCCACCTAACCTGCGTGTCTTTGGACTGTGGGAGGAAACCGGAGCACCCGGGAGGAAACCCACGCAGACACGGGGAGAAAGTGCAGACTCCGCACAGACAGTGACCCAGCGGGGAATCGAACCTGGGACCCTGGAGCGGTGAAGCAACAGTGCCAACCACTGTGCTACCGCGCCGCTCATTGGGCAGAAGAGCCAGAGGAAAACGAGCCAAAAGCCGAGCAGGACCAAAGGTGCAAGCAGCCGAAGGGTAGTGGAAATCTGGAACACTCGGCCGTAAAAAGCTGGAGATGCCGGGAGTCAATTGAAAATTTCAAAACCGAGATTGGCAAATTTGTGTCAGGGCTCTTGGGCCCGCCTGCCAGAGTGGAGGTGTACCGTGCCCCCTGATTTTATTTTTGACAGTGCTGTCAGAAGATCTTATCAGAAAAGTTGGCTGTGTTTCTGGAAAGAAACATGCCGGTTTCAGGCAGAACCGGACACTTTTTGGGACACATTGCACCCAGTATTTCTTCAGAGAAAGATAGGAAACTTCGGAACGGAGCCCTAGAAACTCGCTAACCCTTTCAGCTGGGAAATAACACGAGACAGCGGGAACCGAAAATGAAATAAAGGCAAGGGCGGCACGGTGACACAGTGGTTAGCACTGCTGCCTCACAACTCCAGGGACCCGGGTTTGATTCCCGGCTTGGGTCACTGTCTGTGCAGAGTCTGCACGTTCTCCCCGTGTGTGCGTGGGTTTCCTCCGAGTGCTCCGGTTTCCTCCCACAGTCCAAGGATGTGCAGGTTCGGTGGATTGGCCCTTAGTGTCCAAAAGGTTAGGTGGGGTTAGTGGGAATAGTTTTTAAAAAAAATTAATTATTAACGTTTATTGTCCCATTTTGTCAAAAAACTGCGAAAATGTCCATAACCAATTGTTTTGATAGCGGCTTCAACTTGCGGTAGTTTTGTCGGTCTGTTATCGTAATCTTCTTGCTTCTCGCTCAGATTCCAAAAGTGTGAGCACATCTCCCTCACGAACTGGCCCTTTCACATTCCGAATGATGGATCGGTTGCTGTCATCCATAAATTCCACACGGACCTGAATGCACTGTCCCTGCGAACCAGTCCTTCCAAGAACTTTGGTAACCTCCAGACACTTTGAAGCCAATCGTTCAGGGGCTGCAGTCGTTCGTGGGAATAGGTGTGGGCTTAAGAAGGGTGCTCTTTCCAACGGCCGGTGCAGACTAAATGGGCCGAATAGCCTCCTTCCGCACTGTAAATTCTATGATTCTAACCAAGCAAATTAATGGAGCATCCCTCAATAAACAATTTCACCACAATCAAACATATACTCAACAGTGGGAAACATAGGAAAAAGGAGCAGGAGCATTTTAGCCCTTAGAACCTGCTCTGCCATTCATTATGATCATTTAACACTGTAAACCTGTTCCTGCTTTTCTCCACTATCCTTTGCTCCCTTTAGCCCCAAGTGCTAGATCTAACTGCATCTTGAAAACGTACAATGTTTAGGCCTCAACTACTTTCTGTGGTAACGAATTCCACAGGCCGACCACTCTCTGGGTGAAGAAATTTCTCCTCATCTCTGTCCTAAATGGTCTACCTCGTATCCTCAGACTGTGACCCCTGGTTCTGGACATCCTTCCTGCATCCACCCTGTCCAGTTCGGTTAGAATTGTATGCATTTGTATGACCCCCCCGCCCCCTCAGTCTGGTAAACATTTGCTGGACTCCCTGTACTCTAGCTCCAGCACATCTCCCCATCGTGAGCAAATGTACATTCCCCCCACATCGCCATATACCCAACCACTGAGTCATCAATGGAAGTCATGCTTGTAGAAAAAGGAGAACAATTTGGCGAAAGAATTTAATGAATGAAAAAGATGCACAGATAGTCTCCAATCCCCAAGAAAATGCTTCTATGAAGCTATAGCTTTCATAAGCACGGGCAGCACGGTAGCATAGTGGTTAGCACAGCGGCTTCGCCGCGCCAGGGTCCCAGGTTCGATTCCCGGCTGGGTCACTGTCTGTGCGGAGTCTAGACGTTCTCCCCGTGGCTGCATGGGTTTTCTCCGGGTGCTCCGGTTTCCTCCCACAGTCCAAAGACGTGCAGATTAGGTGGATTGGCCATGCAAAATTGCCCTTAAGTGTCCAAAAAGGTTAGGAGGGTTTATTGGGTTACGGGGATAGGGTGGAAGTGAGGGCTTAAGTGGGTCGGTGCAGACCCGATGGGCCGAATGGCCTCCTTCTGCACTGTATGTTCTATAACCAGGTGCTTTCTGTGCTACTACTGGAGGGTCATTTGTAATCGAACCTGCTCATGAAACGGTTTTGGCGACAGTGGGTGGCGGAGGTGCGAAAATGCTGTCAATTTTCCAGTTCTGCTCGCTAGCGAGTCCCCAATAACGGACAGCACCATGAGGAATCCTGAACTGCCACTCCCCTGCAACCAGCGTGACAAAACCTCCCTCCAACCGTTCAACTGGAGCCCGTCCATAATTTCAGCTGAAACTCCCAGTTCAGAGGGCGTGCTGCAATGCTGGGGGTGCCGTGAAAGACATGAAGCCCAGGCCCGGTTTGCTTGTTCAGGTGGACCTTAAAAAATGTCATGGTTCTATTCGAAGAGCAGCAGGAGAGTTTTTCACTCCTCTCCCCAACATCACTCAAATTAACAGGTTAAGTGGTCATTTTTTAAAACAATCAATCACTCTTCAGGTGCAGGTGTTGCTGATAATGTCCTAATTTATTGCCTTTTCTGAATGACCTTTGGAGGTGGTGGTGGTGGCGGCGGCGGTGGTGGTGGTGGTGGTGGGGCACCTTCAAGAACCACTGCAGTCCATGCAGTGAAAGCACACCGGAGAGGGTAACGGGGCTATTAGGGAGGGGCATAAGGAATTTGCCCTGAGCGGGTGAAAGAATGGTCATGTATGTTTTATACATTTGCTACACTTGTCGTTCAGGGTGGTGGAGACTGTGGGTTTGCATGGCCCTGGTGTAGAAGCCTTGATGAGTTGCTACAGATGCAGCAAGATGCTACCATACACGCAAGTTCCTTTTGTTTAAAGGCCGCCCATTCAATACCGGCATCACAAATACCTCTGATGCTGGGGAACTTTTTCCACTGGGTAGGCCATGCACTTGTTCCTTCGTGAACTGCTTCGCTTCTCAACACTGTTTATTCTCCCACTGATGAGAAATGTCTCGCTCCCTTACCAAATCAAACTGACGACAATAAATAGAAACTTCCAGCCAGGCGTATGAAATTACCTCACAGAATTCTCAGTTAACTCTTTCACATAGACCAGGGTGGTTTCTTCTAACAGTCTGCCGATTCGTCTGCTGGTAGGTTCGGTGGGGGTTTGGGGGGAATTAGAGGGACGCTCTCGCAGTAGATTGCTAGGAATGGGAGTGTAAATTTTGTAGTCAAAACTCTGAGCGGTGGGACAAGAGTCCCAACAACGGGAGCCACATCTGAAAAAGAGCAGAGGTGTTCTTGGGCACTTTGTGGGAGCTTTCCTCACCACCAATAAATTATCACTCAACCAAAATGCAGATCATCTGGCCATTCTCACATTGCCAACCTTGCTGTGTACAAATTGGCAGCTCAGTTTCCTCCATTGTGACAGTTTTTTTTCTGTGGAGTCAAGGATCCTTGCAGCCTTCCAGGAATCATAGAAAATACAGCACAGAACAGGCCCTTCGGCCCACGATGTTGTGCCGAACCTTTGTCCTAGATTAAGAACAAATTAATCTACACCCCATCACTCTACCTTAATCCATGTACTTATCTAATAGCCGCTTGAAGGTCCCAAATGTTTCCGACTCAACTACTTCCACACGCAGTGCATTTCATGCCCCCACTACTCTCTGGGTAAAGAACCTACCTCTGACATCCCCCCCTATATCTTCCACCATTCACCTTAAATTTATGTCCCATTGTAATGGTTTGTCCTACCCGGGGAAAAAGCCTCGGACTGTCTACTCTATCTATTCCCTTGATCATCTTCTAAATATCTATCAAGTCTCCCCTCATCCTTCTCCGTTCTAACGAGAAAAGGCCTAGCACCCTCAACCTATCTGCCTCAAAATACCCAGCATATTACAAATCTCAAATCAAATTTTGTTTAGTTCCCCTGCCCCCTTGTTAGGTTAAAAACTAGTTCCAAAGTCACTTTTAAAAAATAATTAACAAGAAACTAATTCAGGGGTCAAATTTTAAATTATGCTCGTGGGATCTTGCTGTGCACAATTGGCTGCCATGTTTCCCTACATTATAACAGTGACTGCACTTCATGAAGTACTTTGACGATTGCGAAGTTCAGTGGGCTGTACCAAGGGTGTGAAAAGCACCACAGAAAAGACATTTTGTTCATATCAATAGGACTTTAAAATGTGCAAAATATAGATTAAAATAGTGTAAAATAAAAAAAGTAGAAAATGCTGAAGGGTTATTGCTGCAGGACAGTCACTCAAAAACAATAATCCCTCTCCGTCAGATGTCAAAGGCTGCGTATTTCCTCATTTTCAATTTCAGGTAATTGGATAGTCTCGATATAAAGCCATTGTAATTAAATTAATTATATCAATTACTGGGGTCCGGTAGCTCAGTTGGCTGGACAGCTGGTTTGTGATGCAAAAGAAATGCCTACCGTGAGGGTTCAATTCCTGTACTGGCTGAGGTTTTTATTGGGGGCACGTTAGCACAGTGGTTATCACAGTTGCTTCACAGCTCCAGGGTCCCAGGTTCGATTCCCTGCTGGGTCACGGTCTGTGAGGAGTCTGCACGTTCTCCCCGTGTCTGCGTGGGTTTCCTCCGGGTGCTCCGGTTTCCTCCCACAGTCCAAAGATGTGCAGGTTAGGTGGATTGGCAGATTGGCCATGCTAAATTGCCACGGTGTGGACGTAGGTAGGGTGTTCTTTCCAAGGGCCGGTGCAGATTCGATGGGCCTAATGGCCTCCTTCAGCACTGTAAATTCAATGATATGATTCTACTGTAACGAGGAGAAACTTAAAACCGGGTCTGCATTCACTGGAGTAGAGAATGTTAAAGGGAATCTAAATTTCCAAGTTCAAAAATTCAGGAAAATTTTTTAAAGAGGAATTAAATATGGTGAATAAATAGTGAATTGGTCAGAAGGGGGATAACCTCGACATTAGCAAGAAAGCATTGTTTCATACAAAAGATTATACGAATATGAAAATTTACAGCTCCCTCCTCGAGGCGTCTGTTGTTGGAGTCAATTGGAGTTTTCAAGGCAGGTTGTTAAACGTTTGTTCTGCAAGGAAGATGGAGCAAAAGGAGGACGAATTGAATAGAGGTTCACGCCAGCCATAGACTCATAGAATTTACAGTGCATGAGGAGGCCATTAGGTCCATCGAGTCTGCACCGACCCTTACAAAGAACACCCTACTCAAGCCCCATGTCTCTACCCTATCCCCGTAACCCCCACTTAACCTTTTCGGACACCAAGGGCAATTTAGCATGGCTAATCCACCTAACCCGTACATCTTTGGACTGTGGGAGGAAACCGGAACACCCGTAGGAAACCCACACTGACACAGGGAGAAAGTGCAAACTCCGCACAGACAGTGACCCAAGCCTGGAATCGAACCTGGGATCCTGGCGCTATGAAGCAACTGTGCTAACCACTGTGCTACCGTGCTGCCCCCACTGAATAGCAGGGGAGGCTGGAAGGGCTGAATGGCCATCTCGTATATTAATAATGCAAATACTTTCTGAAGCAGGAGGTAATAATGGCATATAACAAGGAATTAAATAAACATCTAAATGGTGAAAGAAATATTGAAAGGGCAGGAGGAGAGAGCTGGGAAGAGGGTCAACTCTTGGAGCAGGAACGTACACATGTGGCATCAATGGGGCAGCACGGTAGCATTGTGGCTAGCACAATTGCTTCACAGCTCCAGGGTCCCAGGTTCGATTCCGACTTGGGTCACTGTCTGTGCGGAGTCTGCACGTTCTCCCAGTGTGTGCGTGGGTTTCCTCCGGGTGCTCCGGTTTCCTCCCACAGTCCAAAGATGTGCAGGTTAGGTGGACTGGCCATGATAAATTGCCCTTTGTGTCCAAAATTGCCCTAAGTGTTGCGTGGGGTTACTGGGTTATGGGAATAGGGTGGAGGTGTTGTCCTTGGGTAGGGTGCTCTTTCCAAGAGCCAGTGCAGACTCGATGGGCCAAATGGCCTCCTTCTGCACTGTAAATTCTATGATTCTATGATTCAATGGGTCCTGACCCTCCTTCCGTGTTAGTTCATGGCATGTTTGGTTGGGGACGGGCGGGCTTGGCTGGCTCAACCAGCATTTATTGCCCATCCCTAATTGCTCGGGAGAAGGTGGTGGTGAGCGACCTTCTTGAACCGCTGCAGTCCATGTGGTGTAGGTACACCCACAGTGCTGTTAGGGAGAGAGTTCCAGGATTTTGACCCAGCGACAGTGAAGGAACGGCAATATGCATCCAAGTCTGGGTGGCGTGTGGCTTGGAGGGGAATTTCCAGGTTGTGGTGTTCCCATATGTCTGCTGCCCTTGTCCTTCGAGGTGGCAGACGTCATGGGTTTGAAACGTGCTGCTGAAGGAGCCTTGGTGAATTTCTACAGTGCATCTTGTAACACACTGCTGCCACTGTGCGGTGGTAATGGAGGGGTCGAATGTCGAAGGCGGTGAACGGGTTGTCTATCAAGTTGCTTCATTCTGGATGTGTTGAGCTTCTGGAGTGATGTCAGGGCTGCACTCATCCAGGAAAGTGGAGAGTATTCCGTCATATTCCTGACTTGTACCTTGTAGATAGCGGACAGGCTTTGGGGAAATTGGGACGCGAGTTACTCGATGCAGAATTCCCAGCCTCTGACCTGTTCTTGCAGCCGCAGTATTTAAATGGCTGGTCCATGTCTTGTTTCTAGTCAATGGTAACCCTCAGCATGTGGATAGGTGGGGATTTCAGCGATGGCAACACCATTGAATGCCAAGAGGAGACAGGCATAGTAAACAAAAAAGGTTAAAATTCAAGGAATGCCGCTTGCCACAAGAGCAGACCGCACAGCCCCTTGAACCTGTCTCATCAATCTAAAAGATTGCGGCTGACTCGCAATGCACTTTGCTAACCACTAATGTCCCAGAATTCCTTTACTGCTGATAAATGTATTGACCTCAGTCTTGGCGGAGTATCCACAGCTCGCTGGGATACAGATTTCCAAATATTCACAAACCTGAGTAAAGTAATTTCTCCTCATCTCAGTAACTGATTTACCCTTTTATCCTGAGACTATGAGGCTAGTGCTAGACTCTCCAACCAGAGGGAAACAGCGTCTTAGTATCCACCCCCTGTCAAGCACCGTCAGAATCTCACACATTTCAATGAAATCACACATCATTCTTAACTCCACCGATTATGGACCCATTTAACTCAAATAATTACACTGTACTGCAGCTGCAGCAGTCAGCATCCCATTCATATGGGTCTCTTGTGAAGCATGTGCTCCAAGGCACTCTCAGAACAATCTGTTCTCACAAGCTTCCACTCACTTACTATTTTAATTCCCCATCCCAATCTAACCTCACTCTCTTCCTGGCCTCCAACAGAGTTGCAACGTATCATAAGGGGCAGTAACACGCTTTCGGATTTTGAAATAGGACAGCCTTGTCCTCCACACTGGGCTCAACCGCCATAGGTCGAACCATTGCTTCATTAATTCAGTCCGCAGGATCTGCCGCTACCACTTACACAGCCTTCCTTATTATCCCACTTACCGCCCCCCCATATCCAGTCATTTGTTCTCAAATGTTTCCATTTTCTTTCATGTGATGTGGGCATCGCCAGCAAAGCCAATATTTGTTGCCCATCCCCAACCTCCCTCGAGAAGGTGGCGGCGTGCCGCCTTCTTGAACTGCTGTAGTAGATCGGATGTAGGTACACCCACAGTGCTGTTAGGCAGGGGGTTCCAGGTTTTCCGCTCACTGACAATGAATGAATGATGATATAGTTCCAAATCAGGGTGGTGTGGGACTTGGAAGGGAACATCTAGGTGGTGGGCTTCCCATGTATCTGCTGCCCTTGTCCTTCTAGGTGGTAGAGAACATGGGTTTGAAAGGTGCTGCCGACTTTGGAGAGTTGCTGCAGTGCATCTCGGGGATGGTACACACGGCTGCTCCTGGGCAAGGTGGAATGTTGAAGGTGGTAGATGGGCTGCCAACCAAGCGGGCTGCTTTGTCTTGGACGGTGTCGAGTTTCCTCAGTGTGGTTGGACCCGCAATCATGTGCAAAGTATTCCATCACACTCCTGACTTGTGGGAAACTCTCCACTTTCCTCTCCCTCGTCTCTATGTCTTTGCTTATAAACTTCAGATCTCTCATTCTGTCCAGTTCTGATGAAAGGTCATTGCCTGAAACATTAAATCTGGTTTCTCTCTCTCCACATAACTGATGATTTCCATTTCAAGGCTTCCAGCATCTGTATTATTTAGCTTTATGACAGAATCAGGCATTTTTTTATAGTTGGTGGAGATCTCTGACCTTACAGCTGCTTTTCTATCGTTTCTGAAGCATCCTAGAGCCATCAGCTACTCTGGAGTTGGTCTCCCTGGTGGCCAGCTTTATGGACTGGGAAGGCTTAGATTAGAACGCGCATGTCGGAGCCAGGCATCGTGAAGCAATGGCCCAAACAATCCTCTTCGAGGCCATCGTCAAGGCAATGGAGATGACTCAGCAAATAACCACGCACAGAAAATGCTGGCATGTAATCAAGACACTTTTAAAAAGCTGTCTGCCCTTATTAAAATTGAAAGGGAAGGGGGGGTTCTGATGTAATGTCACTGACTTGAAGTATTAACTGTTTCAGATCGTCAGTATCTGTAGTGACTTGCTTGTGTCAAGGTAAAGGGGGGGGGGGGGAGGAGGAGGATTTTGACTTTGCTTCTCTTTCTCAACCTTTTGACTTCTGCCTCGCTCGTTCTCGATCTGTGCCAAGTTCTCCACCATAGTCAACAGCTTGAAGCATCGCTCGGGAATTTCAGAGAGGTCAATTCAAATCGTTTATGGTGTTGGCTATGTCTCACTGGGTAACACTTTCACCTCAGAGGGTGGTGACATTAAGGATCACTCCAGAGACATAAGCCCATACTCCAGGCTGACGCTCAGAGTGCAGCACTGCAGTCAGAGGTGTCGTCTTTCTGACAAGTTGTTAAACCAAAGTCTTGTCCGACATCTCAAGTAGTTGTGTCAAAGTGCTTAAGTGTTTTTCAAGAGTAGTCACTGTTGTAATGTCGGAGATGTGGCCCTAGTGGTGGCCTGTGGGTGGTCCTAGTAGTGGCCTGTGGGTAGCCTCACTGTATAGCTTACAGATCCCAAAACAACTGTTCACCACTATTCTGTTTCCTGTCACTCAGCCAACTTGGCATCTGTGCTGCCCCTTTTGTTCCATGAGCTTTGACCTTGCTGACAAGTCTGTTATGTGGCACTTTATCAAATGCCTTTTGCAAGTCCATGTACATTACATCAATCTTGACCCTCTCTGTTGTGTTTCACAAAACAAAGTTCACATTTTGGCAGGGGCTAGGGTGGCAATGAGAAGTACTGGATGTTCTCTCATGGGAATAGTCCGTTCTGCCACTCTTAGATGGTGGCTGTCCACAATATTTCAATTTTACTGAAGTTTTTCAGAACTAAAGAAGTTAGTTTGTAGCCTCCCACTCTTTTCTTTTCACACCCTTCCACAGTTTCACCCCTCCCTATTTCTGTAATCACCTCGCCCGACGACGCTCTGCGACATCTGCACTCCTCCAATTTTGGTTTCTGCATATCCCTGATTTTATTTGCCTCACCATTGGTGGCCCAGACTTTACTTGCCGGGACAATCTGTGCACAGCAAGCTAGCATCAGCAAGCAGGTGAGTGACCAGATCATCTATTTTAATAATGATGGTTGAGGAATAAATGTTGGCCAGGATATCACGAGAACTCAAATAAATACAGAAATGCTGAAAAAAAGACTAAACAGGTCTGACAACAGTCTCCCCAAACAGGCGCCAGAATGTGGCGACTAGGGACTTTTCACAGTAACTTCATTGAAGCCTACGTGTGACAATAAGCAATTATCATCATGTTAGGAGAGAGAAACAGAGTTAACATTTCAAACCTAATATGGCTTCATCAGAAGTATTCAACAGGAGAATTCCCCTGCCCTTCTTTGGAATGATGTGGAGATGCCGGCGTTGGACTGGGGTGAGTAGAGTAAAAAGTCTTACAACACCAGGTTGAAGTCCAACAGGTTTGTTTCAAACACTAGCTTTCGGAGCACTGCTCCTTCCATTCACCTGAGGAAGGAGCAGTGCTCCGAAAACTAGTGTTTGAAACAAACCTGTTGGGACTTTAACCTGGTGTTGTAAGACTTCTTACTGTACTTCTTTGGAATAACACCACGGGATCTGTTACATCGACTTGAGGGCAGACTGGATCTCCATTTAATGTCTCATCCAAAACACGGCAAACATGACAGTGCAGCACGGCTGCAGTGCCACACTCAACAGCTACATTATGTGCTTAAACCATCAAGTGGGTCTCCAGAGCCAATGGTCAAGACAGCTATAGCACAGCCGGCAATGGCGGGGCAACGCACGGTGCGGGGGGGGGGGCGTTCCACCAATGTCACACCAGTTTCCTAATGCACTGCAGAAGACTTACCAGTATGTAGAATGTAGTGAAGATGGGACTAGATGTAGCCCGAATCTTTGCTCTAGCCGATGGAAGCTTCCAGAGCAAAAACGCAAAGAAAAGCACGTTGGGGACGAGCAGAAAGGCATCCCAGAATCTAACTCTGTTTGGAAATGGGGGATTAAAAAAAAACATTTAGAAAAGATGTGAAACTCTGGCGCGCGCACACAACTTTCCAACAACAACTTCCATTCACATAGCAACTTTTAAATAGCAAAACATCCCAAGAAGCAGCACAGGCATGTTAGCAAATTACGTTTGACACTGAGCCACAACAGGAAATATTCAGACCTGGTCAAAGAGTCAGAAGTATCTTAAAAGAGGAGCGAGAGAAGAGAGGCAGAGTGGTTTAGGATGGGAATTCCAGAGCTCAGGGTCCCGGCAAGTAAAGGCTGGTGAGGCAAAGGAAAATCAGGGATATGCAGAAGCCAAAAATGAAGGAGTGCAGATGTCGCAGAGCGGCATAGGGCGAGGTGATTACAGAAATAGGGAGGGGCGAAACTGTGGAAGGGTGTGAAAAGAAATAGTGGTAGGATACAAACTAACTTCTTTAGTTCTGAAAAACTTTAGTAAAATTGAAATATTGTGGACAGCCACCATCTAAGAGTGGCAGAACGGACTATTCCCTTGAGAGAACATCCAGTACTTCTCATTGCCACCCTAGCCCCTGCCAAAATGTGAACTTTGTTTTGTGAAGCACAACAGAGAGGGTCAAGATTGATGTAATGTACATGGACTTGCAAAAGGCATTTGATAAAGTGCCACATAACAGACTAGTCAGCAAGGTCAAAGCTCATGGAACAAAAGGGGCAGCACAGATGCCAAGTTGGCTGAGTGACAGGAAACAGAATAGTGGTGAACAGTTGTTTTGGGATCTGTAAGCTATACAGTGAGGCTACCCACAGGCCACTGCTAGGATCACCCACAGGCCACCACTAGGGCCACAGCTTATCTGGATCTATAATGACGCAGACATGGGCGCGCTGCAGATTTGAGCGCGCAGAGCAAAATTTCAAAATTTGCTGATGTCACCTAAATTGGAAGTATTGTGAACAATGAGGAGGATAATAAAGAAACTTCAAGAGGACATAGACATGTGGTGAAATGGGCAGACACGTGGTGAAAGTTATTTATTTTTAAAAATAAATTTAGAGTACCCAATTCAGGGGCAATTTAGCATGGCCAATCCACCTAACCTGCGCATCTTTGGGTTGTGGGGGTGAGACCCACGCAGACACGGGGAGCATGTGCAAACTCCACACGGACAGTGACCTGGGGCCGAGATCGAACCCGGGTCCTCAGCGCCGTGAGGCAGCACGCTAACCACTGCGCCGCCCTAGTAGATGTTATTTAAACAAGAGAAGTACAAAGGGATATATTTTGGTTGAGAAGAATAAATAAGGGCATTGTAAAATAAAGGGAACAATTTTAACAGGGGGTGCAGGAGCAGAGAGACCTGGGGGTGGAAGTGCACAAATCAGTGAAAGTGGTGGAGAAAATGACAAAGTGTTTTTAAAAAGCGAAGAGAGGGTCCTGAGCTTCCCAAATGGAGGTGTTGGATACAAAGCCATATGTTCACCTTCAATGCTGTAACCATTCAATGATTCTTCCATAGTTGTAGCATTTCCTTAACATTAAAATCCACTATGCTACGTGGGCAGCACGGTAGCATAGTGGTTAGCACAATTGCTTCACAGCTCCAGGGTCCCAGGTTGGATTCCCTGCTGGGTCACTGTCTGTGCAGAGTCTGCACATCCTCCCAGTGTCTGCGTGGGTTTCCTCCGGGTGCTCCAGTTTCCTCCCACAGTCCAAAGATGTGCAGGTTGGGTGGATTGGCCATGCTAAATTGCCCTTAGTGTTGGGTGGCGTTACTGGGTTATGGGGATAGAGTGTATGTGTGGGCTTGGGTAGGGGGCTCTTTCCAAGAGCCGGTGCAGACTCGATGGGCCAAATGGCCTCCTTCTGCACTGTAAATTCTATGATTCTACGATCTTGGGCTGGATTCTCCGTCGGCAGGCTCCTCCGTTTCGCCGGCAGCGCACTCTCGTCCGTGGATTTCCCAACGGAGTGGGAGTGCCCACAATGGGAAATCCCATTGGCCCGCTGCCGGGACGGAGGATCCCTCTGCCAGCGGGGGCGCGCCGCACCAGAAAACAGGTGCGGCGGGACAGAGAATCCCACCCCTTGCATTGATATAGCACCTTTCAGAACCTCAAGACATCCTTTCACAGACAATGAAATACAGCCGAGTTTAGTCATTGAATGTGATGTCGAAAACAACAACCAATCGGCATATAAGCTCCCACAAGCAGCATTGGGCAGAGAAGCTGTTTATTTCAATGATATTGATTGAGTGATAAATATTCCCAGGTCCTGGTGAGAATTCATTTGCTCTTTGAAATAGTGCCATGTGAATCTTTTACATTCATTTGTGAGGCCAGATGGGGTCTCAGTTTAACACCTCATCCAAAAGATGGCTCCTTCAACAGTGCAGCACTGCCTCAGTACTGCATTGGGAGTTAGCCTGCCTTTCTGTGGTCATCAATACCGTCTCGTTGGGAAGGCGGAACTGGTGCGATATAGAGCTAGGCCCCTTGGGTATGATAACCAACAGACATGCATTCACACACAACGGTAACTGGTATGTTTTCTGATCCGAGAATGGGTCTCAATGTTCCCTGCCAACCCAAATGGGGGACAGAAAAATGACCAGTCTGGGATTTGTTGCTGGTAAGTGTACATCAGACTCATGATCAAGAGAGTCTTAATGTCGAGGCAGGGGACAGGAATAGGACGCCCCGTTTTGCTGAACAGCTATCTAAAAGTCATTGTTTGGACTCTTGTGTGACAATTTAGAGGGGCCACTAGCAACTATGGAATCATACAACACCACAAATTAGTGTCTTTAGGAGAGGTGGCGGGGGTAACAAGTGGAATGCATGACCTGAAGCAACGTAGACCAATTGAAGAGTTAAAATCGAGTCTGCAAACCAAATGTACATTCACCAGAAAATAACCTGTCGTCCCCCCGCATTAATAAATGTTAAGGTTCGAGATTCAGTTTCTAGGAAGCAAACCATAAAGACAACAGACAGCAGTGTTTGAGCTTTGCAATGCTTCCTGGGCTGTTACAACACAAATCAATTCTAATATTCATTCAAGGAGGAGTTCGGAGCTAAAAAAAAAATCACGTTGAGTGCAATTCAATTAGCCCATCAGGCAGCCCATGGGCTAGGTTATTAAACGGCTGCTCACCAAGATGTGTATTGGCATTCCCTTCCCCCACTCCATCCCCACTCAGTATAGCTCAACTAGGAAATGTGTGATCAAGGTAAGGGACCGAGCCCGAAAGGCTCAGTACCATGTGGTACAGTTGGCCTCAAATTCCCCCTGATCAACATTGGGTGATACCCCTGGAGGAGGTGATTACCCCTGGAGGAGGTGATTACCCCTGGAGGAGGTGATTACCCCTGGGGTTTGTACCTCAGAGGAATTGCTGAACCTTGAAATTATTTCATCACCTTTTCTCATGTTCACGCTTTCAGCGAGTTATCTTGGTCGAAGAACGCAAGAAATAAGAGCACGAGGAAGGTATGTGGTGCGGTGCCTCAGCCATTCGATAAGATGATGGCTGAACTTTTTGCATCAAATGTACCTTCCTGTCCTTTCCCCATATCCCTGGCTTCCCTTAGTGTCCACAACCTATCGATACCGGTCTTGAATATTCAGAAGTATCGAGCAACCGCTGCTCTCAGGGAGAGAATTCGAAGGATTTAGACCGTTTTGGGTGAACATTTTTCTTCATCTCAATCCTAAATGTCTAGCCCTTTACCCTGAGACTATTTCCCCTGGTTCGAGAGGCTCTAGAGTAAATAGCCTCTCAGCATCCACCAAATCTAGCCCTCTGGAGATTGTGGGTGCGAATGTATGTATGATCTCACCGTGCCCGACTCAGTGACGTGATGAGGCCGTCCCCTCGTGAGATTTACAACGCATGGGACGCCTTGCAAGATTTCGCGAGACGTTGCGGTCTGGATCTCGCCCTCGCAGTCTGGATCTCGCCCTCACTGGGAGGGATCCAGATTTGCATATTCAAAATGAGCAATTTGCTTCATTTAAGTATGTTTGCTCCGGAGTATCTCACGGCCTGGGATTGAATGGCCGCGCGTGGGAGAACGTGCCGTGCCGCCGTGAGCACTGGTTTCCACAAATGTGGACCAGGTATCATGGCACTTGGTTAGGGTCTCCCAGGCGACCGGAGGACCCCCAAGCGGTTGGGCTCTGATCAGAGCGGTACCCTGGCACCCACAAAGTCACCAGGGCATGGCCTGGTGGCACTGCCAAGCTGGTAGGGACTCTGCCAGGTTGACAGACCAAGGTGCCACATTGACCGTGTCAGGGATCGGGCCCAGAGGTGCCCTGCCCTTAAGAGGTGGAGTGAGGGGGTGGGGGGGGGGCGCGGCGGCTCGAGGGCGTCCTAATCGGTAAGTTGGAGTGCTAGGGAGGCCACGGTGGGTGGTCAAGGCATTGAAAGATGGTGAGTTTTAAAGGCAAGCATGGCCTTGGCAGGGGCATCACAACCAAATGGTTTTTAGATTGCTCACTATTGTGGTGGCTCAGACATACACTGAAACTTCCAATGGTTATCAAAGCAGTTTATTGATGAGAGGCAAAGGCAGTTAAGTAATAGGCACAGAACATAATACAACAGGTCTTAACACTTCAGCTCCATGATCCTCACTGCCCGGGTCCTGCTCCCAAGTCCACACACAAACTCCCCATTCACGTGGGCCAAGGAGCCCGCCCCCTTAACTGGGTGCAGTTCCACATCCCCCCTCCCACAAGTCCCTTTTACAACTACTGCAAAAAGTATATAAAGAAGTTACAAACGTAAACAGAGACAACAGAGGAAAGAGAGTCAGAGAGTCAATCGGTCCGGAGACCTCCGGGTCCTCCTGGTCCGCCGTAGCCCTGCCACTGGCTTGGCATTCTTTGGGCAATTGAGTGGTCAGCCAGTGCCACCTCAGAAGTCACCACTTCAACAGCAGGTGAACTGACCTTGAAAGGAGCAGCTGGTTGAACAAACGGACTTCCCGTTCCCCTTGGCTAGACAGAGTTACAGGATTATTGCTAGTTGTACTTGTCGACTCCAAATTGGGAGGAGCGGGGGGGGGGGGGGGGGGGGTCACCATTCCTCGACACCACATGTTTGCTTAGGGTTGTCATGTTTTCTGACAGTCTTCCCGTTCACATTGACCACATAATAGTGATAGGAGACTCAATGGTTAGGGGAATGGATAGGAGATTCTGTGGTCGCGATCGAGACTCCCGGAAGGTATGGTGTCTCCCGGGTGCCAGGGATGTCTCGGATCGAGTCTACTGGATTCTTAAGGGGGAGGGGTAGCAACCAGAAGTCATGGTGCACATAAGCTAAGAAAAGGGATGAGGATCTAAAAAGTGATTTTAGGGAGTTAAGTTGGAAGCTAAAGAGCAGGACAAACAGAGTAGTGATCTCAGGATTGCTATCGGTGCCACGTGCAAGTGAGGCAAGGAACAGAGAGCGAGTGCAGCTGAACACGTGGTTACAGGGCTGGTGCAGGAGGGAAGGCTTCAGATATGTGGATCATTGGGGTATCTTCTGGGGAAGGTGGGACCTGTACATGAAGGACGGAATGCACCTAAACTGGAGGGGCACCAATATCCTGGGTGGAAGGTTTGCTAGAGCTCTTCGGGAGGGTTTAAACTAGTTGGCAGGGGGATGGGAACCAGAGCTATGGATCAGAGGATAGGGTATCTGTTGAACAGGCAGAAATAGTATGCAGCAAGTCTGTGAGGAAGGATAGACAGTTGATAGGGCAAAGTTGCCCTCAGTGGAATGTGTTAAAGTGAGTCTGTTTCAATGCAAGGAGTGTCAGGAATAAGGGAGACAAACTTAAGAGCATGGATCAATACTTGGAACTACGATGTTGTGGCCATTACGGAGACATGGATTTCACAGGGGCAGGAATGGTTGTTAGATGTTCCGGGGTTTAGATGTTTTCAGAAGAATAGGGAGTGCGGTAAAAGAGGAGGGGGAGTACACTGTTGATTAGGGAGTGCATCACAGCTGCAGAAAAGGAGGTAGTTGAGGAGGGTTTGTCTACTGAGTCAGTATGGGTGATAGTCAGAAACAAGAAAGGAGCAGTCATTTTATTGGGAGTATTCTATAGACCCCCCCAATAGCAGCAGAGAAATAGAGGAACAGATTGGGCAGCAGATCTTGGAAAAGTGCAGAAGTAACAAGAGTTGTTGCCATGGGTGACTTCAACTTCCCTAATATTGACTGGAACCTCCTTAGTGCAAATGGTTTGGATGGAGCAGATTTTGTCAGGTGTGTACAGGGAGGATTCCTGACTCAATATGTAGATAGGCCGACTAGGGGGGGGGGGGGGAGAGAGGAGACCATATTGGACTTGGTGCTCGGCAACAAACCAGGCCAGGTATCAGATGTCTCGGTGGGAGAGCATTTTGGGGACAGTGACCACAACTCCTTGACCTTTACCATAGTCATGGAGAGGGATAGGAATACACAGTATGGGAAGGTATTTAATTGGGGGAGGGGAAATTATACTGCTATTAGACAAGAGCTGAGGAGCATAAAGTGGGAACAATTGATTTTGGGGAAATGCACAACAGTAATGTGGGAATTGTTTAAGGAGCACTTGCTGCGAGTGCTGATTGGTTTTGCCTTAGATGACAAGAGAAGTGGAGCTCCTAGTCAAGAGGAAGGAAGCTTACGTAAGGTCAAGGAAGCAAGGATCTGACTCAGCTCTAGAGGGTTACAAGGTAGCCAGGAAGGAACTCAAAAATGGACTGAGAAGAGCTAGAAGGGGGCATGAAAAAGCCCTGGCGGGAAGGATTAGGGAAAACCCCAAGGCGTTCTACACTTATGTGAGAAATAAGAGGATGTTCAGAGTGAGAGTAGGGCCAATCAGGGATAGTGGCTTGTGCCTCGAGTCTGAGGAGATGGGGGAGGCCCAAAATGAATACTTTGCTTCAGTATTCACTAGAGGGACCTTGTTGCCCATGAGAACAGTGTGAACCAGGTTAATAGGCTCGAACAGGTTGATATTAAGAAGGAGGATGTGCTGGAAATTTTGAAAAGCATCAGGATAGATAAGTCCACTGGGCCTGACGGGATATACCCAAGGTTACTACGGGAAGCAAGGGAGGAGACAGCTGCGCCGATGGCGATGATCTTTGCGTCCTCACTCTCCACTGGAGTAGAATCATAGAAGTTTACAGCATGGAAACAGGCCCTTCGGCCCAACCAGTCCATGCCGCCCAGTTTTTACCATTAAGCTAGTCCCAGTTGCCCGCACTTGGCCCATAACCCTCTATACCCATCTTACCCATGTAACTATCTAAATGCTTTTTAAAAGACACAATTGTACCCGCCTCTACTACTACCTCTGGCAGCCCATTCCAGACACTCACTACCCTCTGAGTGAAGAAATTGCCCCTCTGGGCCCTTCTGAATCTCTCCCCTCTCACCTTAAACCTATGCCCTCTAGTTTTAGACTCCCCTACCTTTGGGAAAAGATGTTGACTATCTACCTTATCTATGCCCCTCATTATTTTATAGACCTCTATAAGATCACCCCTAAGCCTCCTACGCTCCAGGGAAAAAAGTCCCAGTCTATCCAGCCTCTCCTTATAACTCAAACCATCAAGTCCCGGTAACATCCTAGTAAATCTTTTCTGCACTCTTTCTAGTTTAATAATATCCTTTCTATAATAGGGTGACCAGAACTGCACACAGTATTCCAAGTGTGGCCGTACCAATGTCTTGTACAACTTCAACAAGACGTCCCAACTCCTGTATTCAATGTTCTGACCAATGAAACCAAGCATGCCGAATGCCTTCTTCACCACCCTGTCCACCTGCGACTCCACCTTCAAGGAGCTATGAACCTGTACTCCTAGATCTCTTTGTTCTATAACTCTCCCCAACGCCATACCATTAACTGAGTAGGTCCTGGCCTGATTCGATCTGCCAAAATGCATCACCTCACATTTATCTAAATTAAACTCCATCTGCCATTCGTCTGCCCACTGGCCTAATTGATCAAGATCCCGTTGCAATCCTCGATAACCTTCTTCACTATCCACTGTGCCACCAATCTTGGTGTCATCTGCAAACTTACTAACCATGCCTCCTAAATTCTCATCCAAATCATTAATATAAATCACAAATAACAGTGGACCCAGCACCGATCCCTGAGGCACACCACTGGTCACAGGCCTCCAGTTTGAAAAACAACCCTCTACAACCACCCTCTGTCTTCTGTCGTCCAGCCAATTTTGAATCCAATTGGCAACCTCACCCTGGATCCCGTGAGCTTTAACCTTCTGCAACAACCTACCATGCGGTACCTTGTCAAAGGCTTTGCTAAAGTCCATGTAGACAACGTCTACTGCACTGCCCTCATCTACCTTCTTGGTCACCCCCTCAAAAAACTCAATCAAATTTGTGAGACATGATTTTCCACGCACAAAGCCATGCTGACTGCCCCGAATCAGTCCTTGCCTCTCTAAATGCTTGTAGATCCTGTCTCTCAACCTTCTAGCAACTTACCTACTACAGACGTTAGGCTCACCGGTCTGTAGTTCCCAGGCTTTTCCCTGCTGCCCTTCTTAAACAAGGGCACAACATTCGCCACTCTCCAATCTTCAGGCACCTCACCTGTGGCTGCCGATGATTCAAATATCTCTGTTAGGGGACCCGCAATTTCCTCCCTAGCCTCCCACAACATCCTGGGATACATTTAATCAGGTCCCGGGGATTTATCTACCTTGATGCGCTTTAAGACTTCCAGCACCTCCTCCTCTGTAATATGCACACTTCTCAAGACATCACTATTTATTTCCCTTAGTTTCCTAACATCCATGCCTTTCTCCACCGTGAATACCGATGAGAAATATTCATTCAGGATCTCACCCAACTCTTGTGGCTCTGCACATAGATGCCCTTGTTGATCCTTAAGAGGCCCTACTCTGTCCCTAGTTACTCTTTTCCCCTTTATGTATCTGTAGAAGCTCTTTGGATTCTCCTTTGCATTATTTGCCAAAGCAATTTCATGTCCCCTTTTTGCCCTCCTGATTTCCCTCTTAACTCTATTTCGACAATCTCTATACTCTTCAAGGGATCCATTTGATCCCAGTTGTTTATGTACGTCATATGCCTCCTTCTTCTTTTTGACCAGAGTCTCAATATCTCGAGTCATCCAGGGTTCCCTACTTCTACCAGCCTTGCCCTTCACTCTAAAGGGAATGTGCTTACCCTGAACCCTGGTTAACACATTTTTAAAAGCCTCCCATTTACCAGCCGTCCCTTTGCCTGCCAACAGTCTCCCCCAATCTACCTCTGAAAGTTCCTGTCTGATACCATCAAAATTGGCCTTGCCCCAATTAAGAATTTTAACTCTTGGGCCAGACCTATCATTCTCCATAGCTATCTTAAAACTAATGGAGTGATGGTCACTTGTCCCAAAGTGATCCCTCACTAACACTTCTGTCACTTGCCCTTCCTTATTTCCCAAGACGAGGTCAAGTTTTGCCCCCTCTCTAGTCGGTCCATCCACATACTGAATGAGAAATTCCTCCTGAATACACTCAACAAATTTCCCTCCATCCAAGCCCCTAATGCTATGGCTGTCCCAGTCAATGTTGGGAAAGTTAAAGTCCCCTACTATTACCACCCTATTTTTCTTGCAGCTATCTGTAATCTCCTTACATATTTGCTCCTCAATTTCCCGCTGGCTATTTGGGGGCCTGTAGTACAGTCCTATCAAGGTGATCTCTCCCTTCTTATTTTTCAGTTCCACCCATATAGACTCAGTGGGCGAACCCTCGGATATATCCCCTCTAAGTACTGCCGTGATGTTCTCCCTAATCAAAAACGCCACTCCCCCTCCTCTCTTACCTCCTGTTCTATCCTTTCTATAGCATCTGTACCCCGGAACATTGAGCTGCCAGTCCTGCCCCTCCCTTAGCCATGTTTCAGTCATAGCTATAATATCCCAGTCCCATGTGCCCATCCATGCCCTGAGTTCATCCGCTTTGCCCGTCAGGCCCCTTGCATTGAAATAAATGCAGTTTAATGTAGACTTTCCTTGCTCTCTGCCCTGCTTTCTCTGGTCATGCTTTACACACTCTCCCTTCCTGCCTTTTGTTTCCATCCCCACTGACTTCCTACATCGGTTCCCATCCCCCTGCCACATTAGTTTAAACCCTCCCCAACTGCACTAGCAAACACACCCCCGAGAACATTGGTTCCGGTCCCACTCAGATGCAGACCGTCCGATTTGTACAGGTCCCACCTCCCCCAGAACCTGTTCCAATGTCACAGGAATTTGAAATTGAGAGCCAGCAAAGACATGATGGGCCAATTGGCCTCCTTCTGTGCTGCAACCATATGGTAAATGATGATCTTTGCCAGCAATGCCCACATCTCACAGACAAATAAAAACTTCTCACACTTCCCACTGCTCTGCTGGAGAGTCTGGCTGGTCCATCTGTGCGTCTGTCTGAAGCGTGTTTTGACCTAATTTAACCCAACACTACTCCAGTTCATCTACTTATAAAATTTCTATATTAACCAGGCTGATGCTCCAAGGCAGCGCCGAGGGATTGCTGCAATATCGCATGTGCCATCTTTCAAATGGCCCCATCCTCCCCTCGGAACCCATGGCACTATATCGCCAGCCAACGTCCATCATCAAGAGTGGCTCGGTAGCAATGCTACTGACAGAGCCCTGAAGGACCACAGCTGCTAGACTGGGACTGCGGCAGGCGATGACGGGAAAGAAAAATACTTGACCTCATCCTCACCAACCTGCCTGCCGCAGATGCATCAATCCATGACCACCGCACGGTCCTTGCAGAGACAAAGTCCCATCTTCACATCGAGGAGACCCTCCATCATGTTGTGAGGCACTACCATGATACTAAATGGGTCAGATTTTGAACACATCTATCAACTCAAAGACTGGGCATCCATGGGGCGCTGTGGGCCATCAGCAACAGCAGAATTGTATTCAGCCACAATGTGTAACCCCATGGCCTGCCATTTTTCCACTCTAATGTTACCACCAAGCCAGGGTATAAAGCCTGGTTCAATGAAGAGTACAGGAGTGCATGCCAGGAGCAACACCAGACATTCCGAAAAATGAGATAGCGACCTGGTGAAACTACAACACAGGACTGCTTGTGTGCCAAACAGTGCAAGCAACAAGTAATACACAGAGCTAAGTAATCTTGTGAATGCAGGAACTTTATACATATTTTGTATTGTGTGCCTGTTGCAGTAATGTTATTAAAATAAATTAGGATAAGGTATCCAGATTATTTGTCTCCTCAAGCTGTGTTTAAGGGGTTAACAGCTAGGCAGGCTGTGATGTCACACGGGTGAGGGGCTGGGTCTGTTATTAGTTTTGTTTATTTAACCCTGCGCTGTGTCTGTTGTGTTTAGTTTCAGTTTTCGTATTCTGCTCTGGATTCTGAGGGGGGGGGGTTCTCAGACTGACATCTGAAAGCTTCGCTCCAAAGGACTTTGTGCACAGATCCGTAAGCCACTGAGTGTTAACTGTATTGATCAGTGGCACCCGAGTGAACCAAAACAGGCATTCAATCCCTCTATCACCGATGCACAGTGACAACAAAATCTCACCAAGACTCCTTCGACAGTGCCTTTCAAGCCCATGACCTCTCACAGCTAGAAAGACAAGTGCAGCAGATACCTGGGAACACCACCATCACACACAATCCTGATTTGGAAATATATTGCCAATCATTCACTTTTGTTGGGTCAAAATCCTGGAACTCCCTCCACAACAGCACTGTGGGTGTACCTGCACCATATGGACTGCAGCGGCTCAAGAAGGCAGCTCACTACCATCTTCTGGGGGTAAATTGGGGGTGGGCAATAAATGCTGGCCCAGCCAGCGATGCCTATATCCCGTGAATGAATTTTTAAAAAGGAAACCTTTCACAGAATCGTTACAGCGCAGGGGTCCATTCAGCCCATCATGTCTGCACAGCACTCCAAGTGCCGGTCGCATTGTGGATAGCACAATTGCTTCACAGCTCCAGGGTGCCAGGTTCGATTCTGGCTTAGGTCACTGTCTGTGCGGAGTCTGCACATCCTCCCAGTGTGTGCGTGGGTTTCCTCCGGGTGCTCCGGTTTCCTCCCACAGTCCAAAGATGTGCAGGTTAGGTGGATTGGCCATGATAAATTGCCCTTAGTGTCCAAAATTGCCCTTAGTGTTGGGTGGGGTTACTGGGTTATGGGGATCGGTGGGGGTGTTGACCTTGGGTAGGGTGCTCTTTTTCCAAGAGCCGGTGCAGACTCGATGGGCCGAATGGCCTCCTTCTGCACTGTAAATTCTATGATAATCTATGAAGTGAGTATTATGTAGTTGTACCATTCCCCTGCACCTCTATATATTGTTTCTATGCAAATAATCATCCAGTGCCTTCTCGAATGTGTCACCTGAACCTGCCTCCCCCACATGGTCAAGCAATGCATTCCAGACCCAATCCACTCGTTGTGTGGAAAACATTTTCTTGAATCACATTTGCTTCTTTTGAAAATCACTTTAAATCTGTGCCCTTGCCCTTGATCCTTTTACAAGTGGAACAGTTTCTCCCCGTCGACTCTGTCTCTTCGTGATTTTGAACATCTCTATCAAATCTCCTCAGTCTTCTTCTCACCAAGGAGAACAGTCCCAATCTCGCCAATCTATCCTCACAACTGAGGTTTCTCATCCCTGGAACCATTCTTGTAAACCTCTTCTGCACTCTCCCCAATGTGTTCACATCCTTCCTATAGTGTTGTACCCAGAACTGTACACAATACTCCAGTTGATCCTAATTTGTATTTTGTGTAGGTTCGGCATAACCTCCTTGCTCTTGGACTCTATGCTCCAATTAATAAATCCCAGAATACGATATGCTTTATAAATTGCGCTCTCTACCTGTTCGATCACTTTCCATAATCTATGCACATATACACCCAGGTCCCTCTGCTCCTGCACCACCTTTGGCTAAGACAAATGTGGGTCCATTATAAGTGGAGTAAGGACAATTTATAATGGGGAACAGAGAAATGGCAGAGGATCTAAATAATTACTTTGTGTGTGTCTGCCCTCACTGAGGAAAATACAAGAAATGTCCCAGAATTAGAGATCCAAGGGACTAGAGAGAGAGAGAATGAGGAAATGAATAAATTAGTATTAGTAAGAAGGAGATGTTGGAGAAATTAATGGGAATGAAGGTTGATAGGTCTCCTAGGAATAGATTATTCTGCATGCCAGGGTGTTGAAAGAGGTAGCTATGGAGATGCATTGGTATCACCTTCCAAAATTCTATAAATTCTGGAATGGTTCCTGCAAATTGTAACGTAGCAAATGTCAACCCCACGGGGAGCTGCAGACCTCTTGGCTTTGAATCAGTCAAAGGGAAAATACTGGAATGGATTGGCCATGCTAAATTGCCCTTAGTGTCCTAAATTGCCCTTGGTGTTGGGTGGGGTTACTGGGTTATGGGGATAGGGTGGAGGTGTGGGCTTGGGTAGGGTGCTCTTTCAAAGAGCCAGTGCAGACTCGATGGGCCGAATGGCCTCCTTCTGCACTGTAAATTCTATGATAGAATGTGTTATAAAGGATGTGATAAATGGACACTTGGACAATAATGATCTGATTTGGCACAGTCAATGTGGATTTAGGAATGGGAAATCATGTTTGATGAACCTATTGAGAGTGTTTTGAGAATGTTACTGATAAAGGGAAACTGATAAAGGGAAACTAATGGAAACTGTAGCACAAGTGGTTAGCACTGTGGCTTCACAGCGCCAAGGTCCCAGGTTCGATTCCCCGCTGGGTCACTGTCTGTGTGGAGTCTGCGCATTCTCTCCATGTCTGCGTGGGTTTCCTCCCACAGTCCAAAGGCGTGCAGGTTAGGTGGATTCGCCATTCTAAATTGCCCTCAGTGTCCATTAAAAAAAAAAGGTTAGGAGGGGTTATGGGGATAGGGTGGAAGTGAGGGCTGAATGTGGGTCGGTGCAGACTCGATGGGCCGAATGGCCTCCTTCTGCACTGTATGTTCTGATAAAGGGGAATTGGTGGGCGTAGTACACTTGAATTTTTAGAAGGCTTTTAAAAACGTTGCCCACAAAAGGGTGTTTAGCAAAACGAAAGTACCTGGGATAGAGGGTAATGCAGAAGGCATGGATTAAGGAATGGAATGATCAACAGGCAGAAAATAGACAGTAGGAATAAACGGGCCATTCTCACATCGGCGGGCTGTGGCTGGTGGGGTATCGCAAGGATCAGTCACAATATATATCAATGATTTGGATGTGGAGACCAAATGTAATACTTCCAAGTTTGTGGATGACACAAAGCTCGGCGGGAATGTGTGTTGTGAGGAAAATGCCACTGGCTTCAAGAGATTGAGGACAGACTTTGTGAGTGGGCCATACACGGTGGCCTAGTGGTATTTTCACTAGACTAGTAATCCAGAGACCCAGGCAAGATCTGGGGACCTGGTTTTCAGATCCCACCATAACAGATGGTGAAATTTGAATTTCATGTCGAAAGAAAGTCTGGAATTCCCCCTCGCTAACCTCACGTTTTCCAGATTATACGCCATCTGCTACGTTTTAAAAAAATTCATTGATGGGACGCATTTCTTGCCCAACCCTAACTGCCCTCCATTTCCGAGGACATTTGAAAGGTCACCCACATTGCTGTGGGACTGGAGTCACATCTAGGCCACCCCAGGTAAGGAAGGCAGATTTCCTACCATAAAGGACATTAGTGAACCAGATGGGTTTTTAACAACAATCGATGATGGTCGACATTAGTGAGACTGGCTTTGCAGCTGCTACCGTGTTGAAATTTGAAGCCTTGTCCCCTTAACATTAGCCTGGGTCTCTGAATTTCAAGTCCAGTGACAATACCACTATGCCACCTTCCCGTTTCCCTCTTCCCCCCCGCCCACCCTCTCTCCCTCCCCTCCTGAGCTATCGTCCAGTCAACATAATAAGGGAAGACTGGCAACAAGAAGGATAAACACTTTACCGTGATTCACCGATGTCTTCATATAGCACCAAGAGGCATTGGTGTGGTTGGGTAATGTTGGTTGCCATGCCAGCATCTGTTGTGGAGGTCCACCATGGCACCGGGGGCGCTGAGGTGGTGCCCGTCGGCATGGTCGAATTTGCGTGCACGGTTGTGCTCGAATTACTGTAATTCGCAAACCGTACCACGGATGAAACAAACCTCTTCATCTCGACTCAGTCCTGTCAAAAACAAAAAGGGAAAGAGTTTTTTTTTAAAAAGTCAACAATGAGCAAGTCACAAAGTCTCCCTTCGGCGAGAATAATCCTTTTCAAAGTGCGGAGAATAGTGCGGAACCAGAAAGTGTGGTAAATAGTGAGGAAGATGATAACAGACATTAACAAAACAGTGGCAAGCTGGCGCAACAGGCAGAAACATGACAGATTGAAATTCAAATGTAGAAGATCGCGAGGCAATTTTGCTGAGAAGAACAGGGAGAGAGGATATAAACTAAATGGTACAATTTTAAAAAGGATGCATAAACAGGGCCCTGGGACTTGTGCATAAATCTGTGAAGGGCCAGACAATAAAACATATGGGATCTTCAGCTTTATGCTTAAGAGTACAAAAGCCAGGAAATGATGCTGAACCTACATAGCTTTGCGCAGGTCAAAGAGACACAGCCTGAGTGAGACACATCCAGAGTGGGAATTTGGAACTTGGTAATTTGGTGCAGTGAGGTAATCAGGAAAGGCCAGTGGTAAATCTAATTCTGCTGTTTTTCAGTCAAAAGTGCAGTGTGTAGATTAGTGTCTGATTGGCTGAAAGCTGCCCCCACCCTAATTACTGAGAGGCAGTTATCTGTCAGTCACCGGAGGCCTGTTTAGGGGCACAAAGGTGCACATTGTATTGTTCTCTTTGAAGTTTAAGTAGTGTGAGTCACCCTGGTCAGCTGAAGTCTGTATAAAAGACAGACAGAAAGCGCACTCAGTAAGCTTTGCGCAGGTCAAAGAAACACAGCCTGAGTGAGACACATCCAGAATGGGAATTTGGAACTTGGTAATTTGGTGCAGTGAGGTAATCTGGTGCACAGTGGGAGAAGGTGCTTTTTCCCTACTGTTTTGTTCTCTCTCTTTCTTCTGGCCTGTAACTTTTAATCTGCAGGGAGAGAACCAGAGAGCATCTGAGACCCTCAGAGGGTAAGTAAGTCATTTTTACTGTTATTACCTTATCAAATTGCGGGGGGGGGGGGGCTGAAGTGACATCACAGAAAAGCTGTGACCTGATTGGCTGGTTGGAAATCTACACTAAATGAAAAAAATTAAGCATTGGTAAACTAATTAAACATAATTACTTAATTATAATTTAGAGGGGTATCGAGGCCAGAGATCGGAGAGTACTGTATTTAGCTTTCACATTTATAGTAGAAATCTAGTGCTAGGAAACATATAGTTAACAGTAACGTTTTAAAAAAACTTTTAAATTTAATTTACTAATTAATTGACGCAATGTCAATTAGAGGGATGCAGTGCTCTGACTGTGAGATGTGGCAGGTCTGGGAGGTTTCCAGCATCCCGGATGGCTTCATCTGCAGAAAGGGTACCCAACTGAAGCTCCTCACAGACCGCATGGTTCGGTTGGAGCAGCAGTTGGATGCACTTAGGAGCATGCAGGTGGCGGAAAGCGTCATAGATAGCAGTTATATAAATGTGGTCACACCCAAGGTGCAGGTAGAGAAATGGGTGACCACCAGAAAGGGCAGGCAGTCAGTGCAGGAATCCCCTATGGTTGTCCCTCTCTAGAGATACCCCTTTGGATACTGTCGGGACCCCTTTGGATACTGTCTGGGGGGATAGCCTATCAGGGGAAAACAGCAGCAGCCAGAGCAGTGGCACCACGGCTGGCTCTGATGTTCAGAAGGATTGAATTGGATTTGTTTATTGACACGTGCACCGAGGTACAGTGAAAAGTATTTTTCTGCGAGCAGCTCAACAGATCATTAAGTACATGAGAAGAAAAGGGAATAAAAGAAAATACATAATAGGGCAACACAACATGTAACTACATAAGCACTGGCATCGGATGAAGCATACAAGGTGTAGTGTTAATGAGGTCAGTCCATAAGTGGGTCATTTAGGAGTCTGGTGACAGTGGGGAAGAAGCTGTTTTTGAGTCTGTTCGTGCGTGTTCTCAGACTTCTGTATCTCCTGCCCGATGGAAGAAGTTGGAAGAGTGAGTAAGCCGGGTGGGGGGGGATCTTTGATTATGCTGCCCGCTTTCCCCAGGCAGCGGGAAGTGTAGATGGAGTCAATGGATGGGAGGCAGGTTTGTGTGATGGACTGGGCGGTGTTCACGACTCTCTGAAGTTTCTTGCGGTCCTGGGCCGAGCAGTTGCCATACCAGGCTGTGATGCAGCCCGATAGGATGCTAGGATCTGATAGGGAGGGTCAAAGCGCAGAAGAGCAATAGTCATAGGGGACTCTATAGTCAGGAGCACAGATAGGCGCTTCTGTGGACGTGAAAGAGACTCCAGGATGGTATGTTGCCTCCCTGGTGCCAGGGTCCAGGATGTCTCCGAGCGGGTAGCGGGCATCCTGAAGGGGGAGGGCAAACAGGCAGAGGTCATTGTACATATTGGTACTAATGACATAGGCAGGCAGGGGCATGAGGTCCTGCAGCAGGAGTTCAGGGAGCTAGGCAGAAAGTTAAAAGACAGGACCTCTAGGGTTGTAATCTCGGGATTACGCCCTGTGCCACGTGCTAGTGAGGCTAGAAGTAGAAAGATAGATAGAGCAGCTAAACACGTGGCTAAACAGCTGGTGTAGGAGGGAGTGTTTCCGTTATCTGGACCACTGGGAGCTCTTCCGGGGCAGGTGTGACCTATACAAGGACGGTTTGCATCTAAACTGGAGAGGTATAAATATCCTGGCCGCGAGGTTTGCTAGTCTCACACAGGCTGGTTTAAACTAGTATGGCAGGGGGGTGGGCACGGGAGCAATAGGTCAGAAGATGAGAGCATTGAGGGAGAACTAGGGAATAGGGCCAGTATGGCTCTGAGGCAGAGCAGACAGGGAGAAATTGCTGAACACAGCGGGTCTGGTGGCCTGAAGTGCATATGTTTTAATGCAAGAAGTATTACGGGTAAGGCAGATGAACTTAGAGCTTGGAACTATGATGTTGTTGCCATTACAGAGACCTGGTTGAGGGAAGGGCAGGATTGGCAGCAAAACTTTCCAGGATTTAGATGTTTCAGGCGGGATAGAGGGGGATGTAAAAGGGGTGGCGGAGTTGCGCTACTGGTTATCAGGACAGAGAGATGCAGAGACAAAGAGATACAGAGAGAGGGAGAATACAGAGACAGAGTGATGCAGAGACAGAGAGATACAGAGACAGAGAGATACAGAGACAGAGAGATGCAGAGACAGAGATATGCAGAGACAGAGAGATACAGAGACAGAGAGATACAGAGACAGAGAGATACAGAGACAGAGAGATACAGAGACAGAGATCAGGAATAAGAAGGGTGCAGTCACAATTGTGGGGGTTTACTACAGGCCTCCCAACAGCCAACGGGAGATAGAGGAGCAGATAGGTAGACAGATTTTGGAAAAGAGTAAAAACAACAGGGTTGTAGTGATGGGAGACTTCAACTTCCCCAATATTGACTGGGACTCACTTAGTGCCAGGGGCTTAGACGGGGCGGAGTTTGTAAGGAGCATCCAGGAGGGCTTCTTAAAACAACATGTAGACAGTCCAACTAGGGAAGGGGCTGTACTGGACCTGGTATTGGGGAATGACCCCGGCCAGGTGGTAGAAGTTTCAGTGGGGGAGCATTTCGGGAACAGTGACCACAATTCAGTAAGTTTTAAAGTGCTGGTGGACAAGGATAAGAGTGGTCCTAGGGTGAATGTGCTAAATTGGGGGAAGGCTAATTATAACAATATTAGGCGGGAACTGAAGAATCTAGATTGGGGTCGGATGTTTGAGGGTAAATCAACATCTGACATGTGGGGAGGCTTTCAAGTGTCAGTTGAAAGGAATTCAAGACCGGCATGTTCCGGTTAGGAAGAAGGATAAATACGGCAATTTTCAGGAACCTTGGATAACGAGAGCTATTGTAGGTCTCGTCAAAAAGAAAAAGGAGACATTTGTCAGGGCTAAAAGGCTGGGAACAGACGAAGCCTGTGTGGAATATAAGGAAAGTAGGAAGGAACTTAAGCAAGGAGTCAGGAGGGCTAAAAGGGGTCACAAAAAGTCATTGCAAATAGGGTTACAGAAAATCCCAAGGCTTTTTACACGTACATAAAAAGCAAGAGGGTAGCCAGGGAAAGGGTTGGCCCACTGAAGGATAGGCAAGGGAATCTATGTGTGGAGCCAGAGGAAATGGGCGAGATACTAAATGAATACTTTGCATCAGTATTCACCAAAGAGAAGGAATTGGTGGACGTTGAGTCTGGAGAAGGGTGTGTAGATAGCTTGGTTCACATTGAGATCCAAAAAGACCTCAATTGAAAAATATTAAAGGTAGATAAGTCCCCAGGGACGGATGGGATCTACACCAGAATACTGAAGGAGGCTAGAGAGCAAATTGCTGAGGCCTTGACAGAAACCTTTGGATCCTCACTGGTCTTCAGGTGATGTCCCGGAGGACTGGAGAATGGCCAATGTTGTTCCTTTGTTTAAGAAGGGAAGCAAGGATAATTCAGGGAACTACAGGCCGGTGAGCCTTACGTCAGTGGTAGGGAAATTATTGGAGAGAATTCTTCGAGACAGGATCTACTCCCATTTGGAAGCAAATGGACGTATTAGTGAGGAGGCAGCATGGTTTTGTGAAGGGGAGGTCATGTCTCATTAACTTCATAGAGTTTTTCAAAGAGGTCACAAAGATGATTGATGCAGGTAGGGCAATGCAGGTAGGGCAGTGGATGTTGTCTATATGGACTTCAGTAAGGCCTTTGACAAGGTCCCTTACAGTAAACTAGTACAAAAGGTGAAGTCACACGGGATCAGGGGTGAGCTGGCAAGGTGGATTCAGAACTGGCTAGGTCATAGAAGGCAGAGAGTAGCAATGGAAGGATGCTTTTCTAATTGGAGGGCTGTGACTAGTGGTGTTCCGCAGGGATCAGTGCTGGGACCTTTGCTGTTTTAGTATATATAAAATGATTTGGAGGAAAATGTAACTGGTCTGATTAGTAAGTTTGCAGACGACACAAAGGTTGGTGGAATTGTGGATAGCGATGAGGACTGTCAGAGGATACAGCAGGATTTAGATTGTTTGGAGATTTGGGCGGAGAGATGGCAGATGGAGTTTAATCCGGACAGATGTGAGGTTATGCATTTTGGAAGATCCAATGCAGGTAGGGTGAATGGTAGAACCCTCAAGAGTATTGGAAGTCAGAGTGATCTAGGTGTATAGGTCCACAGGTCACTGAAAGGGGCAACACAGGTGGAGAAGGTAGTCAAGAAGGCATACGGCATGCTTGCCTTCATTGGCCGGGGCATGGAGTATAAGAATTGGCAAGTCATGTTGCAGCTGTAAAGAACCTTGGTTAGGCCACACTTGGAGTATAGTGTTCAATTTGGGTCGCCACACTACCAGAAGGATGTGGAGGCTTTCGAGAGGGTGCAGAAGAGATTTACCAGGATGTTGTCTGGTATGGAGGGCATTAGCCATGAGGAGAAGTTGAATAAACTCGGTTTGTTCTCACTGGAACGACGGAGGTGGAGGGGCGACCCGATAGAGGTCTACAAAATTATGAGGGGCATAGACAGAGTGGATAGTCAGAGGCTTTTCCCCAGGGTAGAGGGGTCAATTACTAGGGGGTAGTGGGTGCCTGGAACTCGCTAGGTGGTGGAAGCAGGGACGATAGTGACATTTAAGGGGCATCTTGACAAATACATGAATAGGATGGGAATAGAGGGATACGGACCCAGGAAGTGTAGAAGATTGTAGTTTAGTCGGGCAGCATGGTCGGCACAGGCTTGGAGGGCTGAAGGGCCTGTTCCGGTGCTGTACTTTTCTTTGTTCTTTGTAAAACATTAGTTTGTCCCGGGCATTTGGTCCAAGTCTGAGAACCATACCTTTGGAAGGATCTGAAGGCTTTCGAGAGAGAGTACAGAAGAGATTTGCCAAAATAGTTCTGGGGGTGAGGGATTATGGTTACATGGATAAACTGGGTTGTTCTCCTTAAAGCAAATAAAGCTCAGAAGAGTTTGGAAAGAAGGGTTTAAAATCATGAAGGGTTTAGATAGAGCAAATAAAGAGGGAAAAAAAGTGTTTCCAATGGCTGAAAAGCATTTTTACACAATATGTGGTTAAGGTTTGGGAGGCAAGGTCTAATGGGTGGTTGGCACTCGTTCAAAACGGAAATGGGCAGAAAGTACTTGAAGGGGAAATTATTGCAGGGATGTGGGACACAAGAAAGCAGGCGAGTGAGCTAACTGTTGCACTTTGAAAGAGCTGGCACAAATCTGATGAGCTAAATGGCCTCATTTTAGGCTATATAACCCAATCAGTCTAAGAGGCAGGGCACATAGCAATGTAGCTCAGAGTCCCGCATTAGGCCCTGGTCTGTTCTGAGTTGGCGGAGGGCTAAGAGAACCCTCTTAGCACTCACCAGGGGAGCTCAAGGCATCCCCTTTGCTGATACATCAAAGCATTCTCCTCTGGAAAATGGGCATGTCTATGAGGGAGATCAGGAGCAGGTCGTCGCCTGTGATTAAGACACCCCCCACTACCCCAATCCTCATCAAACAAGTTGGACTGATGAACACTGTCAAAGTTCACCTAGAAATAATTTGAGGGGTGCTGAGGAATGTTTCAATCCCATCACTCCTCTGCTCACAGGCCTGCATTGGCTCCTGATCCAGCAACCTTCAATATCCAGGCTTGGGCTGACATGTGGCAAGTAATATTTGTGCCACACAAGTGCCAGGCAATGACCATCTCCAACAAAAGAGAATCTAACCATCACCCCTTGACATTCAATGGCATTATCATCACTGAGCCCCACTATCATCATCCCGGAGGTTACCACTGACCAGAAACGGAACCGGACGAGCCAGATAAACTTGGTGGCTACAAGAGTAGGTCAAGGACTAGGAATCCTGCCTCAAGTAACCTCACTTCCCGACTCGCCAAGCCCTGTCCACCATCTGCAAGGTATAAGTCAGAAGTGTGATGGAATACACTCCACTTGCCTGGATGAGTGCAGTTCCAACAATACTCAAGAAACTCAACAGCATCCAGGACAAAGAGCCTGCTTGATTGCTCCCCCTTCCACAAACATTCTATCCCTCTGCCACCGATGAACAGTGGCAGTCGTATGAACCATCTACAGGATGCATTGCAGGAACTCACCGAGGTTCCTTAGGCAACACCTCGCAAACTGACGACCATTACCATCTAGTAGGACAAGAGCATCAGATACCTGGGAGCCCCACCACCTAGACATTGCCCTCCAAGTCACTCACCTCCCTGAGGTGGAAGCATATTGCCATTTCTTCATTGCCATTGGGTCAAAATCCGGGAACTCCCTCCCTAACAGCACTGTGGGTGTACCTACAACTCAGGGACTGCAGCAGTTCAAGAAGACAGCTCACCACCACCTTCTGACGGGCGACTAGGGATGGGCAATAAATGCCGGTCTAGCCAACGACTCCACATCCTGTAATTGAATTTTTTTTTTTTTTTTTTTTTTTTAAATGCCAAATCCAAAATTCTAGCTCAGTTTTCAAATCCCTTGATGGCCTTGCCCCATGCCTATCTTTGTAATCTCCTCCAGGCCCACAAACCTCCAAATCTCTTAATTCTGACCCAAGAATCCCCAATTTCCTCCACTCCACAACTGGCAGTCGTACCTTTAATTGTCTACGCTTCAATCTCTGGCAATTCCTTCCACAACACGTCGCTACCTGCACCTTTATTCAAGGTTTTGCTGACATATGAAATATCACTTTTTGTGGGTCAGTCACAAGTTTTGTCTGATAATACTCCCATGAAGCGACTCATGTTTTACTTTGTTCAAGGCGCTGCCTAGATGCAAGTTGTTGTTGCCACCTACGGAATTGTTTCTTAGTTCGGAGTTAACAGCTTCAGCAGAGGACAAATGGATGAAGTAAGCGAGAGAGTGTGAGCAAAATAAAAGTCTACGAAGCAAAGACCAAAAAAGTTGGGACATTGACAAAACAGCTCGAACTCTAAAACCTCTATCATGCCCAGACTGAACCGTGAACTGGTTTCAATCCAAATAGTGTTAGGCAGACAGCACAGCTGCCTCTCACGCTCTCTCTCCAGCTTAAAATTTCCACCCACCAGAACCTGGGCCAAGTGCCAACCGCTCAATTAATTACGCAGTAAAGTGCTTGAACCATCTCCGGGTCACCATTGGCCATTAGCCGTTTAAGTGACAGGCCAGACTGCTAAAACGCACTGGCAGCAGAGTGCTGTTTCTTCAAACAGCAAATTCAGCACAAAGCGAACTGAGACCTTTTGGGGCTGACAGGTTTGCTGATCACTCATCTGCCGCTAACAGCTATAAAATAACATCAGGTACGGCCTTTTAACCTTTTTGCATTATAAGATTTGATGCACTAAATGCAGGAAATTGAAAAAACACTTCACAGACAGGAGCAGGCAATTCAGCCCTGAGCCTATTCCAACAAGGTTACAGGATGTTGCCTGGGGTGAAGCATTTCAGCTATGAAGAGAGGCTGGATAGGCTGGGCTGGTTTTCCTTAAGGAGCAGCTGAGGAAGGACTTTTGAGGTGTTCAAAATTCTCAGGGACATAGAGAGGAAGAAATGTTTCCCCTTAGTAGAGGGGTCAATAATCAGGGGCAAAATTTAAGGTAAGGGACAGGGTGGCACGGTAGTACAGTGGTTGCTTCACAGCTCCAGGGTCCCAGGTTCGATTCCCGGCTTGGGTCACTGTCTGTGTGGAATCTGCACATTCTCCCAGTGTCTGCGTGGGTTTCCTCCGGGTGCTCCGGTTTCCTCCCACAATCCAAAGTTAGGTGGATTGGCCATACTAAATTCCACTGTAGTGTCCAAAAAAAAAAGTGTTAGGTGGGGTCATGGGGATAGGGTGGAGGTGTGGGCTTAAGTAGGGTGTTCTTTCCAAGGGCCGGTGCAGACTCGATGGGCTGAATGGCCTCCTTCTGCACTGTGAATTCTATGATTTAGAGGGGATTTGTGGGGAAACTTTTTCACCCAGAGGACGGTGGGAATCTGGAACTCTCTGCCTGAAAGAGTGGAAGAGGCCAGAACTCGCTGATGCGACCATCAATTCACTGAGAGACACGTTGAGAAGTAAACCGTGGTTTTAATCAGCTTACAACTGAGCCTGCCTGTGACCGGTACAACAATGAATGCGGCCCCGCAGGTCAGCTGCCTTTATACTTCCTGTAAGGGGTGGAGCCATGGGCGAGCCCGTACATGCCCCGACATATCCCCCTGTGGGTGAAGCCATACAACGGCCCATAGGTGGAGCCCACAGGGTTAAACACATAACGTAACACGGTACAGCAGTAACATGATATCACAGTGCACTGGTGAATTAACAGTAGTTCCATTCACCCCCGGTTTAAAAAAAATGAAGTCCAGCAGGGGTGACGGGTTTACAGATTCAGTCGACCTGGTGCCCGGATCGTACGTTGCGACCGCTGAAGCACTGGTGTTGCAGCCGTTTCGGGTGGCTGTGGAGCTGGGCCCGGAGCAGGCACTGGCGTGGTCCCCTGGAGCGGCTCTTCCGGAGCTTCATTCCTGTGGACCGGTGCGGCGTGTGGGAGCGCGAGAACCATAATCGGGGTAGGGGCGCTGAACATGGGAGGTTGGACGGGACCTAGTGTGGGGGATGCAGTAGTGGTCGTGGTGCCGGAGCCTGCGGGCGCCAGGTCCCGGAGGGAGACAGTATCCTGCCGGCCATCGGGGTGTCTGATATATGCATAGTGTGGGTTGGCATGCAGGAGTTGGACCCTCTCTACCAGGGGGTCGGTCTTATGGCTCCGACCACGTTTTCAGAGGAGGACTGGACCCGGTGTCATCAGCCAGGGCGGAAGCGAGGCCCCTGAGGTAGCTCCCCTAGGGAAAACAAACAAGCGGTCATGAGGAGTCTGGTTTGTGGCCGTGCACAGGAGGGACCTAATAGCGTAGAGCGCATCGGGGAGGACCTCCTTCCAGTGTGAAACTGGGAGATTCCTGGATAGCAGGGTCAGTAGACGGTCTTCCAGACCGTCGCGTTCTCCCTCTCCACCTGCCCGTTTCCCCTGGGGTTATAGCTGGTAGTCCTGCTCGAGGCGATGCCCTTACTGAGCAGGTACTGACGCAGTTCATCGCTCATGAACGACGAGCCCCTGTCGCTGTGGACATAACTGGGGAATCCGAACAGGGTGAAGACACTATGCAGGGCTTTGATGACTGTGGGAGTGGTCATATCGGGGCAGGGAATGGCAAACGGAAAACGGGAGAACTCGTCTATGATGTTCAGGAAGTACGTGTTGCGATTATTGAAGTGGAGGGGCCCTTTGAAATCAATACTAAGACGTTCAAAGGGCCGGGACGCCTTTACCAGGTGGGCCTCATCTGGTCGATAGAAGTGCGGTTTACACTCCGCACAGATTTGGCAGTCTCTGGTTACAGCTTTGACCTCCTTGATGGAGTAGGGCAGGTTGCGGGCTTTTGTAGTGGGCGAGCCGGGTGACCCCCAGGTGGCAGAGGTCATCGTGGATAGCACGTAAATCGGTCATCTTGCGCGCTGGCGCACGTGCCGCGGGACAGGGCATCTGGGGGCTCGTTGAGCTTCCCAGGACGATATACTATATCGTAGTTATAGGTGGAGAGTTCGAACCTCCACCTCAAGATCTTGTCATTCTTGATCTTGCCCCGCTGCGTATTGTCAAACATAAAGGCAACCGATCGTTGGTCGGTGGTGAGGGTAAACCTCCTACCAGCGAGGTAGTGCCTCCAATGCCGTATGGCTTCCATGATGGCTTGGGCTTCTTTTTCGACCGAGGAGTGTCGCATTTCAGAGGTGGTGAGGGTGCGGGAAAAGAACACTACCGGTCTGCCTGCTTGGTTGAGAGTGGCGGCGAGAGCGATCTCTGAGGCATCGCTCTCCACCTGGAAGGGGGCGGACTCGTCCACCACGCGCATTGCAGCTTTGGCGATGTCCACCTTGATGCAGTTGAAGACCTGGCGAGCCTCAGCCGCCAGTGGAAAAATGGTGGCCTTAAATAGTGGGCGGACTTTGTCCGCATACTGGGGGACCCACTGGGCGTAATAGGAGAAAAATCCAAGGCACCCCTTCAGGGCCTTGGGACAGTGAGGGAGAGGGAATTGGAGGAGGGGGCGCATACGGTCAGGGTCGGGCCCTTGGACCCAGTTTTCCATGACGTAGCCGAGGATGGCTAGCCTGGTTGTGCGGAAAACGCATTTCTCCTTGTTGTAGGTGAGGTTGAGTTTTTTGGCGGTTTGGAGAAATCGGTGGAGGTTGGCGTTGTGGTCCTGCTGATCATGGCCACAGATGGTTACATTGTCTAAGTACGGAAACGTGGCCCGCAGCCCGTACTGGTCCACCATTCGGTCCATTGCTCGTTGGAACACCGAAACCCCATTTGTGACGCCAAAGGGGACCCGGAGGAAGTGGAAAAGGCGGCCATCTGCCTCAAACACTGTGTAGTGGCGGTCCTCCGGGCGGATTGGAAGCTGGTGATATGCAGCTTCAGATCTACCGTAGAGAACACGCGGTAGTACGCGATCTGATTTACCATGCCTGCAATCCGGGGAAGGGGGTACGCATCGAGTTGTGTAAAGCGGTTAATGGTCTGGCTGTAATCAACCACCATCCAGAACTTTTCCCCGGTCTTGACGACCACCACCTGAGCTCTCCAGGGGCTATTGCTGGCTTCTATGACCTCTTCCCGCAAGAGACGCTGGACCTCGGACCTAACGAACGTCCTGTATACTAAACCGCCTGCTCCTGGTGGCTATTGGCTTACAATCGGCGGTGAGGTTCGCAAAGAGGTGGGGGAGGGTCGATTTTTAGGGTCGCGAGGCTGCATATGGTGAGCGGCGGCAGGGGCCCCCCGAACTTAAGAGTTAGGCTCCTGAGGTTGCACTGAAAATCGAGTCCTAAGAGAAGAGGAGCGAAGAGGTTTGGGAGCACATATAGTCTAAAATTAGCATACTCAGCGCCCTGGATCGCTAGGGTTGCAGTAGTGCACTCTTGGATTTGCACTGAGTGCGACCCAGAGGCGAGAGAGATAGTTTGTCGCGTCGGGAATATTGGGAGCGAACAACGTCTTCCCATGTCTGGGTGAATGAATCTCTCTGTGCTCCCGGAGTCGAAAAGGCAAGGTGTCTCGTACCCGTTTACCCGGACGGCCACCATGGAGCTCCGGAGGTGCTTCGATCGCGACTGGTCCAGGGTGACCGCGCTGCGCTGGGGGTAGCCGACGGCATGATCGGAGGTGCTGGGGCGGCCCAGCGATGGCTGCTGTCCATGTCGTTCATACATCTCAGGCAGTGTAGCAGATGGTGGCCCCCGTTGGTAAAGCATGGCGGGCAGTGAGGACGATGGCTTCCAAGATGGCAGCCCCCATGGATCGCACGTGACCGGCTGCGTGGGGGAGGATGGCCAAGATGGCGGCCCCCATGAGTCGCACGTGTTGTGCGGAGGCGGAGTCGGCAGACACGCTGCGGGGTTTGCGGGCCTGTGGATCGGGTCTGTGAGTTCGAGTTTTTAGACCTGGCCAGGCAGACCTTGGCGAAGTGTCCTTTTCGCCCGCAGTTACTAAAGTTAACGTTGCGGGCCGGGCATTGCTGTCGGGGGTGTTGGGACTGGCCGCAAAAATAGCAGGGCAGCCCCCCCATGATGGGCGGGCGGCCGCGCGGCACAAGCCTGGGGTAGTCTCTGGTCGGGGGCCCATGAGGGGGTCGCGTGATCGGCGGGGAACGCAGTAAGGCTCTGAAACGCGACCTCCAGAGAGGTAGCTAGTGTTACCGTGTTCTCCAGGTCCTGGGCCCCTTTTTCGAGCAGACGCTGTCTTACATAGTTCGAATCGACCCCCGCCACGTAAACGTCTCGGATAGCGAGCTCCATATGCTGTGGGGCCGTAACGGCCTGGTAGTTACAGTTGCGCGCGAGGGTTTTGAGGTCGCGTAGGTAGTCATCTAGCGACTCCCTGGGGCGCTGGCGGCGAGTGGTGAAGATGTGTCGTGTGTAGACCTCATTCACGGGCCGTACATATATGCGTTCAGAGGCAAGGGCATGTGTCTAGGACGCGGCGCCGTCGAGCTGGACAGAAATACGATGGCTCACCCGTGCGTGGAGAAGACTCAGTTTCTGTTCGTCCGTGACGGATGGCGTAGACGACGCGGCGAGATAGGCCTTGAAGGATCGAAGCCAGTGCGAAAAATTTCTCTCGCCTTCGCGGCCTGTGGATCGAGTTCCAGTCTATCAGGTTTGAGGGCTGATTCCATAGTAGCATTTCAAGCTGATTAAATTGATGCGACCATCAATTCACTGAGAGACACGTTGAGAAGTAAACCGTGGTTTTAATTAGCTTACAACTGAGCCTGCCTGTGACCGGTACAACAATGAATGCGGCCCCGCAGGTCAGCTGCCTTTATACTTCCTGTAAGGGGTGGAGCCATGGGCGAGCCCATACATGCCCCGACATATCCCCGTGGGTGAAGCCGTACAATGGCCCATAGGTGGAGCCAACAGGGTTAAACACATAACGTAACACGATACAGCAGTAACATGATATCACAGTGCACTGGTGAATTAACAGTAGTTCCATTCACCACACTCACACCAACAATCCTTTGAGGGAAAGATCCAGATTTCCACTCCACATTTGCATGAAAAGTGTTTCCATATTTCACTCCTAAATCGCCTCAAGAGGCAGATTTTAAAATTAATCAGAGGGAATACTTTCACACTATCTACCCTATCAAATCTTTTTTGCAAAGATTTTATGCAGCTCAAATAACTCTCAAATCTTCTCTTCTTAGGGGAATACAAGTCAAGTTTGTGTAACCTCCCATAATTAAACCTTCTCAAGCCCAGTATCATTCTAGGATCCTGGGTATAATTGACAATGGTTGACATGCATTACAAGACACCTGGATGGAGTAGCTTAGGTTCAAAAGGATCATTTGAAAATTGATACAGACCGAACAATTCATATCTGCAGATAAAGTATGTTTAATCTATCCGATCTTATTGAAACTTACAGGATACTGCGAGGCATGGATAGAGTGGATACGGAGAGGATGTTTCCACTTGCAGTAAAAACTAGAACCAGCGGACACCATCTCAGACTAAAGGGACTATCCTTTGAAACAGAGATGAGGAGGAATTTATTCAGCCAGAGGGTGGTGAATCTGTGGAACACTTTGCCGCAGGAGGCCAAATCACTGAGAGTCTTTAAGACCGAGATAGATAGGTTCTTGATTAATAAGGGGATCAGGGGTTATGGGGAGAAGGCAGGAGTATGGGGATGAGAAGATGGCGGAGCACACTCGATGGGGCGAGTGGCCTAATTCTGCTCCCATGTCTTATGGTCTTATCCCAGCATGCTTCAGGCTGACAGTCCAGCTGGCATCAATCTGTCTCAGTAACTACATGGTCACATCGGGGTAAAAAATCATACTCCAGATTTGATGCGCATAATCGGGGCTGGCGTGGCAATCCAGCACTAAAGGATGCGCCGCGCTGCAGAGGCGATATTCATTCTGGATTTGTCTCGTTTCTTCTATTTATTCTTTCATGCGGTGTGTATCACTTGCCAGGCCAGCATTTGTCGCCCAGCCCTTGGACTGAGTGGCTTGCTAGACCATTTCAGAGGGACAGTTAAGAATCAACCACATTGCTGTGGGCCCAGTGTCACATGTTCGCCAGACTTCCTTCTCTAAAAGCACATTAGGGAACAAGATTTCTTTCGAAAAACGCAATTGATAATCGTTTCAGGTCACTGTTACTAGCTTTATATTCCGGATTTTATTGTACGGGTCCTTCCTCTTTATTTATTTTTGTTCTAATTTTCTTTTCTTTTATTATCTGTGTTCCGTGAACTCATTCAGAAAGTGCCTTTGAACAGATGACTCAAGTGGGAGCAGCCTGTCCAATCTTTCCGAAGACAACCCGCTGGCCCACCATCTGTTCTAGATATGCAAGTGAATGTAAAAGATCCCAAGGTACTTTGGCCAACATTCGTCCCTAAACTCTCCCCTCCTCTTCTTCCCCCCCCCCCCCCCCCCGGAATCAGAGCGGGACATAGCCTGTAAATTCCAAAGAGGCCTGCCCTGGGCCTTGCGATATTTAACCAATTCTCACAATGGGAGGGACCAATGTTTCAGACTGCTAAGTGGATTTCAGAAATGAAAATTGCTTATTGTCACAAATAATAATAATAGCTTATTGTCACAAGTAGACTTCAATAAAGTTACTGTGAAAAGCCCCTAGTCTCCACATTCCAGCGACTGTTCGGGAAGGCCGGGACGGGAATTGAACCTGCGCTACTGGCCTTGGTCTGCTTTACAAGCTAGCTATTTAGCCCACTGTGCTAAACCAGCCCCTTGAACACACTTAGCCATGCTGATGCCAAATGTAACTGGCTCCCGGCAACTATCGGCCTCCCCAGGGAGACCCCAGCTGGGCGCTAATTAGTACTGGTCCAGGCGAATGGCACCAGGTGGGTGTGTGTGAGGTCCCCAGGCCATTGGAGGCCCCTGGGTGGTCAGGGACAGGGCAGGATGGCAGGCTGGCTCTCCCCCTGGCACTGCAGTGAAGAGCATAGTGCATTAGAAGCAAGTGAAGGAGACAGGAATAGAAGGACAGGCTGAGATAAGAGAGGCTGGGAGGGGGTATGTGTTGAGCATAGACACTGGCATAGAGCAGCTGGAACAAATGGTCTGTTCCTGTGCTGTACATGCTGTGTAAAACATTTAAAACAGATCTCTACAACCACTCCAACTATTCTGTATGAACCAGTTAAACTGAGGGACAAAGTAAAAGGGGTAGCCCTTCAAAGGGCTACTGCCTTAAACTAAAACGAATCATAAATTAAACTTATAACATCAAACTAAGGACAGCCATGGTGGCGGTGGTTAGCACTGCTGCCTCACTGCCGCTGAGGACCGGGGTTCAATCCCGGCCCACTGTCCGTGTGGAGTTTGCACATTCTCCCAGTGTCTGTGTGGGTCTCATTCCCACAACCCAAAGATGTGCAGGGTAGGTGGATTGGCCACGCTAAATTGCCCCTTAATTGGAAAAAATGAATTGGGTACTCTGGGCGGCACGATTAGAACTGTTGCTTCACAGCGCCAGTGACCCGGGTTCGAATCCCGGCTTGGGTCACTGTCTGTGCGGAGTCTGCACGTTCTCGGTGTCTGCGTGGGTTTCCTCCGGGTGCTCCGGTTTCCTCCCACAACTCCCGAAAGACGTGCTTGTTAGGTGAATTGGACATTCTGAATTCTCCCTCAGTGTACCCAAACAGGCGCCTGAGTGTGGCGGCTAGTGGATTTTCAGTGACTTCATTGCAGTGTCAATGTAAGCCTATTTGTGACAATAATAAAGATTATAAATTTATTTTAAAAACCATCAAACTAAAATGTATTTAAACAGGGTCGATAAGGTACCCCAGACCCTGCAGTGCCCACCGAGCACGGAATCTGCACCAGCTCCAAGTGAGAAAGGATGAACAAATTAGAATTCCTTCCTACACAGGATAAAAATAGTATTTGTAAATTGCCTCCACGCAAGGTGCAGTAAGCTTATTTTCTTTTCCTCAGATTTAATTCTTTTTTTAAAATAAATTTAGAGTACCCAATTCATCTTTTGCAATTAAGGGGCAATTTAGCGTGGCCAATCCACCTAACCCACACATCTTTGGGTTGTGGGGGCGAAATCCACGCAAACACAGGGAGAATGTGCAAACTCCACACAGATAGTGACCCAGAGCCGGGATCGAACCTGGGACCTCGGCGGCGAGAGACAGCAGTGCTAACCACTGCGCCACCATGCTGCCCCTCAGATTTAATTCTAACTGCATAAAGTGGCTTTAAGCCTCACTCGTGAGACTTGAACATCTAATTTAGGCTCACACAGCACTGAGGTGTGCTGTTGCAAGTCACCCAAAATTGGAGGTTGCCCATCTGTTCAGGGAAATGCAATAAAAGTACCCACAGTACAATTCAAAGTTGTCCCGATGTCCTAACCAACATTGAGCCCACAACCAACACCACCAAAACAGATTTATTTACCGTTTGCGATATCTTGCTCCTGCAAATTAATTGCCAAATTTTCTATCACAAGATTAACAACACACTGAAAATAATTTCTGACTGCGAGGTGTGGGAGCAACTTCTCCGTACGGACTATAGCAGTTCAAGTAGGTGGCACACCACCTTCTTCTCAAGGGCAACTAGAGGGAAGAATTAATGATGGCCTTGCCAGCCACCCCCATATCCTGAAGAATAAGGATGACGTGCTTACGAGCACTATACAAGCACAAATCCATTTCCTTTTTTGTAAACATAAACAACATTTATTACCTTGCTCTCAGGGGTCCCCATAGACATTGCCCTTGTCCTATTTGGCGCTGTAATCACTGATGTAAATGAATCACATTGGCACAGTGGGTAAACAATAAGGTAAACAGTGAGTGATTGGCAGTTTGAGTGAATACCGTTGTACTCTCCCCTTCAATATAGTTTCAGCTTGAAAACAAAACAGAATTCCATTATCATCTTTCAGACACAGTTCAAGGACTCCTGTGAAAACAAAATGGGAACGCACACAACGTCACACAGGGATCGTGACTCTCCAACTCAAATGTTTGGCCTGGTGGGTCAAGGTATTTAGCGGAATTGGTGAACCACACACACCAGAAGGTTTCATTGTTTGATTTTCAGTGTGCAATTGGTTCACAAATTCGGAGCAGCAATCAACTGTACACTTAGCCCTGGTCTAGGGTGGTGTGGGTTGGGGGATGGGGGACCCTATCCAGCTAAAGGTAAGTATTTAAGCCGAGGGGCGCAGCAGACGTACACATTACCTGTTTTTTTGCAGAATTTGTGAGCACCAAGCGCACTGAACAGCATAGCAATAGACATTCATTAGCTGATTATGAAGGGGAGTTTGCATTCAAGTCGGAGGTACCAACAGCAGTGAAAATGGCATCCAACATGAATGCAACAGAGAGCTTAAAGAGAGTACTGCAGCTCCAACCAGTATTTTGGGAGTAGATATGGTACACAAGTTGAACCACAAGCATATGCAAGTGCAGCATGCTTGGGAGAAATAGGCAACTTTGCACCCATGGTTCCGAAGCACCACGCACGAACCAATCATTGACTGGTGTCAGGCAGAACACTGTCCCTGACCAACCCACAGGTTCTCAGCCCGCCAACAGAACCGACTTCCTCCAAAGCTGAAATAGAGTCGATTTCGGCGGGAGAATCAGCTGGTGAGTCAGTTTCAGCGGGAGCAGTGCGGAAGTGGTTGCTGGGAGGTAAGTCTGTCCTTTAAAAGCACTAGTCTTTGCAGGGGCAGGCCAGTCGATTTCGGCGTGAGAACAGCTGGTGAGTCAGTTTCAGCGGGAGCAGTGCGGAAGTGGTTGCTGGGAGGCAAGTCTGTCCTTTAAAAGCACTTGTCTTTGCAGGGGCAGGCCAGTCGATTTCGGCGTGAGAACAGCTGGTGAGTCAGTTTCAGCGGGAGCAGTGCGGAAGTGGTTGCTGGGAGGTAAGTCTGTCCTTTAAAAGCACTTGTCTTTGCAGGGTCAGGCCAGTCGATTTCGGCGGGAGAATCAGCTGGTGAGTCAGTTTCAGCGGGAGCAGTGCGGAAGTGGTTCCTGGGAGCTAAGTCTGTCCTTTAAAAGCACTTGTCTTTGCAGGGGCAGGCCAGTCGATTTTGGCGGGAGTGGAGCTGGCTGGTTAGTCAATTTCAGCAGGAGCTGAGAAATTTTTTTTTAAAATTAGTGTTTTAGGCGGGAACAGGAAGTCGACCCGCGGACGTCTGGGAAGACCCTCACCAATAAATTCTGGTGGAGAGGAAACCCGAGACACTACACGTGTAGTGTCTCCCACCCACCCTCCTCCTCTAACCTAATAATAAAACCCATTGGTCTGAGGTAAGTACCATATTTTATTATATTATTATTATTTTTTATAAAAAATTTAATTTAGTTGTTAGCCAGATCTTGGTAGAAAGTTAGAGGAATGGCAGGGAAGGGAGTGCAATGTTCCTCCTGCAGGATGTTTGAGGTGAGGGATGCAGTTAGTGTCCCTGCTGATTTTACCTGCAGGAAGTGCTGCCATCTCCAGCTCCTCCAAGACCGAGTTAGGGAACTGGAGCTGGAGTTGGAAGAACTTCGGATCATTCGGGAGGCAGAAGGGGTCATAGATAGCAGCTTCAGGGAATTAGTTACACCAAAGATTGGAGATAGGTGGGTAACTGTAAGAGGGACTGGGAAAAAGCAGTCAGTGCAGGGATCCCCTGCGGTCGTTCCCCTGAGAAACAAGTATACCGCTTTGGATACTTGTGGGGGGGGGGGGGGGGGGGGGGACTTACCAGGGGTAAGCCATGGGGTACGGGCCTCTGGCACGGAGTCTGTCCCTGTTGCTCAGAAGGGAAGGGGGGAGAGGAGCAGAGCATTAGTAATTGGGGACTCGATAGTCAGGGGCACAGATAGGAGATTTTGTGGGAGCGTGAGAGACTCACGTTTGGTATGTTGCCTCCCAGGTGCAAGGGTACGTGATGTCTCGGATCGTGTTTTCCGTGTCCTTAGGGGGAGGGGGAGCAGCCCCAAGTCGTGGTCCACATTGGCACTAACGACATAGGTAGGAAAGGGGACAAGGATGTCAGGCAGGCTTTCAGGGAGCTAGGATGGAAGCTCAGAACTAGAACAAACAGAGTTGTTATCTCTGGGTTGTTGCCCGTGCCACGTGATAGTGAGATGAGGAATAGGGAGAGAGAGCATTTAAACACGTGGCTACAGGGATGGTGCAGGCGGGAGGGATTCAGATTTCTGGATAACTGGGGCTCTTTCTGGGGAAGGTGGGACCTCTACAGACAGGATGGTCTACATCTGAACCTGAGGGGCACAAATATCCTGGGGGGGAGATTTGTTAGTGCTCTTTGGGAGGGTTTAAACTAATGCAGCAGGGGCATGGGAACCTGGATTGTAGTTTTAGGGTAAGGGAGAATGAGAGTATAGAGGTCAGGAGCACAGATTTGACGTCGCAGGAGGGGGCCAGTGTTCAGGTAGGTGGTTTGAAGTGTGTCTACTTCAATGCCAGGAGTATACGAAACAAGGTAGGGGAACTGGCAGCATGGGTTGGTACCTGGGACTTCGATGTTGTGGCCATTTCGGAGACATGGATAGAGCAGGGACAGGAATGGATGTTGCAGGTTCCGGGGTTTAGGTGTTTTAGTAAGCTCAGAGAAGGAGGCAAAAGAGGGGGAGGTGTGGCGCTGCTAGTCAAGAGCAGTATTACGGTGGCGGAGAGGATGCTAGATGGGGACTCTTCTTCCGAGGTAGTATGGGCTGAAGTTAGAAACAGGAAAGGAGAGGTCACCCTGTTGGGAGTTTTTTATAGGCCTCCTAATAGTTCTAGGGATGTAGAGGAAAGGATGGCGAAGATGATTCTGGGTAAGAGCGAAAGTAAAAGGGTAGTTATTATGGGAGACTTTAACTTTCCAAATATTGACTGGAAAAGATATAGTTCGAGTACAATAGATGGGTTGTTTTTTGTACAGTGTGTGCAGGAGGGTTTCCTGAAACAATATGTTGACAGGCCAACAAGAGGCGAGGCCACGTTGGATTTGGTTTTGGGTAATGAACCAGGCCAGGTGTTGGATTTGGAGGTAGGAGAGCACTTTGGGGACAGTGACCACAATTCGGTGACGTTTACGTTAATGATGGAAAGGGATAAGTATACACCGCAGGGCAAGAGTTATAGCTGGGGGAAGGGCAATTATGATGCCATTAGATGTGACTTGGGGGGGATAAGGTGGAGAAGTAGGCTGCAAGTGTTGGGCACACTGGATAAGTGGGGCTTGTTCAAGGATCAGCTACTGCGTGTTCTTGATAAGTATGTACCGGTCAGACAGGGAGGAAGGCGTCGAGCGAGGGAACCGTGGTTTACCAAGGAAGTGGAATCTCTTGTTAAGAGGAAGAAGGAGGCCTATGTGAAGATGAAGTGTGAAGTTTCGGTTGGGGCGATGGATAGTTACAAGGTAGCGAGGAAGGATCTAAAGAGAGAGCTAAGACGAGCAAGGAGGGGACATGAGAAGTATTTGGCAGGAAGGATCAAGGAAAACCCAAAAGCTTTCTATAGGTATGTCAGGAATAAGCGAATGACTAGGGAAAGAGTAGGACCAGTCAAGGACAGGGATGGGAAATTGTGTGTGGAGTCTGAAGAGATAGGCGAGATACTAAATGAATATTTTTCGTCAGTATTCACTCAGGAAAAAGATAATGTTGTGGAGGAGAATGCTGAGCCCCAGGCTAATAGAATAGATGGCATTGAGGTACGTAGGGAAGAGGTGTTGGCAATTCTGGACAGGCTGAAAATAGAGAAGTCCCCGGGACCTGATGGGATTTATCCTAGGATTCTCTGGGAGGCCAGGGAAGAGATTGCTGGACCTTTGGCTTTGATTTTTATGTCATCATTGGCTACAGGAATAGTGCCAGAGGACTGGAGGACAGCAAATGTGGTCCCTTTGTTCAAAAAGGGGAGCAGAGACAACCCCGGCAACTATAGACCGGTGAGCCTCACGTCTGTAGTGGGTAAAGTCTTGGAGGGGATTATAAGAGACAAGATTTATAATCATCTAGATAGGAATAATATGATCAGGGATAGTCAGCATGGCTTTGTGAAGGGTAGGTCATGCCTCACAAACCTTATTGAGTTCTTTGAGAAGGTGACTGAACAGGTAGACGAGGGTAGAGCAGTTGATGTGGTGTATATGGATTTCAGCAAAGCATTTGATAAGGTTCACCACGGTAGGCTATTGCAAAAAATACGGAGGCTGGGGATTGAGGGTGATTTAGAGATGTGGATCAGAAATTGGCTAGCTGAAAGAAGACAGAGGGTGGTGGTTGATGGGAAATGTTCAGAATGGAGTACAGTCACAAGTGGAGTACCACAAAGATCTGTTCTGGGGCCGTTGCTGTTTGTCATTTTTATCAATGACCTAGAGGAAGGCGCAGAAGGGTGCGTGAGTAAATTTGCAGACGATACTAAAGTCGGTGGTGTTGTCGATAGTGTGGAAGGATGTAGCAGGTTACAGAGGGATATAGATAAGCTGCAGAGCTGGGCTGAGAGGTGGCAAATGGAGTTTAATGTAGAGAAGTGTGAGGTGATTCACTTTGGAAGGAATAACAGGAATGCGGAATATTTGGCTAATGGTAAAGTTCTTGAAAGTGTGGATGAGCAGAGAGATCTAGGTGTCCATGTACATAGATCCCTGAATGTTGCCACCCAGGTTGATAGGGTTGTGAAGAAGGCCTATGGAGTGTTGGCCTTTATTGGTAGAGGGATTGAGTTCCGGAGTCGGGAGGTCATGTTGCAGCTGTACAGAACTCTGGTACGGCCGCATTTGGAGTATTGCGTACAGTTCTGGTCACCGCATTATAGGAAGGACGTGGAGGCTTTGGAGCGGGTGCAGAGGAGATTTACCAGGATGTTGCCTGGTATGGAGGGAAAATCTTATGAGGAAAGGCTGATGGACTTGAGGTTGTTTTCGTTGGAGAGAAGAAGGTTAAGAGGAGACTTAATAGAGGCATACAAAATGATCAGGGGGTTGGATAGGGTGGACAGTGAGAGCCTTCTCCCGCGGATGGAAATGGCTGGCACAAGGGGACATAACTTTAAACTGAGGGGTAATAGATATAGGACAGAGGTCAGAGGTAGGTTCTTTACGCAAAGAGTAGTGAGGCCGTGGAATGCCCTACCTGCTACAGTAGTGAACTCGCCAACATTGAGGGCATTTAAAAGTTTATTGGATAAACATATGGATGATAATGGCATAGTGTAGGTCAGATGGCTTTTGTTTTGGTGCAACATCGTGGGCCGAAGGGCCTGTACTGCGCTGTATTGTTCTATGTTCTATGTTCTATAAAGCTGGTTCTTAAGATTCCCTCCATGCCGATAAGTCTGCTTTCTCAGCTGGCAAATTACAAAACTTAGGCTCACACTGTCCTGACTAGCAGGCAGTTTCAGCTTAAATCCACTGTTTAAAGCGCATTCCGATTACTTTTTTAAAAATAAATTTAAAGTACCCAATTCATTTTTTCCAATTAAGGGGCAATTTAACGTGGCCAATCCACCTACCCTGCACATCTTTGGGCTGTGGGGGCGAAACCCACGCAAACACGGGGAGAATGGGCAAACTCCACACGGATTGTGACCCAGAGCTGGGCGCCGTGAGCGCATTCCAATTATGAGGCCATGGACCAAAAATAATAAAATAAAACCAAAGGGGCGGCATGCGGCGCAGTGGTTAGCACTGGGACTGCGGCGCTGAGGACCCGGGTTCGAATCCCGGCCCTGGGTCACTGTCCGTGTGGAGTTTGCAGTCTCCCCGTGTCTGCGTGGGTTTCACCCCCACAACCCAAAGATGTGCAGGTTAGGTGGATTGGCCACGTTACATTGCCCCTTAATTAGAGAAAAAATAATTGGGTACTCCTAAATTTAAAAAATAATAAAACCAAAGAAATGGGAACAAAGGGAAATCTAAAAGAAGGATTCTAACACCCGCTCCCAGTCTAAGAGGGATGACATATCATTGCAAGAATATACCAGGGTGTGTGACACAAAACACACATCCATTCATCCTTCCTTTCCCACTTCTCAAGTTCCTCCAATTCTTACATCTGCCACTTATCAACATTTAAATCCGTGACAATGCATCCACGATAATATTGTCCTTTCCAGGAACATTACAATTTTAATATTGAAAGGTTGCAACAATAAACTCCAACGGCACAATCTTGCGTGCTGAATTTAAAATTTTTCTAGAAATGCGAACGGATTATGGTCGATAGACTAAGCTTTACTTATCATCATGCCGGACATAAACTTCAAAATGCTGAAGGGCTAGTAGCAATGCTAAGGTTTCCTTCTCAATGGTGGAGTACTTCCGTTTGCACAGAGTTAGGTTTTTTTTTTAAAAAAAGAAGTACCCCACCGGCCTCTCTATTCCTGACTCACCATCCTGTAGGAACACTGCTCCTACCCACAGGTCGCTGGCCATCCGTGGTCATTTTAAAGGGTTTGGAAAAAACAGGCAGCCAACAGGCTTACCAATATGGCCCACAATTTCGCAAAACGTTGTTTTGCATTCGCGGACAATGCCACTTTTGTTGGTTTCTGTGGGCTCAGGCGATATGGACGCTGTTTTATAGGGTTGGAGTCACCTATGTCCACATCATGTTCAGTTAATGTAGTGTACCCCCATGTATCCCTAAAATCTTATACTTTTGCAGTATCCTTATGAGATTTCTTTATTGCCCTTCTTCTAAGAATGCAAACTCAGTATCTAACTTCCAGTATTACAGTATTTACAGTACCACAGGAGGGTCACTCTTGTGAACTGGCAATCTCTTCCACTACCTCACTCTTACCAGCTCTGTCCTCTTCCACTACTTTTACCATCTGACACGTATTCTTTCCCACCTTCTTCCCTGCGGCGCTATTTCTTCCACCGTTATTTCGTGGCATAATCAGTCCTTCCTCCTATGGTATGGAGTATCGATCAGGTAAGTCACCTTATAGGGGCCGCTGAAATTTTGCTCTCAGAGGTTCGTCCTGCAACGGCAACAATGCTATTACCTCATCTCCGGCATGGAATGTTCTGCACCTGGCAGGTTTGCCCACATTTTCATTCTTTCTCCCGAAACCTTTAGATGCTCTTGGGCTACTTGACATGCTCCGGAAAATCTTTCCAGAAACGTGGACAGGTAATCCAGCATTGACGATTCATTCTTTTATTTTAGAAGCTCGTCTTTCATCATCTTTAATGGACCCTAGGGCAACACGGTGGTGCAGTGGTTAGCACTGTTGCCTCACGGTGCCGAGGCTCTGGGTCACTGTCCGTGTGGAGTTTGCACATTCTCCCAGTGTTTGCAGGGGTTTCGCCCCCACAACCCAAAGATGTGCAGGCTAGGTGGATTGGCCACGCTAAATTGCCCCTTAATTGGAAAAAATGAATTGGGTACTCTAAATTTTTTTTAAACTGTAATGGACCCTGTATTTCATGGCCATGGAGCAATTCAAATGCATCAAACCCAGTAGGTCCGTTCGGAGAATCTCTGGTGGCAAATAATAAAAAATCCAGTCCTTGTCCCAATCTCTTGGATATCCATGGCAGTAGGTGATCGGCTTTACTTGCTTGGTACCTAAGCAATTATGTCCTGGAAAACTTCAGACAAAGTTAGAACCCTGGTCAGACTGTGCTTCTAAGGGTAGGCCATAGCATGTGAAAAACTTTGGTCAACTTTTCCATTGCTACCTTATCTGTAATTGTTCTTATAGGACTAGCTTCTGGAAATCAGGTGGCCATATCATGACTGTAAGAATGTACTGATGCCCTGCCTTTGTTTTAGGCAACAGTCTATGCAATCTACCAATACCCAATTAAATGGTTCTTCAAAACACTGGTATCGATATTAAAGATGCTGGTCTAATCAGGTATTGTGGTTTATTTATTACCCGACAAGTTGTACAGAATCGCACTGCATCCTTATGCAGTCCTGGCCAGACAAAATGCCTGTTGACTGATGCCCGGGTTTTCGTAATTCCCACACTTTGTCGTGACCAGCCAGGCTGCTTAAGCTGGATTCCACTGCTCAAAGGCACGTTCTGATTCTGGGTCCACAAACCAAGAATAAGAAAACAAATGGGAACAAAGAGAAATCAAAAGGAAGGACTCCCAACAATGTCACATGCAAAACAAAGCAATGCTACATATGGAAGCTTGCTACATTTGCAATTCATGACAAATTAAGCACTTTGGGGTGTTAAAAGACAGGATGGGGCTCTGTATAAGTAATACAAGTACCTTTAATACAGAAGAACATCTCAGTAATGCTTGGGAGAGGGAAATGCAGGATACTGTGCAGAAATTGCTGGAGATTGGGAGTGTCTGAAAGCATGACCCAAATGATAAGATTAGATGTCATGGAAGGGAGGGAAAGAGCTAGTAAGACAAATCCATTTTTCAGGGTAAGGTCACAAAGTGCTGGAGAGATATTGATTTATGCCAGTGTAGCAGACCAGTGTCAGTCCCAGGTTATGCAGCCAATGCAAAGTCGGCCATTACATCAGCCAGGCAATAGTCAATTCACACAGCAGAGCCAACCACGAAAGTTCAATTAGAGCCTTGCCCATTATGCCCTGTACTTTTAATGAAACAGCATAGGTTGTATTAAACTTTCAGTAGCGTGTAAATGCAAGGTGTAAAAATGTTCATATGAGTACATTGCTAATGGCATCGTCAATGGTCAATTGAGAAATGTTATTTAAATACACAAAATGGCGACAGATTTTGGAAACTTGCTCCACAGTCACCCAGTGAGCAGAGTCTAACTAAATTGTGACAGTTGTAATATGTGATGACTCACGTGATGACTGTGATGCCTAGCGCTTAGGCCCGATTAAAATTGGCCATTTTAGTTTAAAGAATTGGGCACTTTCACTCCAGCAAGCCACAGTCACTCCAGCACAGCCTCATGGGAATTCGAACTGGCCAAGTTTGAATACACTAGAAGTCAGACAGGCTGCCAAGGCCTGTCGGGACCTGCCCTGTCAATTGGCCATCAAGAGATAGTCAATCCAATTGATATGCCCCGGTCTATTGTTGCAAACCTCGGCCAGGCCAGACTTTCGGACGCCTAGAGGTCCCGCCGTCACCTTATTGGGCGCGAAGCCAAAGAGGGATAAAAGTAGGCACTCCGGACCCCTCGACAGCGACAACTCGGCCTGGGAGGTGACCTTGACCTAGTATGAAGGAATGAATGCATGACTGAGTGGCCAGTGAGAACCACCTTCGTGAAGACAGACCAGAGGAACAGATCCATAGCCCTACCAAGCCATCTTTGTGGGTATTATACACTGATCTTGGGCGCCTCTAGTGTATTTTGTGGGTAATTTAAGGGTTAATTGTGTTAAATAAATATTGTTGAATTTGAACTGGTGTTTGTGGTTTGTTTTCCTCGTCAATAAAGACACTCTAGGTAAAACCTTTGAGTAAGTAAACTGGTTTTACAGAAACACATAATAACATTGAATGGGAAAATGTTGACACAACAAATTACAATGATCACTGTTGATACAAAAGAGGCAAAGTATGGAGAAAGGAAGTGTGCCTTGTGTTTATAAAGGGCATCTTGACACACATTGGGCGGGATTCTCCATTCTGCGGCAGGTCAGTGGGATTTCCCATTGTGGGGCAGCCCCACGCCGTCGGGAACTCCCCCCCCCCCGGTCTGCCGGCAAAAACGGAGCATCCCGACGGCTGAGAATTCAGCCCATTATTTTCCCTTTGAACAACAGTGGGGAGCTGGTGGAAGGACTCAGGGTTGACTATTGGACCACATCATTTACGCTCTTTCCATATTCAGCAGGTCCTGACTTTTAACTAATATACGAGTCGATTGCTAATGACACTGAGGCAAGATCAAGAGTGATCTTCAGATAAAGGATGAGAGGGTGAAGAAAATTAGCTCAGGATATCCAGATATAATTCAGTTCCTATTTCAAAGTTGTACAATGCATGCTTTTAAAAAATGTTTATGTTTTTGTTTGCCAAAACTTGCATCTTACAAAGCAAAAAAGTAAAGATCATTAGAATTACACATCATTTCTTTAGATGAGCTCAGAAATGCAAACCTATGGTGCTACAGCATCATCACTGGCTACAGAGCAGAACTACATTTTACAAGTTTACATAGGCAATTTCCATTATAGAAGTGGCCTTGGCAATTATAATAGATCCAAAGAGCCAGTAGATTAAATTAAAAAGATAGGTTATGTACATTCAGTTGAATGTTAAACCTAGACAGCAGTGCTATTCTACATTTGGTTCATGCAGATTAGGATTGTGTTGCGAGATGGAAATGTGTGCAGCATGAGCGATAGTGAAATGCAAGTGATCACAAGCCTGTGAGCAGTGACAACAGCAACCCGAGATATTGAATCGGATTACAAATCTGTATTTGTACTGCTGGATGCTTTTACAGGTCGCTACTGTAGGCACAGTGAACGCTTCACACACCTGCTGTCACAATTTGCTGAATGCCCAGCATCAACGCTAAAATTTGCAAAGCAATGCTTCAGGGAAAAGTCCCTGCTCTCCTGGTTACAGTCACATGAATCTTTGCTGGTGTTTAAACAAAAATCCTGAAATTCCAAGCCACCATTGCACAGAAAACATCAAAGGATTGTTGTTAGTCTTGAAGGGCATTTGGAACTTAAATATAGGTCAGATGTGTCATCCCCACCGCAAGTTACTGCAGAACTGCCTCAATAGCTCACCTCAAACTAAGCCGGAGCACCCAGAGGAAACCCACGCAGACACGGGGAGAACGTGCAGACTCCGCCCAGGCAGTCACTCGAGGCCGGAATTTATTACTACTACTTGCATTCAAATAAAAGCCAGGTTGGAGGAGAGACTCCAACCCTGTCCTTACCTGGTCTGGGTGCAGATGTGGCTCCAGACCCACTCTGATGTGACTGGCTCTTAACTTCCCTTTGAAGCGGCCTCACGAGTCATTTGGTTTTACCAAGTTGCTATAGAAGAACCGACTGTAGCAGCTGAGGGAGGAGGGCTATCACCACCCTCTCAAGGACAACTCAGGATGAACAATAAATGCTGGCCTTGTACACAAAGTACATCACAGAAACAGGCATTTCAGTCCAACTGATCCGTGCTAACATTTACATTCCACACGAGTCTCCATCTAACTCCATCAACATATTCTTCCATTAATTTCCCCCTCGTGTACTTATCGAGCTTTCACTTAAAGGCGACAATACTATTCACCTCAACTATCCCCGATTCCACATTCTAACCACTTATTGGACAAATATGTGTTCTCTGAATTCTCTACTGGATTTATTAATGACTACTTTATATTTATGGTCCCTAGTTTCAGCCTTCCCCACAACCAGCAGACTGAGATGATGGTACTGAAATTTGATTGCTATGTTGCATTTTATCAACAACTTCTTTTAAAATTTAGAGTACCCAATTCATTTCCCCCCCCCCCCCCCCCCCCCCCCCCCCCAATGAAGGGGCAATTTAGCGTGGCCAATTCACCATCCTGCACATCTTTTTGGATTGTGGGGGGTGAGACCCATGCAGGGAAGAATGTGCAAACTCCACACGGACAGTGGCCCGGGGCCAGGATCGAACCCGTGTCCTCGGCGCCATGAAGCAGCAGTGCAAACTACTGCGCCACCGTGCTGCCCCTATATCAACAACTTCTATTTATACAGTACTTTATTATGCAATAAAGCGTTCCAAGATGCTGCACATGAGATTATAAAATGAAATGGGACGCCAAGCTAGAAGGGAACATTAGGTAGGATGACTAAAAGCTTGGTCGAAGAGAGTCGTAAAGGGGAAAAGCAAGGTGGAGTGGCTTAGGGAGGGAATACCAGAGCTTGGGCCCTAAGCAACTGAAGGAGCAGCCACCAATAGTGGAGCAATTAAAATAGACGATGGTCAAAAACATTATAAACAAAGCAGTTACGGTAGTGAAGCTGTTAAGAGTGAACTGTAGTGACTTCCGGGTGCGGCGATGCGGAGCTAAGCCGCACGATTCGGCAGCTCCCGCTACCACGGACTTTCGGGCTCGCTAGAGGAGCCCCAACGGAACTTTTTTTGACAAAAACCTGTGGGGAAGGGAAGAGAAGGTCCCCCTCCAACGCCTATGAAACGGACCCGAAGTGCAACGGCCAGAAAAGCGGCACTGGAGCAACGGGAGAAGCGAGGTAAAAAAAAAAAAATGGCGGCGGCCAGGGACAAAGGGGAGCTGCAGGAGTTCATCAAGCGCTGCTTCGAAGAGCAGCACGAGGAGATGCGCAAGGAGATGCTTTCGGCAATTGAAGGACTCGGGATCACCCAGAAGGCCCACGAGGTTAAGGTCCAGGAGGTAGAGAAAAGAGCCAGCCAGAACGAGGACAAGCTCTTGTGGCCTGGCGGTGAGAGTGGAGCAGCACGAGGCGCTACACAAGAGGTGGGCGGGAAGACTCGAAGACCTGGAGAACAGGTCGAGGAGAAAGAATCTGCGGATCCTGGGTCTCCCTGAAGGAGTGGAGGGGGCTGATGCCGGGGCATACGCGAGCACGATGCTTGGGGCGATGATGGGCGCGGAGGCCCCTTCGACGTCGCTGGAGTTGGACGGGGTGCACCGGGTGCTGGCGAGGAAGCCCCAGGCAAATGAGCCGCCAAGGGGGATGGTGGTGAGGTTTCACCGGTTCACGGACAGAGAGTTGGTCCTGAAATGGGCCAAGAAGGAGGGGAGCAGTAAGTAGGACAATGTAGAGATCCGAATATACCCGGACTGGAGCACGGAGGTTGCAAAGCGAAGAGCGGGTTTCAACCGGGCCAAAGCGGTGTTGCACCGGAAAGGAGTGAAATTCGGAATGCTGCAGCCAGCGCGACTGTGGGTCACATACAAGGGCCAACACTGTTACTTTGAAACGCCTGAAGAGGCGTGGACCTTTATACAAACCGAAAAGTTGGACTCTAACTGAGGGTTTGTGAGGGTGGGGGGAATGTTTGAGCTTTGATGTGTGATGGTTGTTGTATATAGGGGTCAATCACGCGCAGGAAATGTTATATGGGCTGGGGGGGGAGAGACAAGGCCGCGACAGGAGCTGCGCCAGAGGGGGCTGAGTGGGCTGTGGAAAGCGCGGGGTTTCTCCCCCGCGTGGGAAGAAAGGCGGGAAGGGGAACGAAGGAACGCATATTGATTGGGAGACTCCCACACGGGGAGGTCAATGGGACGGCGGAGGAAGCCGGGGGTCAGCAGGTGTCAGCTGACTTATGGGAGTGACATGGGGGGAGCAAAAAAGCTAGACAGGGGTCTAGCGGGGGGGGAAAAAGGGTTGCTGCTGCACTGGCCGAAAAGGAATGGGACACAGAGGAGGTGGTCGAGACGGGGGGCCCCCCGTCTGGGGGACTGGAGGGTGAGGGAGGCGTGGACACAAGGCGGACATGGTCATGCTCCAAGAGACTCACCTGAAGGTGACGGATCAGGTCAGGTTAAGAAAGGGATGGGTAGGACAGGTTATTCCACTCAGGACTGGACGCGAAGAATAGAGGGGTAGCAATATTAGTGGAAAGCGGGTGTCATTTGAGGCCAAGACTATGGAGATGGACAATGGAGGGCGATATGTAATAGTGAGCGGTAGGCTGCAAGGGACATGGGTGGTGTTGGTAAACGTATACGCCCCGAACTGGGATGATGCTGGATTCATGAGGCGCATGTTGGGGCGCATTCCGGACCTGGAGAAAGGAGGCCTGATAATGGGAGGGGACTTCAATACAGTGTTGGATCCAGCACTGGACCGCTCCAAATCAAGGACTGGAAAGAGACCGGCGGTGGCCAAGGTACTTAGGGGGTTTATGGATCAGATGGGGGGGGTGGACCCATGGCGGTTTGCAAGGCCGCAGGCCAGGGAATTTTCTTTCTTTTCCCATGTACACAAAGCCTACTCCCGGATAGATTTTTTTGTTCTGGGCAGGGCGCTCATTCCGAGGGTGGGGGGGACGGAGTATTCGGCCATAGCCGTTTCGGACCATGCCCCGCACTGGGTGGAACTGGAGCTGGGAGAGGAGAGGGACCAACGCCCGCTGTGGCGGCTGGATGTGGGACTGCTGGCGGACGAGGTGGTGTGTGGGAAGGTGAGGGGGTGTATCGAAAGGTACTTAGAGGCCAACGACAACGGGGAGGTGCGGGTAGGGGTGGTATGGGAAGCGTTGAAGGCGGTGATCAGGGGAGAGCTAATCTCCATTAGGGCTCATAGGGAGAAGACAGAGGGCATGGAAAGGGAGAGGTTAGTGGGGGAGATTTTGAGAGTGGACAGGAGATACGCAGAGGCCCCGGAGGAAAGATTACTTGGGGAAAGACAACGGCTCCAGGCGGAGTTTGACCTGTTGACCACAGGGAAGGCGGAGACACAGTGGTGGAAAGCGCAGGGGGCGACCTACGAATATGGGGAAAAGGCTAGTCGGATGCTGGCACACCAGCTCCGTAAAAGGATGGCAGCGAGGGAAATAGGGGGAGTCAAAGATGGAAGGGGAGCCACGGTTCGGAGTGCGACTAAAATAAACGAGGTATTTAAGGCCTTCTATGAAGAGCTGTGCAGATCCCAGCCCCCAGTGGGGGAAGAGTGTATGAGACGATTCCTAGACCAACTGAGATTCCCGAGGGTGGAGGAGCAAGAGGTGGCTGGTTTGGGGGCACCAATTGGGTTGGAGGAGCTGAGCAAGGGTTTGGGGAGCGTGCAGGCGGGGAAGGCCCCGGGACCGGATGGGTTCCCGGTGGAGTTCTACAGGAAGTACGTAGACCTGTTAGCCCCGCTACTAGTGAGGACCTTTAATGAGGCCAAGAGAGGAGGGGACCCTACCTCCGACAATGTCGGAAGCGACAATTTCTTTGATCCTAAAGCGGGACAAGGACCCACTGCAATGTGGATCGTACAGGCCGATCTCGCTCCTTAATGTGGATGCAAAGTTGCTGGCAAAAGTGCTGGCTACGAGGATCGAGGGCTGTGTCCCAGGGGTGATTCACGAGGACCAGTCAGGATTTGTAAAGGGTAGGCAGCTAAACACCAATGTGCGGCGGCTCTTAAACGTGATAATGATGCCATCGGTGGAGGGAGAGGCGGAGATAGTGGCAGCTATGGACGTGGAGAAGGCCTTTGACCGAGTAGAGTGGGAGTACCTCTGGGAGGTGCTGCGTAGGTTTGGGTTCGGGGGAGGGTTTATCAGTTGGGTTAAGCTCCTTTACAGAGCCCCGGTGGGGAGTATAGTGACGAGCCGGCGGAGGTCGGAGTACTTTCAACTGTACCGAGGGACGAGGCAGGGGTGCCCCCTGTCCCCCCTGTTGTTCGCATTGGCGATCGAACCATTGGCCACATCATTGAGGGAGTCTAATAAATGGAGGGGGGTGGTCCGAGGGGGAGAAGAGCATCGGGTGTCGCTATATGCGGATGACCTGTTGCTGTACGTGGCGGATCCAATGGAGGGGATGGTGAAGGTCATGCAGACTCTAAGGGAGTTTGGGGAGTTTTCGGGCTATAAGCTCAATGCAGGGAAGAGTGAGCTCTTTGTATTACAGGCGGGGGACCAAGAAAGAGGGATAGGGGACCTACCGCTGAGGAGGGCGGAGGGGAGCTTTCGGTATCTGGGGATCCAGATAGCCAGGAGTTGGGGGGCCCTACATAAACTGAATCTGACGAGGTTGGTGCAGTAAATGGAGGAGGATTTCAAAAGATGGGACATTGTACCGCTCTCGCTGGCGGGTAGAGTGCAGTCGGTCAAAATGGTGGTCCTTCCGAGGTTTTTGTTTGTGTTTCAGTGCCTTCCCATCGTGATCACTAAGGCCTTTTTTAAGAGAGTAGGTAGGAGTATTATGGGGTTTGTGTGGGCGAATAAGACCCCGAGGGTAAGGAGAGGGTTCCTGGAACGCAATAGGGACCGAGGAGGGTTTGCGCTGCCAAACCTGGGGAGCTACTACTGGGCAGCAAATGTGTCGATGATCCGCAAGTGGGTTATGGAGGGAGAGGGGACGGCATGGAAGAGGATGGAGATGGCGTCCTGTAAAGGAACGAGCCTGGGGGCATTGGTGTCGGCACCGCTGCCGCTCTTGCCAACAAAGTATACCACGGGCCCGGTGGAGCCCGGCAACGCTAAGGATCTGGGGCCAGTGGAGACGGCACAAGGGTGCAATGGGAGCATCGGTGTGGTCCCCGATCAGGGGTAACCATCGGTTTGTCCGGGGAAGATGGACGGGGGGTTCCAGAGCTGGCATCGGACGGGGATCAGAAGAATGGGGGACCTGTTCATTGATGGAACGTTTGAGAGCCTAGGGGCACTGGAGGAGAAGTTTGAGTTACCCCCGGGAAATGCCTTTAGATATATGCAGGTGAGGGCTTTTGTGAGGCGACAGGTGAGGGAATTCCCGTTGCTCCCGGCACAAGAAATTCAAGACAGAGTGATCTCGGGTGTATGGGTCGGAAATACACCAGGAGATGAAAGAAGAAGGGGAAGCGCTGGTAGAAGAGTTGAAGGGTAAATGGGAGGAGGAGCTGGGGGAGGAGATCGAGGAAGGTCTGTGGGCGGATGCCCTCGGTAGGGTTAATTCCTCCTCCTCGTGTGCCAGGCTCAGCCTGATACAATTTAAGGTAGTTCACAGAGCTCACCTGACGGGGGCGAGGTTGAGTAGGTTCTTTGGGGTAGAGGACAGATGTGGAAGGTGCTCAGGGAGCCTGGCGAACCATGTCCATATGTTTTGGTCATGCCCGGCACTGGAGGGGTTCTGGAGGAGTGGTGGGAGCAATATCTCAGGTGGTGAAAGTCCGGGTCAAGCCAAGCTGGGGGCTAGCATTATTTGGAGTAGTGGACGAGCCGGGAGTGCAGGAGGCGAAAGAGGCCGGCATTCTGGCCTTTGCGTCCCTAGTAGCCCGGCGAAGAATCTTGCTAATGTGGAAGGAGGCGAAGCCCCCCAGCGTGGAGGCCTGGATAAACGATATGGCTGGGTTCATAAAGTTGGAGAGGATTAGGTTCGCCTTGAGGGTCTGCGCAGGGGTTCTACAGGCGGTGGCAACCGTTCCTAGACCATCTCGTGGAGCGTTAGAGGAAGATCGGTCAGCAGGAGCAGCAACCCGGGGGGGGGGGGGGGGGGGGGGGGGGGGGGGGGAGACACGTCCTGGGAAGGGGGGGGGACTGCCTGGGAGGGTGGATGAGCAAGAGAGAACGTGAAGGGTTGGGGAAACTGGCACGTATGGGAGAGAGCCAGTGTACAATGCTGTGTAAATATATCATTTTGCCATGTATATATCTTGCTCTGCGCGATTTCTCGTTATTTTGTTACGGGGGGGGGGGGGTATTGTTTGTAAGGGAGGAAAATTGTGTTAAAAAAGTTTAATAAATATATTTTATTTTTTTAAAGAGTGAACTGTAGTCACACACCATTAACCAGAACGTGATTATTGGTCTGATGCAGTTAAATTATGGTGCTGACATGATTTTGCATTAATTAAAGAGCGTTGTAAGCATCTGCCACCTAAAGTGATGTCAAATATAAACAGAAAAACAAAAACGTCACTGTTAATTCATCACGCATAGGGGCTGGTTTAGCTCACTGGGCTAAATCGCTGGCTTTTAAAGCAGACCAAGGCAGGCCAGCAGCACGGTTCAATTCCCGTGCCAGCCTCCCCGAACAGGCGCCAGAATGTGGCGACTAGGGGCTTTTCACAGTAACTTCATTGAAGCCTACTTGTGACAATGAGCGATTTTCATTTCATTTCATACATTCTCTGCTGTTGCCTGCTGACCATCCCCCTCCACAGTAAACACCAATTCATAGAATCCATAGAGTGCCGAAGGAGGTCATTCGGCCTCTGATAGAGCACCCTACTAGGCCCACTCCCCCGCCCTATCCCTGTAACCTACACATCTTTGGATACTACGGAGCAATTTAACATGGTCAATCCACATAACCTGCACACCTTTGGACTGTGGCACCCGGAGGAACCCCACGCACACACGGGGAGGATGTACAAACAGTCACCCAAGGCCAGAATTGAACCCAGGTCCCTGGCGCTGTGAGGCAGCATAGGTAACCACTGTGCCGCCCTGGGTACATTTCTTAGTCACTCCACAAATGGTCACTTAAGGCAGGTGAAGCAATGAAATGAGTGTCATCGGGCTATTTGCCCATGGAGAGCATCACAACTGTGCCCCATTCCCCCCTGCATCCAGTGTTTGTACATTTTCGCATGCGGTCTCATCGGGAGTGAGACTTTTTCCTCAAACACTGAAACTGGACGTCCACCATGTCCATGCCTGGTCCATCCAGTTAGCCACTTGACTCTCACGCCGATATTGAACCACTTTGCAAAGCTTCCCCAGTCGGTTAAGCATTTCCCCACCTGCTAAGCCTGTACCACACGGTGGCAGTATGGTTATTACCACTACACCCCCTGATCTCTCCGCCTGGTGCTTTCTCCTCCTTTGACCACGTACCATAGTTCAACCCCCTCGCCGCTGCTTGAAGATCTTGATTGCCTGCTGATCCTTAACGTCTTTCCAAGATATGCTCCCTCATCCTCCAGATCAGGGACAAATGGACCTCACTGTCCACTGTAAATCCTGCCCAATATTCCATAAGTACAGTATCCTGGATGCAAAGTTAGCCCCTCTGTATTTTCCACTACCCCCCCCACCCCCCACCCACCGGTTCAACACGCCCATGCCCTGAATTCTCATTTCCCTCCTACCCTCTTCCAACTAATCTGTCCATGAGACACACCTCTGTTCCCTCAACTCCATTCCTGCTAACCACCTAACTTCCCTTCTAGGCACCCATCAGATTACTCCCAGATATTGTCCTCATCCCATTCAAAATTCCTTCCTCACACATTCTACCTTCCGAAGTTCTTAAACATGTTACATCTTTATCTTTCCTGCAACTCGGGTTTGAAACTCTCTCTCTCGAATAGGTATTTCATGCCTGCAAAATCACTAAATTAGGAAGATAAAAGTCACAAGTAACATCCTATGTGAATATGGCAGATTATCATTCCCTACAGCCTTTAATGTGATTGACCACACCATCCCTCTCCAACAGCACTCCTTCAATGGCCAGCATACTGGGGCAGATTTGCTGAGGTCAACTTGGCATATTGGTCAATAACCACAACATAGCAGGCGGTGGAATTGAATTTCTCCTTGCCCCCAAGTTGTTACCTCTGGAAATACCTTTACTCATCTACATATCCACCCATGACATTAATAGTCATAGGGTCAGCCAGAACAACCATTGTGATCACTGTCAGACTGCATGTCTCACTTCCAGTCTCAACAAGCCGCAATTTCCTCCAGCCAAGGACTGGGAAGATCGGCCAGCACCTTTGGCTACCCACAACCATCTCCATATCCTTGCTACCAATTCTGGACACACTCAGATTGACCCAAACATTGTTAACAGTGAACCCAGAGAGGAGCTTCGAATACCATAGCTTCTCAAAGACTGGCTGTTTCCACTCCTGCTAGCACAGTGGTTAGCACGGTTGCTTCACAACACCAGGGTCCCAGGTTCGATGCCCAGCTTGGGTCACTGACTGTGCAGAGTCTGCACATTCTCCCAGTGTCTGCCTGGGTTTCCTCCGGGTGCTCCGGTTTCCTCCCACAACGTGCTTGTTGGGTGAATTGGACATTCTGAATTCTCCCTCAGTGTACCCGAACAGGCGCCGGAGTGTGGCGACTCGGGGATTTCCACAGCAACTTCACTGCAGTGTTAACGTAAGCCTACTTGTGACACTAATAAAGATTATTATTATAGAACATTGGGTGCCTCCAGCCCACCTGCCTCTACTATTCCAACCATCCTGGATAACTGGCAGACTTCACTATTTCAATTCTCCTTTCTCACAAATCTCAACTCGGTCAAAACCACAAATGCTGCTAACGAATCCCAGGACAATGTTCACCCACCCACTATCACCTTTCTCACAGATCTTCTCAATCCCTTCACAGCCTCCACCCCAATTACACCCTCCCTCTCTCCCCAAACTCTGTTAGTCCAACTCTGGCTAATGTGCAAGTTCCACCAACGCGCCTTACTATATGTGGCCTTGCCTTCAGCCAACCCGGCCCCACAGTCTGAAATTGCCTCCTAAAACCCTCCACATCCCTCGGTTTCTTTAAAATCCTCCTTAAAATCCCTTGTAGGCCAGGTTTTTAGCCACCCCTCCTAACTTCTTCTCCGAGGGTTCTGAATTCAATTTTTTATGGGGGGGGGGGGGGGGGGGGGGGGGGGAATCTTGTCCCTGCTTTACAGTAAGAAGCTCTGGGGTCAAGCCCAACCCCAGCACATGATGACCACAGGACGTACGATCATAACGTGGCCACACAGATTATCAACGTGTAAATCCAGGAAAAGACAGCAGCCTAGGATATTGTTCTATATAATGAACACTATATAAATACAAATTATGTCAAAATGCATAGCTGTAGATACATAGGCATATTGCAAACATATACATACATTCACACACACACATCAATCTTAGAACCTCACCCAGGCTGAAATCCTCACTTAGAGCATTACTTAAAGCACAAATTAGTATTCCGATCTCCAAAAAAAAACATATCAATACAGCACAGTCTCATAATACACTCCAACCCTGCATACCTGCATACACAACAATCTTTAATGGTCACATAAAGTATCAGTAACATGTTGCACACTTTCACATTACCCACCTTGGTTGATCCGCTTTAATTTTTTTTACCGAGGTTAACGGCGATACAAAAAGTGCATCCCTCCCTTTCCAACATTAATCTTCCTCCGACAGCCATTCGATTTGACGCGTCGGTTTCTGTTTTGCTTTCAATTTAGCGTCTAGGCCAAAATCCCCTTTCTCCAGCCACCTAAAGATCGATACTTCCTTTTTTGTTAAAACAAAACCATCGCTTCCAGAGCTAAAAGGGAGACGAGCGCAATTAAGAAGAAAAAAACTCTGGCAGTCAAACTAAGATCTCCCTAATCTGGAGTCAGAATAGATACAATGTAACAGACACACTGTGTAGCAAATCAACAATGTGTCAATTTCAACCTGATACAATCTACACAAGACTGATCGCTACTTACAGATCGCAATGTTTTCCAGGGGGGATTAAAGCAGGGTTAGCAGCTCCTTTCCACACCTCAAGAGGAACATATCTCTGCCTTTCTATCTCTCTTTCTCGGGCTGCTTTATGGACTTGCACAGGGTCAGCAAATCACCTGACTACAGGCTCCTTCCACATAGACTCGGCACAGGAGCAGTTTCCTGCTGGACGGGCCCTCCTTCCCTCCCTCCCTCCCCCGGTCCAAACTTCTGGCACTATCTCCAAACTGCACAGCGACATCCCAGACGAAACGGGCGGGGGCGGGGTTGAATGAGTCATACAGTACAGAGGCAATCTATTCGGCCCATCGTCCATTTACCAGCTCACAGTATCCCTACAGTGCAGAAGGAGGTGCCATTCAGCCCACCGAGTCTGCGCCCACCCTCCGAAAGAATGCCCTAACCTCAGCCCACTCCCCCGCCCCAACCCCGTAACCCCGCCTAAACTGGGCATCTTTGGACTGCGGGAGGAAACGGGAGCACCCGGAGGAAACCCACACAGACACTGGGAGAACGGGCAAGCTCCACCCAAAGTCGAAATCGAACCCGGGTCCCTGCCGCTGAGGCAGCGGTGCTAACCAATGTGACACTTGTTGGAAGAGCAATTCAATTAGTCCCACTCACTCTCACCATTAACACATAGCCTTCAAAATATTGATTTCCAAAATATACAAAAGTCTTACATTTATACAACTTTCATGACCTCACAATATCTCAAGGCGCTTGACAGTAAATTAAATCTTTTTTTGAGTATAGTAGTTGTTCTAATTAGGAAACAGCAGCCAATTTGCACAGAGAGAGCTCCCACATATGTTACAATTGTCAGATAAGTGCTGTCTTAGTGGTGGTGGTTGAGAGATAGATATTGGCCAAGGATAGCTGGGAGAATCCCCCGTTCTTCTTCAAAAAATCGTAATGGGGTCTCTTCACCCATCTGTGACGGTGGACAGGGTATCGGTTTAACCCTAAAATAAGAGCAAAATACTGCAGATCCGGAATAAGAACAGAAAGGGCAGGAAACAGTTAACTTTTCAAGTTTGAGGGTGGTGGCGGCCTGGAATGCACTGTCAAATGGGGTGGTTGAGTCAGATACGTTAGCGACCTTTAAGACTTATCTGGATAGGCACATGAACAGACGGGGTATAGAAGTATACAGGCGGTTGGTATAGAAAGGGCACGTGATTGGCGCAGGCTTTAAGGGCCGAAGGGCCTGTTCCTGTGCTGTATTGTTCTTTTGTTCCAGCATCCAAAACTTGAGTTCCAAAGAAGAGTCCTATCGGATTCAAAATGTTAACTCGTTTTCTCTCTCCACCGATGCTGCCAGACCTGCTGAGTTTTTCGGCATTTTCTGTTTTTAACCTCGATTCAGCTCCTCACCCAAAAGACCCAGGGTGGCGAGAACGTGGAACTTGCTACCCCCGTGAACAATTGAAGCAAACAGTACAGATGTATTTATGGGTAAGTTAGATAAGTACATGGGGCGAAATGAACAGAAAGATAGGGCAGGATTAGGGTTGCCAACTGCAATTAAATGTATTCCTAAAAGTTTCATCACATGATTTGCCCACACTCTCCAGCCAACACATCCATCCTTGTGACACACGGCCTTCCTACAGCGATTAAAAATCACAAAGACTTATTACCCAATTTGATGATGTTTGACTGCCAACCAACCAGCCTTTCTCTCCCCTATTTTCAATATTGTTAAATCTGGTAGAGAGAAATGGTCAAAGAAAAATGACAAAACAAAACTTTTTTGATATCCCAATGATTTTTCTCCAGGATTGCGCACAGAAGGGTTCTGGAAATTGATCTTCAATTCCTGGAGATTGCAGACCGGCCGGTCTCCTCAGAGGGTCAGCAACCCAAGGCAGGATGAAGGGCAGTGGGAGGAGGCACATGGGGAAGGTAAACACGTGCACACCAAGTGGGCTGAATGGCCTGTTTTTATATATAAATGTGCATGTAACAATGTCAGTAGTTATTGCAGTTATTAATTATTGCAGTTTGGTCAATACTCTGAACATCAGAATGCATGCATGATTTCATAGAATCATAGAATTTACAGTGCAGAAGGAGGCTATTTGGCCCATCGAGTCTGCACCGGCCCCTGGAAAGAGCACCCCACCCAAGCCCATACCTCCACCCCATCCCCACACCTCCACCCTATCCCCGTAAACCCCACCTAACCTTTCTTTTGGACACTAAGGGCAATTTAGCATAGCCAATCCACCTAACCTGCACATCCTTGGACTGTGGGAGGAAACCGGAACACCCGGAGGAAACCCACGCACACACGGGGAGAACGTGCAGACTCCGCACAGACAGTGACCCAAGCCGGGAATTGAACCTTGGACCCTGGATCAGTGAAGCAACTGTGCTAACCATGATGCTACCGTGTTGAGTTTGACTGCATTTGTGTGACTCATGAGCAGTGTACATGGAAATGCATTTTTAAAATAGTTTAGAAAGGTAAGTGAAGCAGATATAACTGTGAGGTCACAGGCCGGCACTTGAATGCACTCTTAATACTCAGAAGTGCAAATTATTGAAATGAATATTGATTCACTTGTGGACTGGACTCCAGCTGTATTGCTTATGCTCAATGTTTCTTCTGGGATAAAACACCATTTCATTTGTAACTGTGAGGATGATGATAGCCACACCTGACAAGATATTTAGCCATTTAAATCCTCTCATTTGAGTTTGGGGACATTAAGAACAAAATGTGCTTTTTTCCTTCTCCATTCTGTGTTTGCTAACATCCCTAATGTTCAAAATTCCTATTGTGTGCAAAGTATTAAAAGGGAAAGAATTGTGTACAATATTCCATTAATGTTAACAGATCGTTATTGTTGTTTTTTAAAATAAATTTAATTACCCAATTCAGTTTTTCCAATTAAGGGGCAATTTAGCGTGGCCAATTCAACTACCCTGCTCATCTTTGGGTTGTGGGGATGAAACCCACACAAACACGTGGAGAATGTGCAAACTCCACTGACGAGGCAGCACGGTGGCGCAGTGGGTTGGCCCTGCTGCCTCACGGCGCCAAGGTCCCAGGTTCGATTCTGGGTCACTGTCCGTGTGGAGTTTGCGCATTCTCCCCGTGTTTGCGTGGGTCTCGCCCCCACAATCCAAAGATGTGCTGGGTAGATGGATTGGCCACACTGAATTGCCCCTTAATTGGAAAAAATGAATTGGGTACTCTAAATTTATTTTTAAAAAAGAAACTCCACACGGACAGTGACCCAGAGCTGGAATCAAACCTGGGACCTCGGAGCCGTGAGGCAGCAGCACTAACCACTGCACTGCCCAGAGATCATTACTGTTAACCCGCTATGTTTACCATAGAATCCCTACAGTGCAGAAGGAGACCATTCAGCCTATCGAGTCTACACTGACCCATCGAAAGAGCATCCCGACCTAGGCCCACTCCCCTGCCTGATTCCCATAACCGTGCCTCACCTACTCTCCTTTGAACACGAAGGAGCGTGGCTAATCCACCTAACTTGCACGTCTTTGGACTGTGGTAGGAAACTGCAGCCCCCGGCGGAAACCCGCACAGCTACGGGGAGAACGTGCAAACTCCAGTTACCCAAGGCAGGAATTGAACACGGGTCCTTGGCACTGTGAGGTAGCAGTGCTAACCACTGTGCCACCCTTTTCTCAGGCTGGAGATAAAATACATTTGATGCCTCATGCCTTCAAATGTAAAAGAACATAAAAAATAGGAGCTGGACTAGGCTGTACAGTCCCTCATGCTTTCTGTCCCGTCATGACTGATTTTCGACCACATCTCCACTTTTCCGTCATATCCATATATCCCGTAGAATCATAGAATAGTTACAGCACAGATGCAGGTGACTTGGCCCATTGAGCGCACATGAGAACTTTAGCTAGTTCCTCCTCCAAATGTATCCCACAGCCCTTCCTTTTTTTCTTTTTTGGGTGCTTATCCAATTCCACTTTGAAAGCCATAACTGAATTTGCCTCCACCACACTCACAGACAGTACATTCCAGATCCTAACCACTCGCTGTGTGAATCTGCCTCCACCACACTCACAGACAGTACATTCCAGATCCTAACCACTCACTGTGTGAATCTGCCTCCGCCACACTCACAGACAGTACATTCCAGATCCTAACCACTCCCTGTGTGAATCTGCCTCCACCACACTCACAGACAGTACATTCCAGATCCTAACCACTCGCTGCGTGAATCTGCCTCCACCACACTCACAGACAGTACATTCCCGATCCTAACCACTCACTGTGTGAATCTGCCTCCACCACACTCACAGACAGTACATTCCAGATCCTAACCACTCCCTGTGTGAATCTGCCTCCACCACACACACAGACAGTATATTCCAGATCCTAACCACTCGCTGTGTGAATCTGCCTCCACCACTCACACAGTACATTCCAGATCTTAACCACTCCCTGTGTGAATCTGCCTCCACCACTCACACAGTACATTCCAGATCCTAACCACTCACTGTGTGAATCTGTCTCCACCACACTCACAGTACATTCCAGATCCTAACCACTCGTTGTGTGAATCTGCTTCCACCACACTCTCAGACAGTACATTCCAGATCCTAACCACTGGCTGTGTGAATCTGCCTCCACCACACTCTCAGACAGTACATTCCAGATCCTAACCACTCCCTGTGTGAATCTGTTTTTCCTCACATCATCTTTGATTGTTTCGTCACTCGTCTTAAATCGGAGTCTCTGGTTCTCAATCTTTCTGCCAATGAGAATATCTACTCCGTTGATACAGGCAGGACAGAGACAAACTGGCGGGCATGGTAGCACAGTGGTGAGCACAATTGCTTCACAGCTCCAGGGTCCCAGGTTCGATTCCTGGCTTGGGTCACTGTCTGTGCGGAGTCTCCATGTTCTCCCCGTGTCTGTGTGGGTTTCCTCCGGGTGCTCCGGTTTCCTCCCACAGTCCAAAGATGTGCAGGGTAGGTGGAATAGCCATGCTAAATTGCCCTTAGTGTCCAAAAGGTTGGGTGGGGTTGCTGGGTTACGGGGATGGGATGGAGGTCTGGGCTTGGGTGGGTGCTCTTTCCAAGGGACGGTGCACTCGATGGCCGGCCGAATGGCCTCCTTCTGCACTATAAATTCGAGAAAAAAAAGCTGAACTTCTTTTCCCTCTCATTGTCTATCCGTAAGCAGAGGTGTTACTGAATTATTTCTAAAGTAAGCTGCGTATATTTTCCTCAAACCCTCAGTTTGCGTGATCCAATTTTCTAAGTAGCACACAGCGAACAAACTCAGAACGTTAGTTTATTTCATATTCAAATACAGGCACAGGGATGTTCGCAATCTTGTGCACGTGCACACATATACACATACAGGAAAAGAAATAGAAAAGAAGGGTTTTTGACAACTATGGATAATAACAGTAGAAGAACCAAAGAAAGTTCCCGTGATTTCCAGATTCCAGAAAGTCAACATTCTGAGGCTGATTCCTTTGTGGTGGAGTTGAGTTCAGATGAGTTTCTGGTTGGAGACAGCAGCACGAAAATCCTTGAAAGCGAATCAGAATGCCTTTAAAATAAAATAGGCTATGAGGAGTTGAGAAATGGTGGTTAGCTGCTCCATCAGCCAGGAGCCCTGTTGTTGTTCTTTACAAGTTGTCAGCAGACTGACAAGAGGATAGAAATGTAATATTTTTTTTTGATTTTGATTTTATTTTGTCACGTGTACCGAAGTAGTGAAAAGTATTTTTCTGCAGAACTATTATTAGAACTATCCAAGTGGTTAGGCGCATGAGATTGTGCAATGTGGCCTATTAATGAGTTAATTGCAACTTCAAGCAGTTTCTGTGTTTCTGGCCAAAATCCACTGTTTCCTGTAGAAGTGAAATTATGGCTGTTAACACCTCTTCAGGTACAATGAGTTTCAATGTCTCTTTCTTTGTTATCACCACGGCCACAGAGCCAATTTGTTTGTTAGCCGTCTAGATTTGTGATTATAATGTGGCCATACAATGGGGTGTGAGATTCCACAAGGTTGAAAGTAGAATTTTTTTTTTTGTAACCTCTGTTGGAAGCTTCCAGAACAGATGGCCACTCTTGTGAGTCATGTGACCTGCAGAAACTACCTTTTGGTTCAGCAAAAGTCCATCTTAAAAAGCAAAAACAAAAGTCTTGATGTACACAGTTTTGATTTATACTCACATCTGATTGACGTAATTGTCACTGAAAGGGGCAACACAGGTGGAGAAGGTAGTCAAGAAGGCATACGGCATGCTTGCCTTCATTGGCCAGGACATTGAGTATAAGAATTGACAAGTCATGTTGCAGCTGTATAGAACCTTAGTTAGGCCACACTTGGAGTATCGTGTTCAATTCTGGTCGCCACACTACCAGAAGGATGTGGAGGCTTTAGAGAGGGTGCAGAAGAGATTTACCAGGATGTTGCCTGGTATGGAGGGCATTAGCCATGAGGAGCAGTTCAATAAACTCAGTTTGTTCTCACTGGAATGACGGAGGTTGAGGGGCGACCTGAGGTCTACAAAATTATGAGGGGCATAGACAGAGTGGATACTCAGAGGCTTTTCCCCAGGGTAGAGGGGTCAATTACTAGGGGCCATAGGTTTAAGGTGCGAGGGGCAAGGTTTAGAGATGTACGAGGCAAGGTTTTTACACAGAGGGTAGTGGGTGCCTGGAACTCGCTACCGGAGGAGGTGGTGGAAGCAGGGACAATAGTGACATTTAAGGGGCATCTTGACAAATACATGAATAGGATGGGAATAGAGGGATACGGATCCAGGAAGTGTAGACGATTTTAGTTTAGACGGGCAGCATGGTTGGCACGGGCTTGGAGGGCCGAAGGGCCTGTTCCTGTGCTGTACTTTTCTTTGTTCTTTGTAACACTATGTCAGCCCTTTTGGTTCAGCAAAGACCTTATCTTCTGGCAGGAGAACAATGGCAACTTCTCCGGTCTGAACTGGAGTCCCTCATCCCCGGAACCATTCTCAGAAATCATTTCTGCAGCCCGCTGGATTAAAGAATTTCAAAGATTTGCAACACCTGTTTGAAGTACTGGTTGCCATGGATAAGTCTTTAAGAATGAAAAACTCTCCGTGACTGAAGCTAAGCTCTGTCCAACTGCAGATAATAAAATGGTGGTATTATATTTGGGTTACTTCTCAATTGTTTCTGTTTAGGTTATAGGGTGATGTGATTGTTGTAACGAGTATTATCATGCGGAAGGGCAGTAGGACGGAAGTCACATGCTTTGATCAAACAAGACAGCTGGTCTTAGAGTTCTTCCTTATCAAAGGATTAGTCGGGTTTGTGAGGTCTGTTAAATCTTCAGAATGTTAATTGACGCCACCTATGAGCCAATGAGCCGGAGGCAGGACAGGACTTGTGGCAATACATGGCCGCAAACGATCCATCCTCTAGCATACAGGAACACAGGCTCAGTCCTAGGCACAGAAATGAAATGAAATGAAAATCGCTTATTGTCACAAGTAGGCTTCAATGAAGTTACTATGAAAAGCCCCTAGTCGCCACATTCCGGCGCCTGTTCGGGGAGGCTGGTACGGGAATTGAACCGTGCTGCTGGCCTGCCTTGGTCTGCTTTAAAAGCCAGCGATTTAGCCCAGTGTGCTAAACCAACCACAGTGGAGGTGATTGGGTAATGCTCCCAACAGTCACACTTGGAGATCACAGTGCTGTAAATCACTGGGATTGATTTTATACACTTAAATTGGTAGAAAACCATCCTTCCTGAGTCCTTCTGTTAATCCTACCTCACTTCAAATCCACACGCCAGTTAACCTTTGCTGGTTAGGCGATTCTGTGCTTATTAACTTGGAATACAAACCTCCCTTACCAGTTTGTCTTTCATCTGGCTTGTTTGATTTGCTCGCTCCGGTAAAAGATCGCCACGGTACCATTTTGAAAAAGAATAAGGTGCAATCCCAGATCGCTGGCTAATATTTATCCCGGAATCAACATCACTGAAAAAGATTATCTGGTCGTTATTACATTGTTGTTTGTGAGAGCTCGGGATTAACAAATTGGCCATGCCATTTACAATAGTGACGACACTTCAGAAGTACTGCATTGGCTGTAAAATTAGCGTCTGGGATGTCCCAAAGTCATCAAAGAGGCTTCTGAATTGCAAGTTTCTCTTTCCTTTTCAGCTTTCTGTCAAATGAAAACCACACTGCAACATTTCCCTCCCCCACCCTACCCCCCCCCCCATCACAGTCTTGGCACAAACAATGGGAACGGTTAAGTGTAGGGCCACCACTTGCCCAGTTAGAATCATAGAATTTACAGTGCAGAAGGAGGCCATTCGGCCCATCGGGTCTGCACCAGCCCTTGGAAAGAGCACCCCACTTAAGCCCACGCCTCAACCATTTCCCCGTAACCCCACCTAACCTTTTTTTGGGACACTAAGTGCTATTTATCATGTCCAATCCACCTAACATGTACATCTTTGGACTGTGGGAGGAAACCGGAGCACCCGGAGGAAACCCATGCAGACACGGGGAGAACGTGCAGACTCCGCATAGACAGTGACCCAAGCTGGTAATCGAACCTGGGACCCTGGAGCTGTGAAGCAACTGTGCTAACCACTGTGCTACCGTGCAGTTAAGACATCACACACAAGCAATCCACTCCTCTTCTGTACTTTGATTACTTTCCTGTGGATCATGTTATTTGCTTCTCTTTTTTTTCTCTCTCAGTATACCTCTCACAATTTCCCACTTACATGTCAGCCTCTCCATTTTTTTCCACACCCTCTTCTGCAAAAAAGGCAAATATTCCATTTTAAGGAAAGCTACAAGACTTTGTAATCTAGTTAGAATTACTGCTTAGTTAGGAAAGTAAAATTGTAGCAGTCATAATTTTTACATTGTCATCCATTCATTGATCACAAGTGGCACATTCGATGGGTCCCAACCAACCTTGCTCGTTACATAGGAACGGGAGGAGGCCATTCAGCCCCTTGAGCCTGTTCCTCCTCCCCCATTCAATCAGGTTGTAAGACCATAAGACATAGGAGCGGAAGTAAGTCCATTCGGCCCATCGAGTCCACTCCACCATTCAATCATGGCTGATTTCAACTCCATTTACCCGCTCTCTCTCCATAGCCCTTAATTCCTCGAGAAATCAAGAATTTATCAACTTCTGTCTTAAAGACACTCAACGTCCCGGCCTCCACTGCCCTCTGTGGCAATGAATTCCACAGACCCACCACTCTCTGGCTGAAGAAATTTCTCCTCATCTCTGTTCTAAAGTGACTCCCTTTTATTCTAAGGCTGTGCCCCCGGGTCCTAGTCTCCCCTGCTAATGGAAACAACTTCCCTACATCCACCCTATCTAAGCCATTCATTATCTTGTAAGTTTCTATTAGATCTCCCCTCAACCTCCTAAACTCCAATGAATATAATCCCAGGATCCTCAGACGTTCATCGTATGTTAGGCCTACCATTCCTGGGATCATCCGTGTGAATCTCCAGTGCCAGTATGTCCTTCCTGAGGTGTGGGGCCCAAAATTGCTCACAGTATTCTAAATGGGGCCTAACTAATGCTTTATAAAGCTTCAGAAGTACATCCCTGCTTTTATATTCCAAGCCCCTTGAGATGAATGACAACATTGCATTTGCTTTCTTAATTACGGACTCAACCTGCAAGTTTACCTTTAGAGAATCCTGGACTAGGACTCCCAAGTCCCTTTGCACTTCAGCATTATGAATTTTGTCACCGTTTAGAAAATAGTCCATGCCTCTATTCTTTTTTCCAAAGTGCAAGACCTCGCACTTGCCCACGTTGAATTTCATCAGCCATTTCTTGGACCACTCTCCTAAACTGTCTAAATCTTTCTGCAGCCTCCCCACCTCCTCCATACTACCTGCCCCTCCACCTATCTTTGTATCATCGGCAAACTTAGCCAGAATGCCCCCAGTCCCGTCATCTAGATCGTTCATATATAAAGAGAACAGCTGTGGCCCCAACACTGAACCCTGCGGGACACCACTCGTCACCGGTTGCCATTCCGAAAAAGAACCTTTTATCCCAACTCTCTGCCTTCTGCCTGACAGCCAATCGTCAATCCATGTTAGTACCTTGCCTCGAATACCATGGGCCCTTATTTTACTCAGCAGTTGTGATCATTTCCCGACTGAGGTTCTATATTCTTCACTGCATTTGGACAAAATATTCTTTGGATTCATGTTATGTCGGTTGTCTTAATGTAGGATGACTTTTAGATAAAACATTGTACATTAAAGCATAAACATAGGGCATATTCCAATATATTTCTTTCATTAATTGTGAGCATTTTAATACTGGGACTTTTTCTTTAATCCTTGCTAATCGTCCCTCTATCAATAGGCACTATCGTCTGCACTTCCAACCTTAATGGAAACTCGGAAGAAACATAATAAAATTCTTACATATCCAACAACATTGCTAAACATCGACAGAAACGTCACTTGACTGCCATTAACCAATAAACTATCCCACAAAATCACGTCATTTTTAAAAAAGTTACATAATACATATATTTTGCATATAGTCGGGCAGCACGGAGGCACAGTGGTTAGCACTGCTGCCTCACAGCGCCGAGGTCCCAGGTTCGATCCCAGCTCTGGGTCACTGCCCGTGTGGAGTTTGCATTCTCCCCGTGTTTGCGCAATGTTCACCCCCACAAACCCAAAGATGTGCAGGGTAGGTGGATTGGCCACGCTAAATTGCCCCTTAATTGGAAAAAAGGAATTGGGTACTCTAAATTTATAAATAAAATTTGCATATAGTCCAAAAGTTATGACAATGGAAGATTTATTCAAATTTTCCCTTTACACTATGTTTACTTCAGTTTTTTTTCCTCTTTGCAGTCATCCTCTGTCACATTTTCCCTGGGATCAGCTCCCAATCTTCCTCTGATGAAACTTATCAACTGGTCACTCAAGAAAGTACCATAAGAACATACGAAATATGAGTCCATGAGGCTCTTCATTATGATTATGGCTGATCTTGTACATCGACTCCATTTTAGAAACATATAAAGTAGGGGCAGGAGGAGGCCATTCAACCCTTCAAGCCTTCTCCCCCATTCATTATTGTCATGGCTGATCAGCCAACCTTTCGTGCTCCATCCCATATACCTGCTTCCTACTCATGCCAAAAAATTTCATGCTCGATCTTCAGTAGTTTTTAAAAATAAATTTAAAGTACCCAATTTTTTTGTCCCATTAAGGGCAATTTAGCGTGGCCAATCCACCTACCCGGCACATCCTTTTGGGTTGTGGGGGGGTGAGACCCACGCAGACACAGGGAGAATGTGCAAACTCCACACGGACAGTGACCCGGGGCCGGTATTGAACCCGTGCTGCTCCTATCTTCAGTATACTTAATGACTGATACCCACAGAGCTTTTGGTCGGGAATTCCAAAGATTCAGAACTTCTGCGTGAAGAATTTTCTCATCTCAACCTAAATGGACACCCTTTTATTCTGAGACTGCGACCTCGAATTCTAAACTCCCAAACCAGGGAAAACAGCCTCTCAACATCGCTCCCGTCAAGCTGCACTTTGAAGCTAAGAATTCTTCCATATTTCAATGAGATCACTGCAATAGCCCGTACAGGGCCTACCGGGTGCGAATGATTCTCTTCCCCGTGGTCCTTGATGAGTACGAGCTCCCCAGCTAGGGGCGGGGGATCTCTCTCAACCTTTGCATAAAAGATCGGCCAGTAAGGCACTGACCCGAACAGGAACCCGGTAGGGATCTACAGGGCAGTGTATATATCGTGTTGCAAATAAAACTACAGTTCTTTATTTTGCATGGTGCGGACTCCCCTTATTAAAATTACCTCCCAATTGTCTAAACGCCAGACAGCATAAGCCCATTCTTATCATTCTCTCCAGATAGGGCAGCCCCATCATCCCAGGAATCAACCGAGTGAATCTTTGCTCCATCCCTTGAAGGTAAATATATCTTTCCTTAAGTAAGGAGACCAAAACTATGGACGGGTACTTGAGGCTCGCCAGTGATGGCCTCCCATCCCCAATCTTTTCTCTGAAGAAGCAACGCCAGAGAAAATGATTTACCCATTTGGCAGTGTTCCCTCTAACCTGTTGGCTGTGGACGGCCAGCTCGTTGCACTCCGCAGCCCCTTTAAAATTGACTCTCACAGCAAGAGCCTGCATGTGACGATAATCAAATAATATTTTGTTGGTTGTGGGATAAATATTGGCCAGATCTAAGGAGCATTCTTCTTTGGAACTGTGCCATGGGATCTTTTATGTTGACTTGAGAGAGCAGAAGGGGTCTCAGTTTAAAATCTCACCGAAGGGATGGTGCTACCACCAATGCAGCACTCCCTCAACATTGCACTGGGAGGATCAACCTTCTCTGAAGTAGGACTTGAACTCACAACCTACTGATTTAGAGGTGAAAGTGAAACCCATAAAATGAATAAATCACAAGAGAAAAGGCCCAGCTTCCTTAGCCATAGTTCCTCAACTGCTAAACTTAGCAAAACATCAGTCAGTGATCAATTGCAATCCAGCAGTACCGGGTTGGCTCAGAAGCACTGTTGCCTCCAATTCACAGAATGGCGATAGCACTGCCTGGTGCCATTCAGCCCATCAAATTTGCTGGCTCACTGCAAGAGATTGTCTCACTTCCCCACACTTTACACATAACCATGCAAGTACTTTTTGGTCTTCAGGTGCTTATCTAATTGAAATTAAATGAAATGAAAATCGCTTATTGTCACAAGAAGGCTTCAAATGAAGTTACTGTGAAAAGCCCCTAGTCGCCACATTCCGGCGCCTGTTCGGGGAGGCTGGTACGGGAATCGAATCGTGCTGCTGGCCTGCCTTGGTCTGCTTTAAAAGCCAGCGACTTAGCCCAGTGTGCTAAACCAGCCCCTGTGCAAAAAATTGTCTTTTAAAAGGCCCATTGAATCTGCCACTGCCACCCTCTGAGGCAATGCATTCTAGATCCCAACCACTCGCTGCGTGGAAAGAAAATCCTTAAGTTGCTTTAGGTTATTTTGCCAATCCTCATAGAATTAATGGATTACTTATTAATTACTGGTTGAGGGTAAAAACTAGCTATGCTTACAGGAATCACATTTCAGAAGGAAGTATTTATCTTAAAAAAGTGTTTTGCAATGCTGGAGGATACAAAACAGTGGAATACTCTTCACAAAGATGTAATGTGACAAAAAGGAAAAACTTTGACAAAGACAATATTAGAAGACGTTGTGTGAGTGAGTGAGTTTGAGGCCTGGGTGGCTGAAGGTACAGTTACCAATAATATAGTGAAGACTTGGGTGTGTGATGAGCAAATTCAGAGTAATGAAGAGTTCAGAGGAAGGGTGAGAGATTTTAGGGTTGGAGGATGACACAGAGATAAGGAGTTAATGAATGAAAAGAAAATAATAAATGTAAGAAGGAGAATTTTAAATATAAGCTGTTGTGGCACTGAATGGAATGTATCAGCAAGGACTGCAGTGATAGGTGAATAAGTGCAGGATAGGATACAGGCAACTAGGTTTTGGATCAAGTTTACAGAATGTAGAGGATGGGAGGCTGACTGAGGGACCAGTTAAATGTGGATGTCACAAGGGCACTGATGTAGGTTCAGTAGCTTATGGACCCAAGCAGTGATAAGGGCAAGTCATGTAGTGGAAGCAATCAGTCTTTCTGACCGACAATACATTGGATCAGAAGTCCAGCTTAGGTTCAGTCTGGGTTAACCAAGCACAGTGGCTGGTGACAGGGATGAAATAGATGACAAGGTGTACAGTTTATGGTAATGGGCTGGAAGGTAGTGGCTATATTTGTTAATTGTAAGCAATATGGCGTAAAGTTAGCACAGTGGTTAGCACTGTTGCTTCACAGCGCCAGAGACCCGGGTTCAATTCCTGGCTTGGGTCACTATCTGTGCGGAGTCTGCGCATTTTCCCGGTGCCTGCGTGGGTTTCCTCCGGGCGCTCCGGTCTCCTCCACCAGTCCCGAAAGACTTGCGCTGTCAGGCGAATTGGACATTCTGAATTCTCCCTCAGTGTACCTGAACAGGTGCCGGAATGTGGCGACGAGGGAATTTTCGCATGACATCATTGGACTGTTAATGTATACTTGTGACACTGATAAAGATTTTTTTAAAAATTGTAATTCATCCAATACTATATTTCATAGTATTTACAGTGCAGGAGGCCATTCGGCCCATCGAGTCTGCACCAGTTCTTGGAAAGAGCACCCTACCAAAGGTCAACACCGCCACCCTATCCCCATAACCCAGTAACCCCACCCAACACTAAGGGCAATTTTGGACACTAAGGGCAATTTATCATGGCCAATCCATCTAACCTGCACATCTTTGGACTGTGGGAGGAAACCGGAGCACCCGGAGGAAACCCACGCACACACGGGGAGGATGTGCAGACTCCGCACAGACAGTGACCCAAGCCGGAATCGAACCTGGGACCCTGGAGCTATGAAGCAATTGTGCTATCCACAAGGCCGTGCTGCCCTAGGCGTTATCCATATATTGGATAAGCATTTACCCAACTTAAAACTAGTTCAGGGGGGCAAGAGAGGTGACATATACTCATCAGCGTATATTGTCTGAGGATGATATTTAGAGGGCATCACATTGATGTGGGCGAAGAGGGGCTTTCTTAAATTTAGAATACACAATTCTTTTTTTTCCAATTAAGGGCAATTTAGCGTGGCCAATCCACTTAATCTGCACACCTTTGGGTTGAGGGGGGCGAGACCCACGCAGACATGGGGAGAATGTGCAAACTCCACACGGACAGTGACCCGGGTTGGAATCGGACCTCGTCATCGTGAAGCAGCAGTGCCGCTCCTACAGGAGGCTCCACACATAATGGGTGAATCAGAACCCATCTCTGTGGGTGTCCAATCTGATATGTGAAGCTGATATATGAAGTAGGGTGTGAAACCCATGAGCTGGACCTGGGGGGCGGGGGGGAGATCAAAGATTGATGTAAACGTAATTTCCTTTTTCAGCTTCCCTGCAATTTGGAGATCACCCCTTAACAGCGGGTTGATTGACGGGTCCGCTGGCCAATCAGCAGCTGGGATATGGCCGGGGCGCCACTGTCAATGGCCAATGCCAGCACCCAGAGGGCGGGACCTGAACTGTCATCTTCCATTCACTGCCTCCGCTTCGCTTCTCCTCAGAAAATCACTTGCACCTTGCTTTATAAAAAAACAACAGCTAACATATGCGGCTCACTGCAATTTCTAGATCACAAACCGGTCTTTGTTTTTATTACTGTCCGTGCGCCCGCATCCTCCAATACTGGTGACGCTGGCGAGGCGCTGATGACGTCCCGCTCATTGTGACATCCAACGCCGCGCTCATTGTGACGTCAGGCGCTCGGCCCGCCCTCAAGTAAATGCAGAAAGCGCCGCCTTTGATTGGCCGGCGCGAATTGATTATACACGAGGGCGTGGTGACGCGGTTGGATTTTGGCGCGACTTTCGGGTCAGGGGGGCGTTTTGGCGCGAAACGGTTTTGTCCGCTTCTTCCTGAGGGGAGAGAAAAGAGAAACCGACAATGGCGGTGAGTGAGGGGAACGGTCGGCGGGGGAAGTTCGTCTGAGGGGAAAGGAGTTGGGTTAGCGCTTGCCCTGGAGATTCGGATAGTCCCCTAGTTGCTGACCAAAGCCCGCCGTCTCCGGACACCGGACTGCTGGAATGCGGCCGCCTCTGACCCGCACCATCCACATGTGCGACTCCATACCCACAGCAATGTGATTGACTCTTAACTGCCCCCTTCAAGTGCAATTAGGGATGGGCGAGAAATGCTGGCCCAGCCTGCGATGCCCACATCCTGTGAACAAACAAACAAATAGCTGATCAAGCTTGGGGGAAATGTTTGCTCGGGTATCCTAACTCGCACTATATATCCCATCCACCCTTCTCCCCAGTGTTTGTTGACCCTGTGTTGGCACCTGGTCTGAGGTGGCCTCAATTTTAAAACACTTGCCCTCGCCGCTTTGCTCCACTTTCAGACCTCTTGGCTCCCCCCCAATTCTGGCCTTTTGTCCACCCCCCCCCCCTCTCTCTCTCCATTTGCCCACATTTGGTGACTCCTCTGACCTGAAACTTCAGCACTTCCTCCATGGACCATCTCTCACTGCTCAAAATCTTCACTGTTTTGGTTTCTGGTCACCTGTCCTCTAACATTTTGTTTGTCAATTTCTTTCTCAATATTTATGTGGCCTGTTAGGATGTTTTGCTACATCCAGAGTACTATAAATATTGTTGGTAGGTCTCCAACATTTAAATATTATGTTTATTTCTGTAGTGTATTAACTGCCGCTTAGGTGAATCTGTGTTTGTGCCATTCCAATCCCCTGAAGGTACACACGTCTGCAATTTCAATCTTTGGTCAAACAGTTACTTTGAAATCAAATTTGGAAATAGGATTTTTGTCCCCTATAACAGCAATGTGTTAATAATGACCTGCTTTTAGTCAATGTTGGATCACCAATTTTAGCCTGGACACCCAGGTGCCCTACCCAATACTTTAAAACTTTGCTGTGGAATCTGCATCGATTTGAGGGAGAACCGACAGGGCTTAGGTTGACATCTCACCCAACAGATTGCACCTCTGATAGTGCTGCCCTCCCTCAAAACTGCACTGGGAATGTTGGTCTAGATTTTGACCTCTAGTCTCCACCTTTTATTTTGTGCAAGTGCTACCAATTATACTGGTTGTACAGCCATTGAGGCCTACCTTCTCGCTTTTACCCCATGCTTTTGGAGTGTTGTCCCTCCAGCTGTATATAACCAATTCTCTCATCAAGAGAGATGCTAATGGTCCTTTGTCGACTATGGCTAATATTATTTAGTCATTGGCATGTGTAACTGTAAAGGATTTAACCTATACAATTCTTGACTGCATCTGAGATTCACTTTTTCACGAGCCTTGCAAGATGCGAGCCGGTTTGCTGCACTGTTAAATGTGTACAATTTCATAAGTCAAATATTTGATGTAAATTGCATGGATGCCTTTGGCTGAGTGTTCGCAAATGTGTAGACTAAGTTTGGTTCATGATACCTCAAATGTGGGCAGTCTTTGCCCATTAATGTGTGTCCTGGTAACTTAAGATAGTTTGCACGGGCTAATAGACTAATTTGAAATACCTTCTCTGATTCTCTTATTTTGCTTGCCCTCACCATATTTAGGATTCTTCTGAGTCATTCACCATGGCTACCAGCCCCAACCGAACCCCTCGGCGCGGGGATGCTTTAACCTCCAGCCCAGGAAGAGATCTCCCTCCATTTGAAGATGAATCAGAAGGATTGCTGGGAACTGACGGGCTAGCGGAGGAAGAAGATGGGGAGGATCTGATGGGAGATGAACTGGAACGGTCAGTAATGATTGCGATGCTACCATTCTACCTATTGTTTGCTCTCTGTTCATAGATAGGAGATTGTCTGTAAATGCAGGTGTGTCGACCTGAAAAGTTTTTGGAACTGTAGTTTCCAGCTTCCCGTTGATGTCACTTGCAGCATTGTCTAATTGTTAATTTTGAAATGTGAAGCTTCTGTGTTTTGCCACGGCTGCCAGCTGCTCTGCTGAGAAAGAGGACAAATTAATCTTGTGGCTCAGTATAATAATTGTGGAAATTGTTATTCGTTGTTGTCTCGTGCATCTACAACAGTGATTAAGAGCTTAATTTGTTGGCGGCAGCTGAGATCTTTACCTCGCCGTAGCACATAATGAAGTTTTGTTTAATCCTCCTTTTTAAAAGACATGAGGCATGAAATTTGTCTAATTTCCATTTGGTTGAGTATTGACCAGGATCAAAGGATTGGAAACTTTACAAAAAAGTGGGGTTATGACAAGACATTAGATATCAACTGGGGAATCACCGATTGCTGCACCCATATGGATTTCTCCATTTTTTGCTGTATTATTCAGTAGTCCGTTCGGCATTAGGATTTTGCATCTAGTCTTGTTATTATTGTCCATCTCCATTTCATGGGCAGCCAACTATATTGAAGCAATTGTTTTTGCCAACTCTAATCTATATTTGAACCTGGGTTCCAGAAGTGAAAAGCCCATGGCTAATTGTTTTCTTTCCCATCTCTCCTCCTGCCCCCAAAGATCCTTCAGGAATAGCCTTCCCTTTTTGCATATTTTATTTCCCCATATTAATTGTAAAACAACATGTTGCATATTCCCATCTTCAGCGACTACCTTGCCATTCCGGCACTGGATGTCTATGAGCGGGAAGGCCTAGACGACGAGGACCTGGAGGAGATGACCGCTAGCCAACGAGCAGAGGCTGAAAGAGAAATGCGAAGGAGAGATCATACAGAGGGTTTGCGGCAAGGCCGTATGAGGATAGATCTCCTGTACGGTAAGTGCCAGTCCTATGTGCTGTACCTAAAATAACTTGTAGGAAGGTTATTAGCCATCAATTAAATCTTCACATTTGTCTATTTGTTATCATGGGTATGTATTTTGACAGTACTAGAAGCGAGAATGAATATAAAAGCTAGCCTTTTGGTAGGGAATTGCAGCCTTAGGACAAGTCTATGGAAAAGTGCAGTGTTCACTACATGTCCTGAGGAGAAGTCCCTTACTTCTACTTAGTCATGTTGTTCATGCAGTGCAACCTTTGTCCTGATCAATCAAACTCTACTCTGTGGGTGAGGGTTGGCTACAGCCAGGGATGTTCGCTGTTCCAAACCAATGAAGTCCTTGCCTGCTTTGTGCGACCTGATATACTTAGTTACTGGCTTTCTGTTCAGTCCAAATACGTGTCTGCCTGCAGTACAAATATTTTGTTACTTGTACTGTGATCTTTCTAGGTGGCTAAAAAATTTTCACCCATGTGTTGCATTCATCTTTTTGTGGCTTGGCTTTGAGGCAGTTGGCGAATGGGTACTTTCTGAACTAAGGAGGTTTTGGGATGGCTGTCTTTAAAAAGTTGCTACGTCACAAGGACTGGATGAAATGTGTCAATGATACTGAGGGAATGGGTGGGAATTAGAGGCACTGGCCATAATCTGCAAACCTTCCTTTGATATGAGGGTGGTACCAAAGGATTGGAGAATTGCAAATGTCTCACCCTGTTACAAAAAGGATGTACGGACAAACTCCGCAACTACAAGCCTGTCGCCTTCTCCTCCGTGGTGGGGAAGCTTTTGGCCATAATGTGGATCAGAATTAACAATCACTTGGACAAAGGTGGATTGATTAATTAAGAAAAAACTACTGATTTAAGTGAAAATTTTGTTTGGTGAGTTTTATGATGAGACTGTTAATGAGGGTAATGCTGTTTGACATGTGGTACATCGACTTCCAAAAGACATTTAATAAAGTCTTGTGTGACAGAGTTGAACAAAGTTCTGTGGAATAAAAAGAACAGCGATGGTGGCAGATTCTTCACAAGTGAAGATCCTGGGATGGTTTTTCTCATGTGGTAGCTGATGACTGAAACGGCTAATCTTGATGTGGAGGCTTGTAAACAGTTGGGGAACAGACCTGCTGGTTTGGAAGGACTCTGGCATAAGGCTGGTACCATGAATAAGGGTTATGAAAGCACAAATTTGCATTTATGTAATGCCTTTCAGAACCTCAGTTGGCCCCAAAGCACTTCATAGCCAATGCAATATTTATGAAGTGTAGTCGCTGTTCTGATGCACGGAAATGTGGAAGCCGCTTTGTGCACAGCAGGTTCCCACAAATAGCAATGTGATAATGACCACAGAACCCCTACAGTTCAGAAGGAGGCCGTTTGGACCATTGAGTCTGTACTGACCCTCTGAAAGAGTTCTCTACCTAGGTCCACTGCACCACCAACCCGCCCCTATCGCCATAACCCAACCTCCACATCCTGGACATTGAGGTGCAATTTAGCATGGCCAAATCCACCTAACCTGCATGCTCTTGGATGTGGGAGGAAACCGGAGCACCTGGAAGAAACCCATTCAAAAACTGGAAGAACGTGCTAGCTCCACACAGACTAGGCTGGAATCGAGCCTAGGTCCCTGGCGCTGTGAGGCAAGAGTGCTGACCACTGTGCCACCATGCCAGCAAAACAAATTGTCAAATCAATTCTGTTTGAATTAATTTATCCTGTGAATGAGCAAGAAAACTCCCCTGCTATTCTTTCAATAACAGCTCACCTGAAAGATAACACATCTAATAATGCAGCGCACTCTCAATGCTGAACTGTAATGTTGGCCTTGATTATGTGCTCAACTCAAGTCTTTGGAGTGGATTTTGAGCCTGCAACCTTGAGTCATTAGGGGAGACCTAGGAGAGCCACTTGGCCCATTGAGTCCATGTCGCGTCTCGAGCAATGCAGTCAATTTATAAACGCCTTAGACCTGACGGTGCGTGAGAGGGATTTTAGGCAAGGGAAACATCAAAGAGACATCTCTATCGTTTCAGAAAGTGACGATGAGGATGAAGAACGGCCAGCAAGAAAGCGTCGACTGGCAGAGCGAGCAGCAGACGGGTTAGTCGATGATGACGAGGAGGTGAGTGTAATCTTGTTCTCCTGTAGGAAAATGATAGACAGGCAAAGAGCTACTCACCCATCCAGCCTGTCTCACTATGCATCATAGAATTTACAGTGCAGAAGGAGGCCATTCAGCCCATCTTGCCTGCACCAGCCCTTGGAAAGAGCACCCTACTTAAGCCCCACACCTCCACCTTATCCCTGTAACCCAACCTAACCTTTTTGGACACTAAGGGCAATTTATCATGGCCAATCCACCTAACCTGCACATCTTTGGACTGTGGGAGGAAACCGGAGCACCCGGAGGAAACCCACGCAGACACTGGGAGAACGTGCAGACTCCGCAAAGACAGTGACCCAAGCCGGGAATCGAACCTGGGACCCTGGAGCTGTGAAGCAACATACAAGTGCACTCTCCATCTACTATACAATTTCCTGTGACAGGCGAAGACACATTTAATTGTCCAATCAACTCTATTTGGGCTCAATATATTGATCCCATGAATATTGCTGAAGCAGTTAGGGTGGATTGACTATAAATGCATTGTAGAATAATCCAGTAACTATTGGGCCGTTCCGAGACCTGTAACAGAGAAAACAAATTGGCAGCAGCATGACTTGAGTTCACTCACGAGGTTTACTGCTGCCTTCGTAGCTCAGAACAATTTATTTTGCCCAGTCTCTGAGCTATCATAGTATCCAATTATGTGGTGTATGGTGCATACTGCAGGGAGAAGAATTGACTCCTTCAGACCTACCAGTAAACCGCTGAAGAGGAGCCTGTGGCAATTTCTAATTACGTTTTTTTTTTCTCCTCTCTTTCCCCCTTGTGCAGATGATTGAGAGTATTGAAAACCTAGAGGACATGAAGGGTCACTCAGTCAGGGAGTGGGTCTCCATGACGGCACCTAGACTGGAAATCTACCACCGTTTCAAGAATTTCTTGAGGACCCATGTCGATGAGCATGGGCACAATGTTTTCAAGGAGAAGATTAGTGACATGTGCAAAGGTTAGTCTAGTAAAAGCACCAGTGTCGGGGAAGTATCTTGCCATCAGCTCTTGCGCAAATGTTGAATCAATCATGATAAAGAGTGACGAGACCTGGAAGCAGCTTCCCATTGCTTGTGAAAATAAGGTTAGGCAAAAATGTTTTCAATTTATGTAAAGGAGGAACAATTAAGTTTTTTTTTTTTTTTTTTTTTTTTTTAACACATTTTATATTGTGTAACCGTCCTCCACTCACTATGTTTTGCTGGAGAAATAATCAGGCTTCATCGAAGATTTTGCTGATGTTTCAGTCAGGAGTTCTGCTTGAGGTAGTTTGTCAAGAGTCTGTTAATTAGTTTGTTGTAAAATTGATTCTTTGATTGTCCTTTCATGCTCCCAGCTGATTGACTGACACTGATGTCAATGTTTATTTGGGACATATTTTAATAATCTCTAAAATAACAATCCCAATACGTGATACAGTCTTTCAGCTTATACTGCCTGTAGTCTTGAAGTGGCTATTGTGCTTCACAGAAAACAGAGAGAGCCTCGTGGTCAATTATGAGGACTTGGCTGCCAGGGAGCATGTGTTGGCCTACTTTCTGCCTGAGGCTCCGGCAGAAATGTTAAAGATATTCGATGAAGCGGCCAAAGAAGTGGTCCTCTCCATGTACCCAAAATATGACCGGATTGCCAAGGAGATTCACGTCCGCATTTCTAGCCTGCCTCTGGTCGAGGAGCTCCGATCACTCAGGTATGGTAGACGGGTGCTTTTAGGTAACGCTGTATGCCATGTCTTTAACAACTTGTTTCAATCAGCATATTGATATGGTAACTCAAGAACTGTCACAGGCATAATAGATTAAATGGCTTCCCGTGTGCTGCATGTTTCCAAATACAAAACTTGTGTTATTATTAACATCAAGCTGCCCTACCTGGGTCAAGTATAACATGGACATGTGCCAAAGTTAACCCCATCTCAATAGAACAACCTATCTGCTCCACTGGTGGATGAAATTTTCCAGCACTGTTGCTGCTGGGCCAGAATATACACCAAGCCATGTGAGCATCCATTCGCTTTGACGGGCCTGGGAAATTCTGTCCCTTGAGGGTTTTCTTTTGTGGGGGGGGGGGGGGGGTCTCTTGGCTTATAGTTTTTAAGTATTTTGTATTCACTTTTTCAATGATTTTGTTTGAGGGAGTAGCGGAGAAGAGGAGCTATCCATTTCAGTCTGAGTTATTTTACAAGGTTTCTGAATTATTTGCCATCACTAGTTTAGGATGTTTACGTTGCTGTCTCGATCCAATTTCAGTTGTACACTTCAAGTGCTTTAGTTCAAATTTTATTTATACTTCTAGATGAGTTTTTTTGCCTCATTTCTACAGAATTCTACATCAGTTTGACTTTTCTCCGGCCAGTCAATTCCGCTTCCCCCTCCCCGTTCATCTTGCTCCATGCATGACTTGTGTCCAAAAGTTACTTGGGTTGATAGGTTGGTCCTGACAGCTCCTTGCAGCTGACAGAACCAAGAGCATTCCTCTACCAGTCTGGGTTGGAATCACATCCCAGGCTCCAGATTTGCAGGGATGCTGTGCTAATTCATGGCATAAGCCACTTTTCTCTCATGATTTTCGCAGACTGAGATAGTCTGTGCTCACTCCTTGTACTAGAGTGAATCCACATGCATCATGGTTTTAACTGACTCCCAAGAGTAGTGCTCATCCTTCATGCTCATGGTTATTCTTGATAGCTGAGCCCAATGGATTCAACGGACCTTTCAGTTGGCGGTGTCACAGTTAAGGCCTGTGATTTCATCACCTGCATGCACCTCTGACGATAAACGTGTCTTCACAAATGGGCAGCACGGTGGTGCAGTGGGTTAGCATTGCTGCCTCACGGCGCCGAGGTCCCAGGTTAGATCCCGGCTCTGGGTCACTGTCCGTGTGGAGTTTGCACATTCTCCCCGTGTTTGTGTGGGTTTCGACCCCACAACCCAAAGATGTGCAGGCTAGGTAAATTGGCCACACTAAATTGCCCCTTGGAAAAAATGAATTGGGTTCTCTAACTGTATATTTTTTTTAAAGTCTTCACATGATGTGGCAATAATCTTTATTAGTGTCACAAGTAGGCTGACATTAACATTGCAATGAAGTTGCTGTGAAACTCCCCTCGTCGCCACACTCCGGCACCTGTTCAGGTACACAGAGGAGGAATTCAAAATGTCTAATTCACTAATGAGCACGATTTTCAGGACTTGTGTGAGGAAGCCCACGCAGACATGGGGAGAATGTGCAGACTCAGCACAAGACAGTGACCCAATTAAACCCGGGTCCCTGGCGCTGTGAAGCAGCAGTGCTAACCACTGTGCTACCAGAGTCATCAGAGTAAACCCAGAGTCATCAGCAGTCCGAATGATGCAGCCACCAGAGAGGCTATTTGGTCTATTGTGACTAAGCCAGTTCTATGAAAGAGCTAGTCAGTTTTTAAAAAAATAATAGAGTACCCAATTCATTTTTTCCAATTAAGGGGCAATTTAGCGTGGCCAATCCACCTAGCCTGCACATTTTTGGGTTGTGGGGGCGAAACCCACGCAAACACGGGGAGATTGTGCAAACTCCACGCGGACAGTGACCCAGAGCCAGGATCGAACCTTGGCGCCATTAGGCCGCAGTGCTAACTCACTGCGCCACTGTGCTGCCCAAGAGCTAGTCAGTTAACCTGACTACATTGCTCTTTCCCCAAGGCTCTGCGAACTTTTCTTTTGACATAAGAAATAGAGTAGGCTATTTGGCCCCTCAAACCTGTTCTGCCCCATTTATCATAATCAGTTCTTGGCTGATCCTCTACCTTGACTCCACGGCTGAATTTCCATATCCCTTGGATTAGAGAATACCAAATATTTACAACATTTGAAGAATAAATTTGTCATCTTAATCTGAGATGGCCATCCCTTTAGCTTGAGCCTGTGCTCCCTAATTTTAGAACCTCCAAACAGGGGTAGCACCCACGGCATCTGCCATGCCAAGCCCCCTCATAACCTTGCAATTTCAATGCGATCATGTCTCATTATTTTAAACTCTGTAGAATTATACTCCCATCTTTCCTTACTGGACTGCGCTGCTCCTTCCTGGAAATCAATATAGGGCCGAGGCATATATTCAATTTCCTTTCTTAAAAAATGTTTTTTTTTGTAAAATAAATTAGTACCCACTCATTTTTTCCAAATAAGGGGCAATTTGGTGTAAATGCACCTACCCGGCACATCTTTTTGGGTTGTGGGGGTGAGACCCACACACACTGGGAGAATGTGCAAACTCCACACGGACAGTGGCCCAGGGCCGGGATCGAATCCGGGGCCTCAGCGCCGAGGCAACGATGCTAACCACTGCGCCACCATGCTGCCCCTTCCTTTCATGTATTCATCTTTTTAATAGCTGTAACAAATTGTTCTGTTGCCTTCAAAACTCCACTTTTTTTTTGTTACAGGCAACTGCACTTGAATCAGCTGATCCGTACAAGTGGAGTGGTCACCAGCTCTACAGGGGTTCTGCCGCAGCTCAGCATGGTCAAGTACAACTGTAACAAGTGCAACTTCATCCTTGGTCCATTCTTCCAGTCCCAGAACCAGGAAGTGAAGCCAGGCTCTTGTCCTGAGTGTCAGTCTGCCGGGCCATTTGAAATCAACATGGAGGAGGTATGTTGACTTAGTCCATTGGGTGACGCGATCTGGTACACCTCTTTTCCTTGACTTATTCTGCTGGGCTGTTGTGCAAGAGGTGGTGTGTTCTTAATCTAGGACACAAGTTCGGCACAACATCGTGGGCCGAAGGGCCTGTTTTGTGCTGTATTGTTCTATGTTCTATATATGTCAGTTTGAAAAGATCGGTCATACCAATACTTGTTTTTAAAATTGTGTAAAATTTACAGCACAAAAACAGAATTTGACCCAACTGATCTGTGATGGTGTTTTGTCCACTTCTGCTTTAGTTGCGTCGGCATCGCAGACTGATATGTGTTCTATCAACATTTTATATGAGTAACGTTAGCTAAACCAGAAATGACCTGTTGAGATGGTAGTCCTGAATATGAAAGACTTGTCTAAGGATGGGTCTTAAAGATTTCAAATGATGGAGCTGTGACTGTTTCCTTTGGCAGCTTCTACTGTGGGATTGTCCTTGGGAAGACAGATTGTTGACACACTGTCTTTGAAACAAATGGTCTTTGTAGTTTGTGTGGATGACTTGCCCCATGTTTTGTCATTGCGAGAGCACCAGCTACTTCTGTCAATTCCCACCAGAATCCATGAGTCTCCTGTTGCCATACTTCATCTAATACTATCCATATAATCTTATGCTGCTTCCTCCTTTTGTGTTTACCACCAAACAAGTCGTTGGTCTTTTTTAAGCAAAACGTTATCGGCCAAAAATGATAACTGTTGTCTCCACAGATGTGTCTGACCAACTAAGTATTTTTAGCATTTTCTGTTTTTACTTGTCTTTTAAAATTGCTGGTGTGAATGTGGCACTTGTAACCATGTGGAGTAGTTGAGTCATCGGCTCACGTTGTTATGGGGCAGCACAGTGCTTAGCACTGCTGCCTCACAGTGCCAGGGACCCGGATTCAATTCCAACGTTGGGTGACTTCTGTGTGGAGTTTGCACTTTCTCTCCGTGTCTGTGGGTTTCCTCTGGGTGCTCTGGTTTCCTCCCACAGTCCAAGGATGTGCAGCTTAGGTGGATTGGCCATGCTGAATTGCTCTTGGGTGGGGTTATGGGGCATGGGAGCGGACCTAGATAGGATGCTCTTTCAGGGGGTCGATGCAAACTCGATGGACCGAATGGCCTCCTTCTGCACTGTATGGATTCTATACTCTATTCTATGAACAAGCATAGATTAGTTTAGGGAGAAGTTGGGTAAACATTGGAGGGGTGGAATAAACCAAAGGTACTTTGGTGATAGATGAAGAAAGTTGCCCGGTACCTCGTGGATGGGCTTGTTGGGCCAAATGGCTGGTTTCTGTGCTGTAATTATGTAAGAAATTACTTTGGAGTTCATTATCAGATTTATTGGTGATTATCTTTTGTGTTGATTTTTCTTTTATTTGTATGACTGGGGGAACAGTTATAGTCTGATGTTGCCGTTAACAATCCAATTCAACCGGGCTTAAGTTAATGGTGATGCCACCAGGAACGGATCTCTCTGGGCAGGAGTTCAATCTACGAACAGTGGGATAACTTGTGGCCACGGTCACGATTTGAGATGTTCCGCGTGGTTCACTTGCAAAGCACGTGGCCACCACCTTCCCTGATGTTTTGTGTTCATGGAGTCTAGTTTTGGTCTTCAACACAAGTGCAAACATCTCTACGCCCACCTGATCAAACCTCGTCATAATTTGGAAGATGTCTTAGGTCACCCATCAGTCATCTTTTTTTCTAGATATTATCATGTTTAATCCAGATATGGTTTGATAAACCTCTGGGTTTATTCAAGGAGTGAAACAATGGTGGGAGGAATAAATCGGATGCTTTCATTGACTTAATTTTGCGTTGCCTCAGATCTGAAATTTCACTTTTTCTTTAATCATCTTTGACCAGTTCTGTCCGTGTGGAATTTGCACATTCTCCCCGTGTCATGCCCACAACCCAAAGATGTGCAGGTTAAGTGGATTGGCCACGCTAAATTGCCCCTTAATTGGAAAAAAAATAATTGGGTACTCTAAATTTAAAAAAAAATCCTTGACCAGTTCTTCCTCAACATGATGTTTCCAGTAAGAGGTCTTGCAACACCAGGTTAAAGTCCAACAGGTTTGTTTCAATATCACTAGCATTTGGAGCGCTGCTCTATCCTCAGGTGATCGAAGAGGTATGTTCCAGAAACATATATATATATATATATATATATATATAGACAGATTTAAAGATGCCTGACAATGCTTGGAATACGAGCATTAGCAGGTGATTAAATCTTTACAGATCCAGAGTTGGGGTAACCCCAGGTTAAAGAGGTATGAATTCTGTCAAGCCAGGACAGTTGGTAGGATTTCGCAGGCCAGATGGTGGGGGATGAATGTAATGCGACATGAAGCCCAGGTCCCGGTTGAGGCCGCACTCATGTGTGCGGAACTTGGCTATAAGTTTCTGCTCGGCGATTCTGCGTTGTCGCGCGTCCTGAAGGCCGCCTTGGAGAACGCTTACCCGGAGATCAGAGGCTGAATGCCCTTGACTGCTGAAGTGTTCCCCGACTGGAAGGGAACATTCCTGCCTGGTGATTGTCGCGCGATGTCCGTTCATTTGTTGTCGCAGTGTCTGCATGGTCTCGCCAATGTACCACGCTTTGGGACATCCTTTCCTGCAGCGTATGAGGTAGACAACGTTGGCCGAGTCGCACGGGCATGTACCGCGTACCTGGTGGGTGGTGTTCTCATGTATAATGGTGGTATCCATGTCTATGATCTGGCACGTCTTGCAGAGATTGCCATGGCAGGGTTGTGTGGTGTCGTGGTCACTGTTCTGAAGGCTGGGTAGTTTGCTGCAAACAATGGTTTGTTTGAGGTTGCGTGGTTGTTTGAAGGCAAGTAGTGGGGGTGTGGGGATGACCGTGGCAAGATGTTCATCTTCATCGATGACATGTAGAAGGCTGTGAAGAAGGTGTTTCCAGGGCTTGATCAGGCAAGGAACTATCATATTGTATTGGAGAAAGGCATCCTTGATCCTCCAGCAGTCTGTCCTTGCATGGATTTATTGTTCATGTTTCTCGTTTGTTGGTGTGCTTCGTTGAATTTTGTGAGCCTGGTACTTTGGAAATGGTTGATCGTGCGTCATTGGATAAATTCTAAATCCAAACACGGATAATCTCTAAGTGATAGTCACTTGAACTTCATGCAATTTGTTTTTTAAATTTAGAGTACCCAATTATTATTTTTCCAATTACAAGGCAATTTAGCGTGGCCAATCCATCTAACCTGTACATCTGTGGGTTGTGAGGGTGAAACCCATGCAGACACTGGGAGAATGCAAACTCTGCACAGAGTGATCTGGGGGTGGGATCGAACCCGGGTCCTCAGTGCCGTAGGCGGCAGTGCTAACCACTGCGCCACCGTGCTGCCCTTCGTGCAAGTTAATTACAATGTGTGGGAAGTTTTTTTGAGTTGGGTCCCTAAACTTCCATACATCAAAGATGCTTTTAAAATGAAATTTGGTATTTAGTTTGAGTCATGCAGTATAACATGGAAGCTTATTGTGAAATTAATGTTGTGCCGGTGTCTCGTTTACAATCAGCTTCTTGTTTCCCTTCAGACTGTGTACCAGAATTACCAAAGGATCACCATTCAGGAAAGTCCAGGGAAGGTTGCGGCCGGGAGGCTACCACGCTCAAAAGATGCGATTCTACTCGCAGACCTGGTGGATAACTGCAAACCGGGTGATGAAATTGTAAGCTTTCTATCCTTTATTGTGTGTTTGTGGGGAATCATACCTGGAAGAAAACATGTTTCTTTTCTAGTCATGTTTTAAAAGGAAGGATACGTTGTATGTTAGCTACATTATGTGTTTTGTGGCTGTCAATTGAGTTCAGTTTTGTGTCAACTTTACAGTGTTTTTTTTATTAGAAAATATTTTATTGAAGCATTTGTAATTTTCGCAGTTTTAACACATTAACATTTCTTAATTTAAACAACCGTGCGGGCCAACACACACAACACCTAAACGAACAAAAAACAGACAACAACATCCCCTAACGACAGTGTTAGCACATTCTTATGAAATGTTTTTCAACTCCAATTCAGCAAAACTGGGACCACCGTATAGGTGCAACCAGTGCCAAATAAACTTCTCAGACCAGCAGTATAATTGATCTTGGTCACCTGTTACTCTTGCATTATTGATCTCAAACTAATATGCATAAAGCAAAAAAGAAAGCTATGCAGAATAATCGTTTGCATAGTGTTGAAAGTTAATGAAGCATCCAGAGGCTGAATTAGTGTATTAATCTGAAATGTGTTCCATCAGAATTCTAGGCTGTGATTATAGCAGGGAGCGAAGACCTCCTTGTTAATGTGGGTGGGGGGGGGCTGTGTGAAATGATGGGGCTAATCGGTGGTGGGATGGAAATAATGTAGGTATTTTTTTTTTTTTTTTTTTTTAAAGGTTTGTCAAATGAGTCCCCTCAAACCATATCTGCTATTCAACAAGATTGTAACAGATTATCTCCGGTCATGTGAGACTACCTTTAAGAAATGGGTGTTTATAAATGGGTGTGTGTATATAAATATCTGTAGTGAGAGTACCTTTAAGAAATGGGTGCTTATTACTGCAGTGATGTCAGAGTAGGTGGAGCTGGGCTGTCTGTCAGCTTTTTACTTTCGTTTTAGGCTGTTTGCTGCAGGGTGTGTTTTAGTTTGGTTTTCAGTGTTGGAGCTGAAGCCAGACAGAGCAGGTGTACTGTTGATCTCTCTGCCATGAAAAGACTATCTCTTGATCGTTTGGTGAATTCAGAATTATAAATGTTCTCAGTAGTGAATGTAAACCTAATGTGCTTCTGTAAAAGGTGTTTTAAGTCTCATGGATGTGAAAAGGAAAGCTTTAAGAATTACTTAGTGTTGTATTCTTTGGGGGTTGTACTTGAATTAATGGTTGCTAAGATGTTCACTATGTTTTAATAAGGTTAACTTGAGTCCATAGAATAAACATTGTTTTGCTTTAAAAAATACTTTTCCATTTCTGCTGTACCACACCTGTAGAGTGGGCCGTGTGCTCCCCATACCACAATCTATTAAAAGTTGTGGGTCAGGTAAACTCCATGATACACTTTGGGGTTCTCTAAACCCTGGCCCATAACACTCCACTTTATTCTCCACGTCCCCAAATGGGCTGAATGAATCCCCCTTATTTACATTTATGGTAGTATAATTTAAATGTTTTTATTTGCTGTTCTGAGGGGTTGATTTTTGTTCTGAGGGGTTGATTGTATGCTTGTTCTGTCTTCTTGCAGGAACTTACTGGCATATATCATAATAACTATGATGGTTCCCTCAATACTGCCAATGGATTCCCAGTCTTCGCTACAGTGATCATGGCAAATCACATCACAAAGAAGGACAATAAATTGGCTGTTGGTGAGCTTACAGATGAAGACGTCAAGGCCATTGTGGGTCTTTCAAAAGATGAGCGCATTGGAGAGAGGGTGAGTCCGTTGTGATGGGGACGCTTCAGAAGCAAAGCACCTAGTTAACTATAAAAGTTGATCAATGCTCTTGGGAGAAAGTAGAATAACACACAATTAATTTCCTACATTCTTTGTGTACACACAAATACATGTGCATTTTATATGTTTATCTTCTGGAGACATTTTGAGCAGGAATTTGCTCACTAATACATGAAAAACCTTTTACTTGGCGGCCTCACCTTAAGCGGTGCTGGGTCGGCCTTACTGGGACGCAAGGAAAAGTCTGGGCTCTGTTTATGCCACATTCAACCACAGTGTCTTAAGACAATCAGCTGGTTAGCATATTCAAAGAGCAGAACATCTGCTTCAAGCAGGGCTCTTGAATATTGCTGGCTGTTAAATTGGCAGCTGATAGGTAGGTATACTCCTAGAACATCTTGGGTGCCTGACCCTGCTGCTGAAAAATGAACTTTCTCCTCTTGCCTCTTTCTCTCCCCCCCCCCCCCCCTTCCATGCTTATTCGGCATGGCCCAATATCTCCCTTTATGTTCACTTTGTTTTTGTGGGCTTTGGCAAGAGACCAAGCCATCCACAGATTCAGTTTGTCTTCATATCCAGATGGTATTGAGAAGTTGGTGTGCAAAAATGGAATGATCACTTTGCTATATCCAGAGGTTGTAGATTTTGCATGGTAATATACATGATTGAACTTCACTCTGCATCCACCCAGCTTTTGGCGGAGGAGCTCCAATGCCCCACGTGGGGAGTTTGGTAATAATGTTATCAGAAGAGATAGAAACTCAGAAGCTATACTCTGCTTCTGGTCTTTGAAGTAGAATTACATTAACACTGCAATGAAGTTATTGTGAAAATCCCCGAGTCACTGCACTCCTGACGCCTGTTCGGGTACATAGAGAGAGAATTCAGAATGTTCAATTCACCCAAAGCAAGTCTTTTTGGGACTTGTTGGAGGAAACCCACGCAGACATGGGGAGAACCTACAGAGTCCGCACAGACTGTGCCCCAAGCCGGGAATCAAACCAGGTCCCTGGCATTGTGAAGCAACAGTGCTAACCATTGTACTACCGTGCCGATAAACCAGACCTGTTATTGTACTGGATGACCAGAGTGGGAAAATAATTCTCCACCCTCCTCCCTGGCACCACCAATCATTCACCGGAAAAGTGGAAAGATTTTGGATTGTGTATAAATTTGAAAATCTATCCAGCAATTTTTTTTTTAATTAAAAAGGGCAGCACGACAGCACAAGTGGATAACACTGTGGCTTCACAGCGCCAGGGTCCCAGGTTCGATTACCCGCTGGGTCACTGTCTGTGCGGAGTTTGCATGTGTCTGCACGGGTTTCCTCCGGGTGCTCCGGTTTCCTCCCACAGTCCAAAGACGTGCAGGTTAGGTGGATTGGCCATGATAAATTGCTCTTGGTGACCAAAAAAGTTAGGCGGGGTTATTGGGTTACGGGAATAGGATGGAAGTGAGGGCTTAAGTGTGTCGGTGCAGACTCGATGGGCCGAATGGCCTCCTGCACTGCATGTTCTTTAAAAAAAAAAAAAAAATTTTTTAATTTTAAATTCCAATTAAGGGGCAATTTAGCGTGCCCAATCCACTTACCCGGTACATCTTTTGGTCGTGGGACCCACCCAGACATGGGGAGAATGTGCAGACTCCGGGTGGACAGTGACCCGGGGCTGGGATCGAACCCGAGTACTCGATGCCGTGAAGCATCAGTGCTAACCACTCCGCCACCCTGCCACCCCCTTTAGAGCAATTAATCATGATGCTGATATTTGCCAGCCATGGTACCCTTTTCTGAAATGACATTTTGTGAGAGATCGTGAAATTTCTGCATTTACTTAGTCTGTATGTGATATGTTAACTGGATTTGTGCTGTACACTGGGTCAAGGTAGATGGTGCGTATTACACCACTGGATACAAGGCAGACTGGTTCTGGTGATACGGTGTAACAATTAAAGTGTCTTAACATTCTAAGCATTTGTAGATATACCTTTTGATTACAATGTCTGTTTTCCCGTCGCCTAGATCTTTGCTAGTATGGCACCTTCAATATATGGCCATGAGGACATAAAAAGAGGCCTTGCGCTTGCACTGTTTGGAGGTGAAGCAAAAAACCCAGGTAGGTCTATCTATTAAGAAAATTAAGCTTCCTTGTTGACATTGGCAGACTCACCAAACTCCCCCACTTAAGACCTGCCTTAAAAGCCATCCCTTGGACCAAGCGGTTCCTCACCCTCACTATCTTGCATCATTTGGCTCTGTTAGGATTGCACCTTGGGATATTTTTGTGAATTAAAAATGCTTTATAATGTTTTCAAACATTTCAGTGTGTGTAGCCTTTTTGAATTCACTGTTTATTTTATGGCTTCATTCCATTCTAAAACCTTCTAAGACACAACTCTGCTGTCACCTAATTACTAATTCTTGATCCATTGCATCATCTGTTAACCTGCACCGTTTAACCCTTTCTCGAAGAGAGAAAGTGTTGTTAACAATAAAAATGATCTATTACCCTGTTTTTTTTTCCTTTTTAAGCCCTGTTATTTTTATGTTTTTATGGATATATATATATCCAATGTATATGCTTCACACAAGCTTCCTCCCACCTTATCAGCATACCACCTATTCCTTTTGCCATCATGTTCATGTAGCTTTCCCTTAAATGCATTTATGCTCTTTGACTCAATTTTATGGTATAAGTTCATATTCTAATCAGTCTGTTGGTAAAGAAGTTTCTCCCAAGTTCTCTATTGAATTTATTAGTGACTATCTTATATTTGTAATCTCTTGTATTGGATTTTTCAAGTGGAGACTAATGAATTGGCTTCATGGAAGACCTTGGATCCTTATGCTTCTTTTGAGGATTTTAAACAATTTTTTCTTTCTGGTTGCTTGGGCTTCAGGTGGGAAGCACAAAGTCCGTGGGGACATCAACGTGCTGCTGTGTGGTGACCCGGGCACTGCCAAATCTCAGTTCCTGAAGTATGCTGAGAAAGTTTCCAGTCGAGCAGTCTTTACTACTGGTCAAGGTGCATCTGCTGTTGGTTTAACTGCCTATGTGCAGAGGAATCCAGTGAGCAGGGAATGGACTTTGGAGGCTGGTGCTCTTGTGTTAGCAGATAGAGGAGTCTGTCTAATAGATGAGTTTGACAAGGTAAGAAAAAACACACTTATACATTTTTCTCAGCCTGTAACCACCACCACTTTCACCCCCACTTTCCATTTGTAAAGGCTCTGAGCTAGTTCCTTGGGCGCCAGCTGTGATGTGGAGCTTTTTTCCCAATTGCCATTCTTTACAGGTTTTTAAATATATCTTGGATGGGGTATTTCACTCCTGAGTTGTATTCATTCCTTGCCTGCTACCTGGGGGCTGGTTTAGCTCACTTGACTAGACAGCTGGTTCTTGATGCAGAGCGAGCCAGCGGCGTAGGTTCAATTCCCGTACCTGCTGAGGTTATTCATGAAGGCCCTGCCCTTGCCCCTCACCCAAGGTGTAATCCTCAGGTTAAATAACCACCAGTCAGCTCTTACCCCTCGAAAGGGGAAAGCAGCTTGTGGTCGTCTGGGACTATGGCTACTCTACTTGCCCGTGTTCGCTAGTGTGGTAACTGTTACTAGACTAATAATCCCACCATAACAGTTTGAGAATTTGACCGTGGATTAAAAAGAACTCTGGAATGAAAGATGCTGCCAGTAAAACTGTAACAGTTTGCGCAAAGCTAACTGGTTCACTAATGTCCAGTGGGGAATAAAACCTGCTGCTCTTAACCACACTACTGGCAATTCCTGTTCTACACCAAAGCAAGCCACTTTGTTGCATTAAACCCCACTTTCTGAAAGGCGAGTAGGTCTTGTGTACTATAAATGTCTTATCGACAGTGAAGTCATTTTGAAGTGTAATCCGTGTTGCAGGGAACATGGCAGCCAGTTTACTCCCAGGAAGTTCCCACAAACAGCCATGTAGCAATGACCAGATCATCATCTGTTTTTGTGGTACTGCCTGAGGGCTGAGTATTGGCCAGGACACTGGGAATAAATCCCTGCTATTCAAAATGTAGTGTCGTGGGATATTTTACATCCAGCTGAGATTTCCGACAAAGCTTCATTTTAACATCTCATACAAAGGAGCAATATGTGTGACGATGCTGCTTTTATACTTTCAGATGAACGAACAGGACAGGACCAGTATTCATGAGGCAATGGAGCAACAGAGCATCTCCATCTCAAAAGCTGGTATTGTGACTTCTCTCCAGGCCAGATGTACGATAATTGCTGCTGCCAATCCCATAGGTGAGAATAAATCAAATTCCTTCAGCTTGCAACATGCTGGGCTGCAGAATCTAGGACACAAACTGGCTGCCAGTTGGAATATGACTAGATCTAATCAACTAATTAATTAATCAGCTTGGTCAACTTATTGGGAGAAAATATGGGTGGTACCTGTAGAAAGTTTCAAATGTATTCTGAAATAATATTGCAGGGGCTGTTTAGCACAGGGCTAAATCGCTGGCTTTGAAAGCAGACCATGGCAGGCCAGCAGTACGGTTCGATTCCCGTAACAGCCTCCCCGAACAGGCGCCGGAATGTGGCGACTAGGGGCTTTTCACAGTAACTTCATTTGAAGCCTACTATTGACAATAAGCGATTTTCATTTTTCATTTCATTTCAGTTCTGTCCCAAAGCAGTATTTGAAAATATTTTGATCCACCGAGTGGCTTGCTGTGCCACATCAGAGGGCAGTTAAAAGTCAAAGGCTTGTGTGGTCCTGTGGCTCCTAAGGATCTCCAGCACCTGGATTTTTCGAAACAGTATAAATCTGACCCAAGGGGGGGGGGGGGGGTGGTGTGGGGAGAAATGTTGGCCGGGAAATGTGTGGAAAAGAAAACTACTTTGAATACCTTTTGGGGATTTTTAGCGGTCTGATTGAATGAATAGCCTCCAGGGCCTAATTCCAATATCTCGTCAGACCATGCTGGGACCTCCTGACAATGCAGCCCTTTGCGATCATTTGGTGCTTTAGCCTACATCCTGTGCTGGAGTGGGATGGAATTGTCCCAGGCGACCTGTGCTGTTATTTAACTTGTAATATCATTGTTATGTTTAACAAATAGTGGGAGAATGTTCCTGGGATGATGTGCAACAATATTTAATTTATTTACTTGCCTACCTGTTCAGGTGGTCGATATGACCCTTCTTTGACTTTTGCGGAGAATGTGGATCTTTCGGAGCCCATTGTGTCCAGATTTGATGTTCTTTGTGTTGTTAGAGACACTATTGATCCTGTTCAGGTATGAAATAAATTCTGTTCACAATATTGACGCGGTATTTTTGAGGTTAAGGTCCTACTTCACCTCCCACTAGGTAGGTAAAAAGGGAAGATATACCCATCACTTAGTTAATGGTGCCCTTTAATATTGTCCCAGGCTACTGCAGTGGCCTAAGTGGAACAATTTGACCGTGAGGTTTTTTTTCTGTGCTAATGCTTTTTCTCGGTGAACAAATGTTATTTGCATAAAGTGTTATAATTGTACAACAGTCATAGGCATGAGCTGGGGAACCAATTGGGCTACGAAATTGGACAGATTGAAATTGTGATTACCGTGATATGAGATGTAACTTGTAATGTTATGGCTCTAAATAAATGTGAAAGTACGCAAGAGACTGGCTCCAGTTCTACTTAACTGACTTTCTTGAATAGAACAAGGGGCAAGACCAGATTTGACAGCGAGCAATGTGGAATACTAGAGCAAGTTGTCAGGGGTAGATTTTGTTGTCTTGAGAATAGAAAGGTGGAGAGTTTTAGGCAGGAAATTCCAGAGCATGGGGTCCATACAGCTAAAGGCACAGCCACCATGGGGTGGAAGAAATATGTTATTCAAGAGTCCTGAATTGGTGTAAAGCTTTGATCCGAGGATTGTGTGTTCTCCCTGTGTATGCGTGAGTTTCCTTCGGGTGTTCCGGTTTCCTCCCACAGTCCAAAGATGTGCAGGTTAGGTGGGTTGGCGATGCTAAATTGCCCTTTAGTGTCCAACGGTTAGGTGGGGTTACAGGGATAGAGTGGGGGGTGTAGGCCTAGGTAGGGTGCTCTTTCAGCGGGTTGGTGTAGACTCAATGGGCTGAATGGCCTCCTTTTGCACTGTAAGGATTCTATGATTGTAGGGGTGAAGGTGGTTTGTTAGAGCTGGCTGAAGCCAAGGAGCGATTTGAATGCAAGAATAAAGACTTTAAATTCGAGGCTATGCTGGGTCAGGAGCCAATGATAGGACTTGGTGTGAGCTAGGAGTCACCGTGTATAAATATATGTATAAACTGTTATTCTCATGATTTAAAAAGTTTGCAGTTGATATAAAAATTAGCTGTGAGGAATAAAGCTGTGAGATACCTAGGGACTGATCAGGTGGACAGAAAAGTGGCAAAGGGAATTCAATCCAGAGAAGGGAGGGCAAAAGTGGCAAAAGGAATACGAATTTGAAGTAGGATGCTAAAAAGCGTAGAGGGTATCGGATGCTGGTGTGTTCACAGACCCCGGAAAGTTACAGGACAAGTAGATAAGGTGGCTAAGAAGGCGTATGGCATACTTTTCATTTTATTAGCCAAGGCATAGAATATAAGTAGGGGGGTTACGCTTGAACTGTACAAAATGCTCATAGGCAATAGCTAGAATACTGCTGTAGTTCTGGTCATCGCATGATAGCATTTGAGAGGATACAGTGGAGACCAGCAAGGATGTTGCTAGGAATGATGAGTTCTAGCTTTGAAGAAAGATTGGATAAGCCAGGGTTGTTTCCTTTTGAAACAAGTGAGGCTGATGGAAGATTTAATGGAGGTATATAAAATCAGCTGGACCAAGAAAGAGTGGCTAGGAAGGAACCGCTTCTGTTGGTGAGCTCCATAACTCGGGGCTATATAATAACGGTAGTAATTGGTAGAAAGATTAGAGGGGAGTTTAGATGTGTTTTCACCCGGAGGGTTGTTGGACCTGGTCCTCTGCCTGTAAAGGTGGTTGGCCCCCCCCCCCCCGGTCACCACCTCACCCCCTTCCACTGATCCACTATTAAGAGTTTTTAATGATGGCGGTAAATATTCACCACCCATCTTGCACAGGATGAATTGCTGGCTCGCTTTGTTGTGGCCAGTCACATCAAACACCACCCAAGCAACAAGGAATGTATGAACGGAGAACCAGCAGAATCTTATTTGCCAAACACGTATGGGGTGGATCCTATCCCACAGGAGCTGCTGAAAAAATACATTACCTATGGCAAAGAGAAAGTCCACCCAAAGTTGAATCAGATGGACCAGGACAAAGTGGCCAGGATGTACAGTGACCTTCGAAAGGAGTCCATGGTAAGAAAAAGCTTTGATTATTCTGTTCTTGCTCTGAGTTTTTAATGATTTCCTGCTGACTCCTTTGCCTTCTCAATAACTATCTGAACAATATCCCCCACTTACTGCTTTCTTCCTTTTCTATCCTGCCTCTTTGTATCGTCTACAAATTTAGGCACCCCTTTCTCGCCCATCCCCCCCCCCCCCCATCTAAATCATTGACTACTGCAGTTGTAGATGCCAAAATCCTGTATTAGAAATTCCCATAAAAATCCTGTATTAGAAATTCCCATACCATCTATTTGCTCTTCATAGGATGAATTGAGATTAGACCTTTTTATCTTAATGCAAATGCACTTTTTGTTGCTTTGCTATTCATCTAAGAATTTTTTTAAAAAATCATAAGCAATTAAATTATCATTTTAATGTATTGGCCTGCAATTATCACATTTATAAACAGCAATTAATCGATTTTAGCACACTTCCCTTTCCACTGCCACCCCACGTTTGCATAATGGTTTTATTATATAATTTGTCAGATTGTTAATTTAAAGTTCTAGAATGATTCCAGCACAGGAGGAGACCTTTCAGGACCTTGGTGTCTGCTGGCTGTCCTTGCAGGTAGCTTGGCTAGCTCCTTTCTCCCCACCTGATGTTTCTCTGTAACCATCTCCCTTCAGATAATTATCCAAACCCCTTTGAAAGCCACAATTGAATTTGCCTCCAGCATACTTGAGCAGTCCATTCCAAATCCTAATCACTCACTGCGTAAAACGAAAAAAATGTCTCTCCTGGTCTTGCTCTGATAAAAGCATCTCTGACTCCTCAGTTCCTGTGACACAACTTTGACAAGCAGATTGTCCAGTGCCTAACCCAAGACCTGCTGCTCATAGAATCCCTATAGTGCAGAATGAGACCATTCGGCCCAGTGGGTCTGCACCATCCTCTGAAAGAGCATCCTACCTAAGCGTACTCCCGCATCCTAACCGTGTAACCCCACCTAACCTGCATGTCTTTGGGCAGTGGGAGGAAACTGGAGCGCCAAAGGAAACCCACGCAGACACTGGGAGAACATGCAAAATCCACACAGACAAAGGCCGGAATCAAAGCCGGGTCCCTGGTGCCACACCGTGGTGGGAATGTAAAACTTGCTACTGTGAGTGGCTGAGGCACATCACATGGGTACATTAAGGGGAAGCTGGATAAATAAGAGGGCGAAAGGAATTGAAAATGGTAATAGGTTTCGACAAAGTGCTTGGAGTAGGAGGTGTGGAGCATAATTGCCACCATTTATTCCTGTTGGGCTAAATGAACTGTTTTCTGTCCTGCAAATATTTTTTTTTTTCCAATTAAGAGGCAATTTAGCGTGGCCAATCCACCTGACCTACACACCTTTGGGTTGTGGGGGTGAAACCCAAACAGACACGGGGAGAATGTGCAAACTCCACACGGACAGTGACCCAGGGCCGGGATTCGAACCTGGGCCCTCAGCGCTGTAGGCTGCAGTGCTAACCACTGTGCCACATGCTGCCCTGTGTGCTGCAAATATTAATGTACATCACTGATGTATACATTGAACAAAAGTGGGCCACTACTCCTGCAAAATCCCAGGAACGGCCCTGAACAACAGCTCTTCAGTTTTTAATCCCTCCCTATAATTCCTTGGGTTCCTTAGGCAGCACCTTTCAAACCCATGACCACTACCATCTACAAGGACAAGAGCAGCAGATACATGGGAACCCCAACACCTGGAGGTTCCCCTCCATGTCACTCACCACCCCGATTTGGAAATATATCGCCCTTCCTTCCCTGTCACTGGGTCAAAATCCTGGAACTCCCTCCCTAACAGCACTGTGGCTGTACCTACACCTCTGGCTGCAGTGGTCCAGGAAATAAACTCACCACCACCTTCTGAAGGGCAATAAATGCTGGCCTAAACAGTGACACTCCCATCCCGTAAATTAATTTTTTTTGAACATTCCTTTATCTGCATGGTGACATTGGAATCTTTATTGAAACTTCATGTACGCCACATTGCTGCCATCTGCCATATCTTGTCACCATCTTGAGGAACTTTATTCACCGTGGTCAAACACTATCTTCTTTTCTTCTTGACATCTGGTCATTTAATTTTAATTAAATGTAATGTAGGTGCGGCACGGTGGTGCAGTGGTTAGCACTGCTGGCTCTACAGTGCCGAGGACCCGGGTTCGAACCCGGGTCACTGTCCGTGTGCACATTTTTCCGTGTCTGTGTGGGTCGCACTCTCACAATCCCAACGATGTGTTGGGTAGGTGGATTAGCCACACTAAATTGCCCCTTAAAAATTGGGAAAAAATTTATTAAATGTAATGTAGGAAATGCACAGCAAGCTCCCACAAACTGCAATTACCAGGTATCTGTGATATTGATTTGAGGGACAAATATGGCTAGGACAACAGATAACTGCTTTTTGAAATAATGCCATGAATCTTTTATGTTTACCTGAGAGAGCAAACTGCTTAACCCCATCGTCCATAGACTGGCACCTCCAGTAATGTAGCATCCTCCCGAGAGCTCGCAACACTCCCTGCAGTTCCAAAGATTGAGCTGAGCCAGCTTAAATCTGCATGTGATGTGATCCAAGTGTATTTCTTTGTACTACATCCTGCCTCTTATTCTGGTGTTCAGCATTTTTTGAAAATGTGTGGATAGGAGGTTTATTAAGGAGTAGCATCAGATTCATCCAATTTGAGTGCAGAACAAATAACACTTGGCAAATGTTGAATATTTTTTTCCCGATTATAATAGCTCAAGAAGCTTTCTAAACAGCCACTACACTAATATATCTGCTTCTCAAATGCAATTAGTTCCGGGTGTAGATAAGAATGCACAGACTTGATGCAGAAGAGAGGGGGTGGCATCTCCCAGTTAATCGACTGTCTCCGATATTACACAGAATTACGTAGTCTAAACAATTTTTAAAATGTTTTTTATAAATTGAGTACCCAATTCATTTATGCAATTAAGGGGCAATTCAGCGTGGCCAATCCATCTACCCTGCACATCTTTGGGTTGTGGGGGCGAAACCCACGCAAATATGGGAGAATGCGCAAACTCCACACGGACAGTGACCCAGAGCCAGGATCGAACCTGGGACCTCAGCGCCGTGAGGCTGCAGTGCTAGTCACTGCGCCACCGTGCTGGCCCCTACGTAGTCTGAAATTGACATGCAACCAGATTACCACAAAACATAGGAGCAGAATTAGGCCACTTTTCCCATCGAGTCTGCTCCTGCTATCTTTGCTGAATCCCCACTATCAACAGCCTGGGGGTTACCATTGACCAGAAACTCATTGGACTAGTCGTGACTCCAGACCCACAGCAATGTGTTTGACTCTTAACTGCCCCTCGAGGGCAATTAGGGATGGACAACAAGTGCTTGCACAACCTGCAACACCCACATCCCATGAATGAATGGGATGCAAGAGCAGGTCAGGGGCTAGGAATCTTGCAACTAGTAACTCACCATCCCTGACTCCCCAAAGCCTGTCCACCATCTACAAGGCACAAGTCAGGTGTATTATGGAATACTCCCCATGCCTGGATGAGCGCAGCTCCAACAACAAGGTTTCATAGTAGGAAACAGTAGCCCACTTGATTTGCATCCATCCACCATGATAAACATTTGCACACTCCACCACTGACGCAAGGTGGCAGCAGTGTGTACCATCTGGATGCACTGCAGTAACTCACCAAGGTTCCTTAGGAACCTTTACCAACTAGAAGGTCCAGGATAGCAGATGCATGGGAAATCCACCGCCTGCAAGTTCCCCTCCCAAGTCGCATCCTGACTTGGAATTATGCTGCTGTTCCTTCACTGTTGCTAAGTCAAAACCCTGGAACTCCCTGAGGTGTACCTACACCATATTGCAGCGATTGAAGAAGGCAGCCCACCACCACCTTGAGGGCAATTGGGATGAGCAATAAATGCTAACTTAACCACTGACACCCACATACCATGAGCAAATATTTTTTTTTGCTTAAAAAGGATCATTCATCCCAACTGGTCGTCTTCGAAGTCTATGCTCCACAAAAGCCGAATTCACCTGTCTTCATCGAATTGTCTCAGTATATCTTGCACGGGGAGGGTGATAGAGGCAGGGTTGCCTCACATCTTTTAAAACAGTGTTTTTCAAACTTTTTTTCTGGGGATCCATTTTTACCAACCGCCCGACCTTTGCGGCCCACGCGGGCCGACCTTTGCGGCCCAGCATTTTCTTTTACCTTGTTTGCTGCTGACAAAAATGGAGGAAATGGTTTTGGGTCCCTTTGGCTCTCGTACATGCTCCTCCAATGGAACCTTTTGGATGAAGGTGAAGCCTTCCGGTGTCGGAAAGTATGGAGTCTCTGTCCAAAGTTCGGCATTTTTTTCCTGTAAAATTTTATCAAATGACCCCCCCCCCCCCGAACATGACCTTCAAAATGGCCGCTTGCAGCTGGCGTTATTAAAAGCCGGCTGTTGCACGTTCGGGAGCGCAGCGACGGACCGCTCCGTGACCCTCCCGACACCCGCTCGCGACCCGGCCCCGAGTTTGACAGTACCTGGATGAGTACTTGGCACGTCATAACTTTTGTTTTTATTCAAAAATTTTCAATAATTTTTACAAACCACTACAAAAATAAAAACAAAGAAAAGAGTAAAACAGAAAACAACTTAACCATTTAACAATTTAACAAAACAAGGTGGGGTATCTGCCCTTTACAAATGAAATCCATCCTCCGCCCAAACCCCACCCCACCCCCCCTCCTCATGTGCCAAGTGCAGGCAAATGGGATTAGGTAGACAGGTCAGGTGTTTTTCATGCGTCGGTGCAGACGCAATGGGACAAAGGGCCTCCTTTGCTGTGTCTTTCTATCCCTTTCTCACTTGCTTTCCCGTAAATTGCATTGCTCGTTGCCTCTAAATAAAACTGTTCATGTTTGTGTTGAAATACATGCCACTGAAGTCGTAGAAAATAATGAAAGATCTGTTTTTTGCTTTGTAAGTAAGATATCCTGTGTAAAAACTTGCAGAAAGAGCTTTTATTTCTCTGCTCTAAGTATAGAGCATTAAAAAAAATAAATTTAGAGTACCCAATTCATTTTTTCCAATTAAGGGGAAATTTAGCGTGGTCAATCCACCTACCCTGCACATCTTTGGGTTGTGGGGGCAAAACCCACGCAAACACGGGGAGAATGTGCAAACTCCACACGGACAGTGACCCAGAGCCGGGATCGAACCTGAGACCTCGGCGCCGTGAGCCAGCAGCGCTAACCACTTCGGCACCGTGGTGCCCTTAACCCCCCCTCCTCTCCCCATCCTGAGACTAGGGCAGTGAAATAAGTCTGCTACTCATAATCCTGCTGTGGGGGCACACCAGTGGCTTCCCTTTTTTGGGGAAAAAGAAGGCAAAAGAAAGGAATTATGTCATAGAATTTACAGTGCAGAAGGAGGCCATTCGGCCCATCGTGCCTGTACCGGCCTTTGGAAAGGGCACCCTACTTAAGCCCACGCCTCTACCCTATCCCCATAACCCAGTAACCCCACCTAACCTTTTTGTACACTAAAGGCAATTTTTCATGGCCAATCCACCTAACCTGCACATCTTTGGACTGTGGGAGGAAACCCAAGCACACACCGGGAGAACGTGCAGACTCTGCAGACAGTGACCCAAGCCGGGAATCGAACCTGGGACTATTGAGCTGTGAAGCAACTGTGCTAGCCACTATGCTACCGTGCTGCCCCAACACACTGATGTGTTGTTTCTGAGCATCCTAGCATCTAGTGATGTTTCATCCTGGGCTCTCTTCAACATCAATGCAAGATGGTGCTGCTTGTTGGGACTTCTCAAATGTCACGTAATTGCTGTACATATTTTTCTTCCGCATAGGCCACGGGCAGTATTCCCATCACTGTGCGCCACATTGAATCCATGATTCGCATGGCCGAGGCACATGCTCGCATCCACCTGAGAGACTATGTGATGGAGGATGATGTCAACATGGCCATTCGGGTCATGCTGGAAAGCTTCATCGACACACAGAAGTTTAGTGTCATGAGGAGCATGAGGAAGGTGAGCAAGAGGACGGTGGCATTGGTGATTTTATTTTTGTTGCTTATGCTACTGTCGTGTAGTTGCTTATGGGGGAAGGTGGAAGATGCCTCCAGTTTTGTGTGACTAACAAATGTGAAATTTATATCTTTACTAGGTATTATTAGATTAAATCAAACTGTCTCAATCTTTGCTTAGTCCCCGAGTTGGCAGAGCCTAAAAGGCTGACTGGAAATTTGTTGTGTTTAGCCTAGTAGTGTTCAGTCCTCTGACGAGGCACCCCTCTAAATGACTACTTCCGGGAGATTGTGTCAGCAATCCAAAAGAATATTGTGACAGAAAATATTGTTAGTATAGTGCACAGAGAAATGTGACTAGTCGGCCAATAATTACAAGGAGAAAAAAATAATGGTTAAATTCCATTCTTGCTGTCTACTTTCAGGTGTTAGTTCAGGCCCTTCTCTGGAATCTCCTCATGCACCTGATTTCAAAGACCTATGATTTAATCTAGGGCAGTGTAGCATCTATTGCAAGAACACACAAATAGGAACACAAGGGGGCAGCACTGTAGCAGTGATTAGCACAATTGCTTCACAGCTCCAGGGTCCCAGGTTTGATTCCCGGCTTAGGTCACTGTGTGTGGAGTCTGCACGTTCTCCCCGTGTCTGCGTGTGTTTCTTCCGGGTGCTCCGGTTTCCTCCCACAGTCCAAAGATGTGCTGGTTAGGTGAATTGGCCATGCTAAATTCCCCTTGGTGTCCAAAAAGGTTAGGTGGGGTTACGGGGATAGGGTGGAGGTGTGGGCTTAGGTAGGGTGCTCTTTCCAAGGGCTGGTGCAGACTCGATGGGCCAAATGGCCTCCTTCTGCACTGTAAATTCTATGATAATCTAAGTAGACCATGTGGCTCATCGAGCCTGTGCTACCAACCAATACGTTAATGGGTGATCTTGGGCTCCCAAATCCCTTCATTCCCTGAGATCAAAAATCTGTCTATCCCAGCATTAAATACATGATGCAGCATGATACCCACTCTAGGGTCGAGTTCCAAAAATTCACGACCCTTGGAGTGAATTAATTTCTTTGCATCTTGGTCCTAAATTATTGGTTCCTCACCCTTAGACTGTGCGCTTTAGATTCAGCGATCAATGGAAATAATATTTCAGCATCCACCCCATTAAGCCCCTTCAGAATTTTGTATGCTCCAATGAGATCACCTCATTCTTCTAATTTCCAGAGAATATCAACCCCTTTTACTCAGCCTCATGATAGGACAACCCCCTCAATCCAGGGAACAATTTAGTGAACCTTCACTGTAACACCACGTATACCGCCTTTAATGTGAAGACCAAAACTGCATGTGGGCTTGCCAAAACCTGGTACAACTGTAGCCAGACTTCTTTATTCTTGCACTGTCATCCCCTCGCAATAAGGGCCATCGTACCATTTGCCTTCCTGGTTGCTTGCTGCGCCCTGCATGCTAACTTTTTACGTTCCTTGTACAAGCACACCGACGTCTTTTTGAACATTATCAATTCGAAATGTCTCGTCTTTTGTAAAAGAAATACGTAATGCTGTTCTATTCTTACGACCAAAGAGAACTTCACACTTCCCTATATTATGCTGCCATCCTGTTGCCTATTTACTTAACCGGTCTGTATCTCTTGCAACCTCTGTGTACTCTACACAGCTTACCTTTCCATCCAGCTTGATATCTGCCATCCTGTTGCCTATTTTCATAACCGGTCTGTATCTCTTGCAACCTCTGTGTACTCTACACAGCTTACCTTTCCACCCAGCTTAATATCATCAAACTTTGATATGTTATTTTCTGTTTTTTCTTATATGGATTGTAAAAAGCTGAGGCCCCAGCACTGACTTTGCTGCACTCTATTGTTCACTGTCTGCCAACTTGCAAAAAGTCCCCATTTATGTCCGCTCTCTGCTTTGTATCTATTCGCCGGTCCTCTATCCATGCAAAAATATTGCCCTCCACTCCGTGGGCCCTTGTGTTGTCAGTTAGCCTTTTGTGTGACACCTTATTGAATGCCTTTTGGAAATCTTGGTTTACTGCCTCTATTGGTTCCCCATTAAATACCCTACTAGTTACATCCTCAAAACAAAAAATGCTTTTTATTTGTCAAGACACTATTTCTCTTTGGTAAAAGTGTTGATTTGTTCTAATCATATTCTGCATTTTTTAAGTGCATGGATAAGACTAATAATAGATTCCAAAATTTTCCCATCAACTGATGTTGGGCTACTTGGCTTGTAGTTTGCTGCTTTCTCTCCTACCTTTCTTGAAAAGTTGAATAATTAAATCACCCAGCAGCATTGAACTAAGTGCACCCAGTGGCTGCTGCTCAGTTTGGTTTAAAGTTGTGATTGTAATGACAGAAATGTTTGGGGGTTTTGAGTTTTTCCATTTTTACAAATGTCACAAAAAACCCTCAAAGTGGTACAATACATCATATCAGCTTCTGCATACAAGAATACAGAAAAAGACAGGAGGATCATTAAACTCTGTGCCTCCATTTGTACGAGGAAAAACAATGAATGGATAAACTGGAGGATAAAGCCATGAGAACATGGTAACATCTTTTTCTCTGATATGAAACCGGCCTGTACCTTTGCAGGAAGGAGGTTACTATTCTTTAACCCCAAAATAAAAATACAAAAAAGACTTGCGAAGTCAGTCGTCCTAAGGGAGTATTCCTCACCGCATGTGAGGACCTTTTAGGGCTGTCCCTACAAACTTTCTATCATTGTACACACGAGTAGGTTAACCCTGCTGCCTCGCAGTGCCGGGGTCCCAGTTTCGATCCCAGCTCTGGGTCACTGTCCGTGTGGAGTTTGCACAGTCTCCCTGTGTTTGCGTGGGTTTCGCCCCCACAACCCAAAAAATATGCAGGCTAGGTGGATTGGCCACACTAGACTGCCCCTTAATTGGAAAAAATGAATTCGGTACTCTGAATTTGGAGAAAAAAAAATTATACACACCAGTCATTCTTTTTTTTTAAAAAGAGAAGATAAGATATGTCACAATAAAGATGAGTGCTGAATGCCCCTCCTGGATTCTGGCCCCTCCTGGGTTCTGACCCCACCCATTAGGACTTAAAACAGTTGCCCACCTCCCAGCAGTGGTGCTACTCCTACTTATCATGATTAAGGCAAGACTACAATTAAAACGTACGGATAAGAAAAGACTGATATCACACAGTTCATTTTTTAAAAAACCAGATTTAATTTGCAAACTTCTATTCTGCATGGCCCACCCGCCTAAGGAAATTCCAAATGATAGGTATTTGTGCTACTGATCTGGTAATTAATGGTATCCCACTGAGGGTATTTGATTGCATTGTTGGGCCCAGACTTACTCGAGGCTGGATTAGAACCGTTCAAACTTATTAAATGTGGGGATCAAGGTATCATGTTGCGCCGGATTCAAATTGATGCTGGAAGCAAAAGGCTTCCTGCCTTTTTAAGTTTCAGCTTGCTTTTTTTTTTAATTGACTTTGTGGAAGATGTGTTCATCAAAGTTTATTCATAACCATTGCATTATGTTTTCTCACTCTTTCCTCCCCCTCAGACATTTTCAAGATACTTGACATTCAAACGGGACAATAATGAGCTATTGCTCTTTGTTCTGAAGCAGCTAGTGGCGGAGCAGGCTACTTACCAACGCAATAGATATGGGGCACAGCAAGACACCATTGAAATACCAGAAAAAGATTTGGTGGAAAAGGTAAATGGAAATATGACTGTGGTATTACAGTTCGTGGTGAAATTTGTGGTCTCTTGCCAACTTTGTTAAGAATATGCACCTTCAACAAAAGCCCATATGACACAGGACAGAAGTCAGCCATTTGGCCTATTGAGTCTTCTCCACCATTCAATGAGATCATGACTGGTCTGAAATGATAACCCTCAATTCCACTTTTCAACCTTATCCTCCTAACCCTTCCTTTACTGATTAGAAATCTGTCTGTCACAGCCGTGAACATTCTTAACAACCCAACCTCAACAGCCCTGTGCTGCGAAGAATTCCATAGATTCCCTACCCTTTAAGGGAAGAAATTCCTCCTCATCTCTGTCTTAAATGATTGACCCCTACCTCCTAAGATTATGCACCCTGGTTCTAGACTCACACAATGGGAAACAACATCCTTGCATCTACCCTGTCAGGTCCCCGGAGAATCCTATATGGCCTACATCTTAAAGGAAGTGGCAGCAGAGATAGTGGAGGAATTGGTTATAATATTCCACAATTCCCTGGGTTCTGGAAAAGTTCCAGTGGATTGGAAAAAGGTTAATGTAACCTCCCTGCTAGAAAACTATAAACCAGTTAAATGTCATACGGAAATGGTTGGAATCCATTATTAAGGGAGTAACAAGGGGACATTTGAAAAGTCAAGAGTGCAATCCATCCGAATCAGCATGGTTTTATGAATGGTAAATAGTGTTTGACTAGTTTTCTGGAGTTCTTCGAAGATGAAACAAGCAAATTGAACAATGGGGTTATGTGTATCTTGACTTCCAGAAGGCATTTGACAAGGTGCCATGCAAAATGTTAATACACCAGGGGGTTGTGGGTAATATATTGGCTTGGATAGAGGATTGGCTGAACAACATAAAGCAGAGTGTGGGGATAAATGGGTCTTTTTCTGGTTGGCAAGCTGTAGCTAGAAGTGCCACAGGGTTCGGCCCTCTAGGCCCCAACTATTTACAATCTGTATTAATTACTTGGATGCAGGGATAGAATGTACGATGGTGAAATTTGCAGAGGTGGGAAAGCAAGTTGCAATGTGGAAGTAAGATATCAGATGGATATCGATAGGTTGGGTGAGTGGGCCAAAAGTTAGCAAATGGCATTTAAGTGTGAGGTTATCTATTTTTGGATATTTGTTGTCCTAATGGAGAGAAACGAAAATACTTTGGTGCAGAGGGATCTGGTTGCCCTTGTGCATGAATCACAAGTTGGAATGCAGGTACAGCGGGTAATAAGGAATGCAAAAGGAGCTTTGACATTTATTGCTAATGGAATAGAGTATAAACTTGGGAAGTACTTTTGCAACTGTATAGGGTAGACCTTGAGGAAGGATGGAAATGCATTAGAGGTGACTCAAAGAAGGTTCACTAGATTGATTCCAGGGACGAAGGACTTGCCTTATGAAGCGAGACTGAACAGTTTAGTCCTATACTCGCTGGGGTTTAGGATAATATGGTGAGATCTAATTGAAATATAGAAGATGCTAAAGGGGATTGACCGGGTGAACGTAGAGCAGATGTTTCCCCTTGTTGAACGTTATATAACAAGAGACTATGGGGTGGCAAATTCAAAACAGAAATGAGTAATTACTTCACTCAAAGGATCATGAATCTGGAATTTTCTACCCCAGAGCGCAATGGACACTAAACAAATTTGAGGAGATGAATAGGTTTTGATCAGTCGTGGGATGAAGGGTTGGGCGTGGGATGCATGGGCAGCGGGCAGAAATTTGGAGATTAAATCAACCATGATCGTATTAAATGGTGGAGCAGGATCGAGGGGCTTAATTGCTTACTCCTAGTTCTTGTTTCTCAATAAAGTTGCTACTTATTAATCTAAACGTATCTTCACTTTCCTTATCCAAGTCATTAATAAGTAATTACTTGTGGCCCCAGCACTGATCCCAGTTACAGGTTGTCATCCTGAAAATGCCCCTCTTTACTCATCTCTGTCTTCTATTAGTTAGCCAATCCTCCGTGTTCATAGAATTTACAGTGCAGAAGGAGGCCATTCGGCCCATCGAGTCTGTACCAGCCTTGGAAAGATCACCCTACCTCAGCCCGCACCTCCACCCTATCCCAGTAACCCCACCTAACCTTTTTGGACACCAAGGGGAATTTAGCATGGCCAATTCACCTAACCAGCACATCTTTGGACTGTGGGAGGAAACCGGAGCACCCAGAGAAAACCCACGCAGACACAGAAGAATGTGCAGACTCCGGACGGGAATTGAACCTTGGACCCTGGTGCTAACCACTGTGCTACCATGCTGCCCAATATACTACCCCCAACACCATGGGTTCTTAAATGTCTTGTCAATATTAAACTAAAAAAACTATCTAGCAAAACACTGCTGCAAATGCGCTTTTTTTGTTAGACAAGAATTGTAAATGTAGGAATCTCTGGACAATAATTGGCTATGTTTTTTAAAATAAATTTAGAGTGTCCAAATCATTTTTTCCAATTAAATGGCAATTTAAATTGACCAATCAACGTAGCCTGCACATCTTTGGGTTGTGGGGGCGAAACCAATGCAAACACGGGGAGAATGTGCAAACTCCACACGGGCAGTGACCCAGAGCTGGGATCGGACCTGGGTGCCGTGAGTAGGCGGTGCTAACCCACTGCGCCACTGTGCTGCCCCCATTGGCTATGTTAATTCATTGACCAAGTCCAATTCTGTTTAGGGTGCCACGGTGGTTAGCACTTCTGCCTCACGGCGCTGAGGTCCCAGGTTCAATCCCGGCCCCGGGTCACTGTCTGTGTGGAGTTTGCACATTCTCCCCGTGTCTGCGTGGATCTCACCCCCACAAGCCAAACATGTGCAGGGTAGGTGGATTGGCCACTCTAAATTGGCCCTTAAATGGAAAAAAACAAAACATTTAAGAAGTCCAATTCTGTTTCAGTTGCATGGAATTCCAAAATTTTCATGGGTGTTTGGGGAATTCCATTCCTTTTTAAAATTCCTTTCTCAGTTACAAAGCCAATGCGCAGAGCAGAGGCAAACACCTAATCCACCTCCTTGCCTGCTCCAAAAACCAATTCAAATTCAAATTGAATCCAATTCATGGCCCCCACAAGAGAGACATACCAGATCCAGGCATTACACCTGATCCCACGCTCATCTTGGCCAAAAGGCAGAGAAGCGATTCTGGAATTCCATTGCTGTGAAAGCCAATTAACTGGAAGATTTTGGCAGTGCAGGAAGTTTCCTGATATAAATGCGGGCAAAGCAATAAAGAGAACTTGTGTTTATAGTATGGGCAGTGCATTTGAGGCTTAATGGGGGTCTGAATTATGTTTGTGTTCCTGGTCCTATGCTCCAGTTGACGTGAAGTGTACGTTTTGTCATCTTCCTATTTACCTGTAATAAAAGTCATCAATCCCATCGTCCTTTTGTCAGCATTTAAATAAAAAGAAGCCATTGAGAACCTCTTGTTCTATGCTGATTTGTTTGTTTTTAAGGCTTTGCTCTTTTTCTTTCTAGGCTCGTCAGATCAACATTCACAACATGACCTCATTCTATGAAAGTGACCTCTTCAAAATTAACAAGTTCGCACATGACATGCGAAGGAAATTGATCGTGCAGCAGTTCTGATTTTAAAAGAGGACAGAAGAGAAGAAATCTTTGTGGAGGTTGGCGTAATGCAAAAACTGACCATGTCCCTGGCATAGATGAACGTTTTTTGGATGATAATGAAGAAGTGTGCGCTTCATGGAGGATGGGTTCAGATATAGGCTGTTGCCCATCCAAAGCTCATTCCTTGAAGTACCTGAACACACTTCATCCAGTTGCATTTTAAATGCTCCCTTTGGATTTTGTTTCCCCCATCTTGCCTGCCAACCTTGCCAACTATTGTCCATATTTTCAACAGATTTTAAAAAGAAGAACTTGTGCAAAGACTTCACATTTTACAAAATAGCAACTACTTCATTGAAACCAAGTTTGTCACATTTTTTAACTGAAGCTATCCAATTTTGCATAATGACTCTTTTCTGTCTGTCTCTTCCCCCCCCCCCCCCCCCCCCAATTGTGCTTGCTTTGTGTATAATTAAAACTAGATGTACATTCGCTAACTTGTATTACAGTGACTATCAATAAAGGTGTTTTTCCAAGTTTTTGCGTTTGGTTTGAAACCGTTCCCCAAAAAATTGTCAAATTGTAGACTTCAAGCACGTTCCCTACCACCTACAGGGACTCTGCACTCCAATTCTGGCCTCCTCAGGCGTCCTTGATTATTTTTGTTTTTTGTGTCCTGTCATTGACGGCTGAGCTTTTAGCTGCTCGGATTCCAGAATTCTTTCCCTAAAACCCTCGGCCTTTGTACTTTTCTGTTCCTCAAAACCTATCTCTTTGACTGAGCTTTTGGTCATTTGTTCTAATGTTTTCTTCTTTGGCTCCGTGTCGACATTTGACTGCTTGCACTCCCACGGAGCACCTTGGGATGTTTTACTATGTAGAAGATGTACAAGTTGGTTGGTGGCGATTGTTGAGTGAATGCAGTGCCTTCAGTCATTTTTTTTCAAGATCATAGTGAAAAGACCACCAGGGTAAAAATATTGTCAGTGCAGCTGCACTTGAACCGACATCTTTATGTTGGCTATGTGCCTTTGTAGACCACTATTGATTTTCTGCTCTAATTGTGTGCTTGTGGGCCAGATACATAAAGCAATCTGTACAATTAGCATTGTGCTGTGCCCAGTGTAATTTGGTACATAACCTCCAGTTCACAAAAAGAAAATTGGGTAACTTAAAGCTGGCCCCTGAGGCATTGATCAATAGTTTATGGATTGGTTTTTGAAAAGAGCTTCTACAGCAGAGCCCTGAGAATAACATTTGTTTGTCTATATTGTTTTCCACCTTTAGTGCTGAGGTTAAAGATGCTGCCTCGGTCCAGTATTGTGCGGCTGCCTGCTTTGTGTTCTCCAGTGTCGCCATGGGAAAAACAGCACAAGCTCTGGCTTTTTTCAACATCTGATGGGAAATGCATGCCGCGTGACTTCAGACAGCTAAATTTACGCAACAGCTTAGAGGAAACCTGTACATATCGTGATGAAGGACTTTGCTGTTGATCAATGTTGCATACAAGGGTTGTTGCTGTTCACGGCATTGTTCAATCACTGGACAGGCTAGCATTTTACTGCCCATCCTTGGTGTCCTGGCCAGTATTTACTCTTCAACTAACATCACAAATAGATTACTTAGTCATTGCTGTTCATGGGAGCTTGTTGTGCACTGATTGCCACAAAAGGGGCTGCAAGTGCTTTGGGATGCCCTGAGGTCATGGAAGATGCTACCTGGTTTTAAGGAGCCTAAAGAGAAAGGCAGAGGAGTTTCAGGAGATAAATCCAGAGCTTGCGGCCCATGCACTTGAGACACAGCAAACGTATGTGTAACAATTAAAATGAGGAATCTATGTACTCAGAAGTGTACGACACTTTGGATGACCACATTCCCATAGAATTCCTACAGTGCAGAAGGAGGCCATTTGGCCGACCAAAAGAGCACCCCACTCTGCCCTATCCCTGTAATCCCACCTAACCTGCACATCTCTGGATACTGAGGGGCAATTTAGCATGGCCAATCTACCTAACCTGAACATCTTTGGACTGTGGGAGGAAATCGGAGCACCTGGAGGAAACTCATGCAGATGCTGAGAACGTGCAAACTCCACACACTCAACCGAGGCCAGAATTGAACTCTGGTCCCTGACCTTGAAGCAGCATTGCTAATCACCATTATATTTAATTGGCTGTAATGTCTGGTCATCTGTGGTGGGGAAATTACTGGAGCCCGATCGGGGATGGGGTAACTGAACACCTCAAAATTTTGGTTGATTAGGGAGAGCCACCATGGATTTGAGAAGGGAAAGTCATGCCTGACTAAATTTATTGAATGTTTTGAAGGTGTTACTTAAGGTAGTTGACTAGGGAATGTCAAGGGATGTTATTTATATGGAATTCCAGAAGGCATTTGACAAAGTCCCATGTGGAAATGTAACTAAGGTGGAAGCCCATGGAGTTGAGGGCAAATTATTGACATGATTAGGAAACTGGTTGAGTGGTAGGCAACAGAGAGTGGGGATAATGGGTAAGTACTCTTAATTGGCAGGAGGTGACTCGTGATGTACCACGGGGATCTGTGTTGGGGACTCATTATTCATCAATGACTTGAAAGATGGCATAGAAAGTCATATGTCCAAATTTGTTGCTGATACAAAGTTAGGCCGCATTGCAGACGGCCCAGACGATAGCAGAAAATTGCAAGGACATATTGACAGATGAGGTAAATGGGCAAAATTGTGGCAGATGGAATTCAATGGAAATAAGTGAGAGGTTATCCATTTTGAACCAAAAAAGGATAGAGCAGAGCACCTTCGAAAGGGGAAGAGTTTAAATACAGTGGGATGTTCAAAGAGATTTGGGGGTTCAGGTGATCCTTAAAATGCCACCGACAAGTGCAGACAATATAACGGCTCGTGGAATGCCTAGACTTTATATCTCGAGGATTGGAGTATAAAGACACGGAAGTTCTGCAGCTATGCAAAACCCTGGTTAGACCCCACTTGGAGTCACTGAGCAGTTCTGGGCATCACACTTTTTAGGAAGGATATTTTTACCTTGGAAGTGCGACGTAGGTTTACAAATCTGATAACCTGGATTACAGGGATAAAGTTACGAGGACAGATTTCTCAAATTAGGCCTGTTTTTGCTAGAATTTAAAAAGCTATGGGGTGATCTGATTGAAGTATTCAAGATAATAATAGGGAAAAGGCAGGATAGATAAAGAAACTATTTCCACTGGTTGGGAGTTTCTAAAACTAGGGGACATAGTCTAAAAATTAGGGCTGGACCGTTCAGGAGAGATGTTGAGAAACATTTCTTCACTCCAGGGTAGTAGAGGTTTGGAACTCTCCAAAAACTGCAGTTGAAGCTCGATTAGTTGTTAATGTTTCAAAGATATTAAGGGATGTGGGGCTAAAGGCAGGTCTATGGAGTTGAGCCACAGATCAGCCATGATCTCATTGAATGATGGGACAGGCTCGAGGGGCTGAATGGCTTACTCCTGTTCCGATGTCATGAAGAGCACTATCTAAATGCACACCTTTTTATGAAAACATTGAGTGATTCCAGTCTTGCACCAATGATAGGTTCCTTCTCTTGAAAGGATGTTACTGATCAAGGTGGGTTGAGGTTTCATGTTCATCTGCACTGAATGTCTGTCTAAATGTGGTGTATATGGATTTCAGCAAAGCGTTTGATAAGGTTCCCCACGGTAGGCTATTGCAGAAAATACGGAGGCTGGGGATTGAGGGTGATTTAGAGATGTGGATCAGAAATTGGCTAGCTGAAAGAAGACAGAGGGTGGTGGTTGATGGGAAATGTTCAGAATGGAGTACAGTCACAAGTGGAGTACCACAAGGATCTGTTCTGGGGCCGTTGCTGTTTGTCATTTTTATCAATGACCTAGAGGAAGGCGCAGAAGGGTGGGTGAGTAAATTTGCAGACAATACTAAAGTCGGTGGTGTTGTCGATTAGTGTGGAAGGAAGTAGCAGGTTACAGAGAGATATAGATAAGCTGCAGAGCTGGGCTGAGAGGTGGCAAATGGAGTTTAATGTAGAGAAGTGTGAGGTGATTCACTTTGGAAGGAATAACAGGAATGTGGAATATTTGGCTAATGGAAAAGTTCTTGAAAGTGTGGATGAGCAGAGGGATCTAGGTGTCCATGTACATAGATCCCTGAAAGTTGCCACCCAGGTTGATAGGGTGGTGAAGAAGGCCTATGGAGTGTTGGCCTTTATTGGTAGAGGGATTGAGTTCCGGAGTCAGGAGGTCATGTTGCAGCTGTACAGAACTCTGGTACGGCCGCATTTGGAGTATTGCGTACAGTTCCGGTCACCGCATTATAGGAAGGACATGGAGGCTTTGGAGCGGGTGCAGAGGAGATTTACCAGGATGTTGCCTGGTATGGAGGGAAAATCTTATGAGGAAAGGCTGATGGACTTGAGGTTGTTTTCGTTGGAGAGAAGAAGGTTACGAGGAGACTTAATAGAGGCATACAAAATGATCAGGGGGTTGGATAGGGTGGACAGTGGGAGCCTTCTCCTGCGGATGGAAATGGCTGGCACGAGGGGACATAACTTTAAACTGAGGGGTAATAGATATAGGACAGAGGTCAGAGGTAGATTATTTACACAAAGAGTAGTGAGGCCGTGGAATGCCCTACCTGCTACAGTAGTGAACTCGCCAACATTGAGGGCATTTAAAAGTTTATTGGATAAACATATGGATGATAATGGTATAGTGTAGGTTAGATGGCTTTTGTTTCGGTGCAACATTGTGGGCCGACGGGCCTGTACTGCGCTGTATTGTTCTATGTTCTAAAGCTGAAAACCAAATTTCAAAGCTGCGATGGTGAAATTTGAACTCTTGCTGCATTGCAAATCCAGCAACATTACTAGACTACCATGCTCTGACGTCAGTCAGCATGTCCCTCTCTTAAAACAGCTGCAATTAAGTCATCTTTAGTGTTGCTTGGAATTAGTGGATTTCTGCAGCAGTTAACATGTTATCCGTTGCCTCCTCCAGTCCGACAGCCACTCTGAAATCTGTGTCCCTGCAATTTGGGACTCTGCACATTCTTACTTTTACATGTTTCCCCCATTGATTACTGTGCCTTTAGCTGCTGTGAGCTGAAGGTTTGGGGAAGCGGGTGGTGGATGGAGTGTCAATCAAGCAGACTGCTTTTTCCAGAGTGTTGTTCGAATCGAGTTCAGGCAAATGGAGAGAATTCCATCAGACTCCTGGGGCGAAATTCTCTGTTATCGCGCAAAGTCCACCGACCAGCGGCAAAAACAGCGCAAATCCCACCTGCGTCACGCCGCCCCAAACGTCGCAAAGTCTCCGGCCTGGAATGGGCTAGCAGCGACGTGACGCTATCCGCGCTGGCTCATGTGGTTCACGGCGCGACGGCTCATTAAGGACACGCTGCTCCCCCCACCCGACCAGAACACCGGACCGGATGGCCGCCCGCCGCTCAGCCCCGAGGTTCCAGTCTCGTGACATTGAGGCGCTCCTGGACGCAGAGGAGGGAGGCCCTGTATCCCGGGCACGGCCGCAGAGTTGCCCCACTCCACAGCCGGCGTCTGTGGAGGGAGGTGGCAGAGGCCGTCACCGCTGTGGCCCTGACGCCACGGACAGGCACCCAGTGCCACAAGAAGGTGAACAACCTCGTCAGAGCAGCCAGGGTGAGCCTCCCCCCACCCCCCTTGCCCGATATCCATATCCCCCCCTCCCCCATATCCCCCCTCCCCCATATCCCCCCTCCCCTATATCCCCCCTCCCCCATATCACTGCCTGCGTGTCTAACCATGCATGCTTCATTGTGTATCGCAGGAGCAAACGCCGAGGCACCCATCCCCGCAGATGCAGACCGCCCGCATGATGCCCCTCGGAGACCACGGGGGACGGAGCGACCCGGACCTTCTGGCATGCAACGCCCGCAGGATGCCCCTTGGAGACCACTGGAGATGGAGAGACCCGGACCCTCTGGCATGCGACGCCCGCACGATGCCCCTTGGAGACCACTGGAGATGGAGAGACCCGGACCCTCTGGCATGCGACGCCCGCACGATGTCCCTCGGAGACCACTGGAGATGGAGAGACCTGGAGCAACAGGGAGACTATGCCCCCGTCTCATGCGGGTGCGACGACGCAGGCGTGTGCCACCCAGCGATGAGAGGGGCAGCCACAGGCCCCCGTCACAGCCAAGCCACGAAACCACTACCCAGGACACCACTACCCAGGTCACCGAAATACAGACAGTGACACAGATTGGATGGGCGGAGACGAACTGCCACCCCAAAGTGCCATGGACTCAGTAGGACGATGCGCACGACACAACGCCACTGCTGTCACCAACACCCTCCACCATCGCAGAGACGCTCACCTCAGTTGGGCACTTTAGTGATGAGGCGTCTGGTACACTCACTGGTGCGCACAACACAGCCGTCCCGGTACAGCAGGTGGAGGTAGGTGCAGCAGAGGGGCTGAGCGGTCGGAGGGCAGCCCAGCCCAAGCGAACATCTGCCGCCCAGATGGATCCCGGGTTCCTGGAGTTACCACACCCACCCATAGATCCGATGCAACCACCGAACCGGAGACGAGCGAAGAGGGTGGCGGCCGGCTTGCGGCGGCTGCAGTCGCAGGTGGAGGAGTCCACCCGCGTCCAGGAGCTGGGAGTGGTGCCGGTCATGCGTGCCACCCAGGCCGACACCGCACGGGTGGCGCAGCGGTGGAGGCAATGGGTGCGACGGTGTCAGACATGGGGAACGGTTTGCGAGGCCTGGGGCTTTCCGTGCAGGCGGCGTCTGTGGCCCAGGACATGGCTGCCCTCTCACAGGAGGCCATGAGCCAGCGGCAGATGGCAGAGGCGCTCAACGCCATGGCCCAGTCTCAGCAGGCCATGGCCCAGTCTCTGCAGGCCATCCCTGAGGGCATCGGCGCCATTGCCCATGTGCGAGCCGGCGTCGCACTGTCACAGACAGGGTTTGCCAATCCCCTGAGCTCCATGGCTGCAAACCTGCAGACCCCTGTCGATACCAGCACGGGCCTCCAGGACTGGCAGCGCCAGATGTTGGGGGGGCGTCGGATGGCCAGTCCGTTCGCATCCCCCACCCATGTAGAGGCCTGGGGGTCATCGGGCACCCCGAGGGAGGAGGAGGAGGTGCTGTGGTCCGTCCCGGGTCCCCCTGTAGGGGAGGTCCCGGAACACCACGACACCTCGGACCACCCCCCCCCTCCGTCCCAGGTGCATCGGGTGGGCAATGGGCAGGCTGGCAGCTCGCCATCCCAGTCGCCCGGGCCGCAGCCTGGCCCATCTAGGCCAGGACGCCCCAGGAAATGGCCGCCAAAGGGATCCCATGTCAGAGGGCAGGAATCACAGGAGTCCACCTCCAGTTCTGCTGTACCGTCTGGGGAACCACGTAGACGTAGTCATAGGATCTGTAAGGCCAAACAATTAGACACTGAGTAAGTTGGCACGGGTGCAGGGCACAGATGAGTTTTAGGGGCTAGGGCACGTGTATGAACTCCTTTCGTTATTAAAGTCAATGTTACACCTACAGAAGCTGCCTTTGTGCTCTGTCCAAAGCGTGCGGGGGTGTCATGTACGTTGAGCGCAAGTGTGTGTGTGAGGGGTGGTCTTACCTCAGCCCCAGGTGAGTCTGCCCCCTTCCCCCTGGGCAGCCATCAACATCCCCCCCCCCCCCCCCCCCCCCCCGGGCAGAGGACGGGACCGTGCGTTGCAATGTCACAGCCGAATGCAGGGATGGTCCGGGTGGATGGTGGTACGGTGGCCATGGGTCAGTCATAGTCCAACGATGTGGAGCCAGGAGCTCATCGCAGGGTGGGTTGTCATCATCCTCCATGGCCTGCAATAGACACGCGTCCACCGGCAACTGTGTGAGCCCGGCCGTTGTGCCGCAGGTGGATCGGCAATGGGGGGGTGGTGTGCATGCGGGTGGGGTGGGTGGGGTTGGGGAGGGGGGTGAGGGTGCTGGATGGGTGGGGGGTGTGGGTGGTCGGCTGTTGCCATGGTGTGTGGTCTGTGGCCATACTACCCGATTCCCACGCCCATCTAGTCAGTGAAGTGTGCGGCTATCAGCCTGTCCCGTGCCCGCTGGCCCAGCCGGTAACGGTGGACAGCCACCCGCCCGTGTCTAGCCGGTCTGCCCTGACCATTGCCCCCATCCCCCTCATCTGGGGAGGACTGCGCCTCTTCCTGCTGCTCCTCCACTCCGCCCCTCTGCTGGGCTATATTGTGCAGGACGCAGCACACCACAATGATGCGCCGACCCTATCTGACCGATACTGGAGGGCGCCCCCAGAGAGGTCCAGGCACCTGAAACGCATCTTCAGCACGCCAAAGCACCTCTCTATCACTCCCCTTGTTGCTATATGGGCAGCATTGTAGCGGTTCTCCGCCTCATTGCGTGGCCTCCGTATAGGCGTCATCAGCCACGATCGCAATGGGTAGCCCCTGTCGCCCAGCAACCAGCCCCTCAGCCGGGGATGGCGTCCCTCGTACATGCCGGTGATGTATGACCTCGACAACACGTATGAGTCGTGTACACTGCCCGGGTAACGGCCGCAGACGTGCAGGATCATCATGCGATGGTCGCAGACCACCTGTATGTTCATCAAATAGGTCCCCTTCCTATTGGTGAACACGGCCCTGTTATCTGCAGGTGGCCGCACGGCGACGTGCATCCCATCAATCGTGCCCTGGACCATGGGGAACCCGGCCACGGCAGAGAAGCCCACGGCCCGGGCATCTTGGCTGGCCCGGTCCACAGGGAAGCGGATGTAGCGGTGCGCCATGGCAGAAAGGGCGTCTGTCACTGCCCGGATGCACTGGTGCACCGATGTCTGCGATATGCCGGACAGGTCCCCACTCGGTGCCTGGAATGACCCCGTTGCATAAAGGTTCAGGGCTACCGTAACCTTGACGGACACGGGGAGAGGGTGTCCCCCGCCAGTGCCACGCGGTGACAGGTGCGCCAGCAGGTGGCAGATGTGTGCCACGGTTTCCCGGCTCATCCGGAGTCTCCTCCTGCATTCTCGGTCCGTGAGGTCCTGATATGACTGCCGGGGCCGGTACACACGGGGCGCCCTCGGGTGCCTCCGTTGCCGTGGGGCCGCGACGTCCTCCTCCCCCTCCTCATCCTGTCGGTCAGGTGTCCCTCCAGCCTGGTCGGCTGCCGCCTGCCCCTCTGCGGCAGCCTGCGCCGCCTCTCTGGCACGCTCCTCATCCAGGGCAACATGGACATTAGCGGCTGCCGCCACGGCGGCCAACATCGCTGGCTGATCGGAAAACATGACGGCCTGGTTGGGGGGGGGAACGACGGCATGTCATCATTGCCCATACCCCCTCCTCCCCGCAGCCAGGTGGCATGGACCGCATGGGTCCTACTGTTGGAGGCTGGCACCTGGCCAGGTGGACCGACTCACTTGCCCCCGTCCCCCCATCCCCCTCCCCGGCACGGACCCCATCCCCCTCCCCGGCACGGACACCCCCCCCCATCCCCCTCCCCGGCACGGATCCCATCCTCCTCCCCGGCACTCACCCCCCCCTCCCGGCACTCCCCCGGAGCCCAGCCCACTCTAACCACCCCCCCCCCCGCCGCGCGCACACACACAAAACCCTACACACACCTCTCCCCCACACATTCAGACTGCGGCCACGCCATCGTCTCTCCAGCGGCCAACCCCCCAGGCCGTCACCCACCTCCTCGCTGGTCGGCGTAAACCTTGAGCACTGGTTGACGCCGATTGAAAGGTGGTTTGATTTACGCCGATGTGACCCGCTGGGGGGTTGGAGAATCTCGCCCCTGATTTGTATTGTGGAGGGTGGAAGTCAGGAGGTGATAGACCCAGCCTCGGACTTCATCCTGTAGCCACTGTATTACGTTTCTGGTCAATATTTACCCCCAGATTTTAATGGTGGGGAATTCAGTAACCTCAGAATATCATGAAGTGGTTAGACAATTTCCCATGAGAGAGCCATTGCCTGGCAATTATGCAGCAAGAAAGTTACCTGCCATGTATCTGTCCACACCTAAAAATTGACCAGGTCTTGCAAGCAGTCATGGATTATTTCATAATTAGAGGTACAGAACAAGAATGATTACAAATATAGGAAAAGTTAAATAACTTAACCTAAATCCTTAACAGCTGCCGGTGTCTGGATTGTTGAAAAATGAGTTAAATGGGTGCCATCTCAGTTAAAATCTGTCAACAGAACCCCTGATGGTTCATTTAATTTTCTCCAAATGTTAAAAGAGCATTAAGTCTCCCATTCTGGAGATAAGCAGTCAGGAGGGACAGGCAAAAAGCAGAGGACAAGAGAAATGGCCAGATGGTAGAAACGAGAGCCCAACAGCAGGAAAAATCATTAGTCGACTGCAGGCCAACCATTTCCCTCTATGTCAGCAGCAAAAGTGACTTGCCACACATGTGTCAGTCTCTACAGCCACAACAGACGATGTTCAATATAGAATTGATATATGCCCCGGTTATCTCTCAAATACCAGCGGCTATCATAGTCTCAACCCTCCCTATCACCTCCTTCAGCCCTATATCTGCTCTCATCCAATTCTACCTTCCTGAGCATCCATAACTTTAATTTCTTCGCCATTGGTGGACATGCCTTCAGATGCCTAAGCTCTGAGTTTTGGAGTTACCTCCCTAATCCTTTACCCCTTTCTATCTCTCTTTCCTTTGACACACTCCCTAAAACCTACCCCTTTGACCAAGCTTTTTGCAATCTATCCATATACTTCCTTATGTGCATCAGTGTCAAATTTTGTTTTATAATTCTCCTGTGAAGAACCTTGGGATATTGTGTTGCATTAAAGATCAAAGAACAATACAGCACAAGAACAGTCCCTTCGGCCCTCCAAGCCTGTACCGCTCATGATACCACCCTTGGCCAAAACCTCAGCACTTCCTTGAGTCGTATCCCTCTATACCCATCCTATCCATGTATTTGTCGAGATGCCTTTTGAACACCGTTAATGTATCTGCTTCCACAACCCCCCCCTGGCAGCGCGTTCCAGGCACTCACCACCCTCTGTGGAAAAAACCTGCCTCGCCCATCTCCTCTAAACTTTGCCCCATGGACCTTAAACCTATGCCCCCTGGTGGCTGACCCCTCCACCCTGGGAAAGAGTGCCTGCCCATCCACTTTGTCCATGCCTCTCATAATCTTGTAGATCTCTTATCAGGTTACCCCTCAACCTGTTACATTATTATTTTTTTTAAAAATAAATTTAGAGTACCCAATTCCTTTATTTCCCAATTGAGGGGCAATTTAGCATAGCTAATCCACCTGTCTGCACATCTTTGGGTTGTGGGGGTGAGACCCACGCAGATACAGGGAGAATGCGCAAACTTCACACAGACAGTGACCCGGGGCCAGGATCGAACCTGGGACCTCGACCTCTGTTGCACTAAAAGTATATTGTTGAAGTGTAGCTGGTATAATGTAGGAAGCATGGTAGCCAATTTACTGGAGTTGCCAATTGCAATTAAATATATTCCTGGAGGTTTCATCACATGACTTGCTCCCACGCTCCTGCCATTAGTTGGACAACACGTCCATCCTTGTGACGAATGTCCTTCCTGCAACAATTGGAAAGACCCATTAACCAATTGGATGATGCTTGATTGTCAGCCAGGCGGCCTCCCCTGTTCCCCTTCCCCTCACTTCCAAATATTTCTATAACTGGTGTGTAGAAATGTTCAACGAGAAAGAAAACATTAACCTCCCTGAGGATTTAAACGTCCCTCACTAAAAGCAAAGTGATAATAATTCTGCTTCAGTTAAGGGGTAAATGTTGGCCGGGACACTGGAGGGAAGACCCATGTCCTTCCAATACTGCAACGGGATTTTTTATGCCTATCAGAGAGGGCAGGTAAGTTTCAGCTTAAATGTCTCATCTAACAGGCAGCACCTCCGACCATGCAGCACTCCTTCCGTACTGACTCCGAGAGTGTGGCTTTTTGGCCTGGAGTCTCTGGGATGTGTCCTGGACCCCATAATTGCGTGCAATTCTGGTCGCCGCATTATAGGAAGGATGTGGAAGCATTGGAAAGGGTGCAGAGGAGATTTACCAGAATGTTGTCTGGTATGGAGGGAATATCTTATGAGGAAAGGCTGAGGGACTTGAGGCTGTTTTCGTTAGAGAGAAGAAGGTTAAGCGGTGACTTAATTGAGGCATACAAGATGATCAGAGGATTGGATAGGGTGGACAGTGAGAGCCTTTTTCCTCGGATAGTGATGTCTAGCACGAGGGGACATAGCTTTAAATTGAGGGGAGATAGATATAGGACAGATGTCAGAGGTAGGTTCTTTACTCAGTAGTAAGGGTGTGGAATACCCTGCCTGCAACAGTAGTGGACTCGCCAACACTAAGGGTATTCAAATGGTCATTGGATAGACATATGGACAATAAGGGAATAGTGTAGATGGGCTTTAGAGTGGTTTCACAGGTCGGCGCAACAGCGAGGGCCGAAGGGCCTGTACTGCGCTGTAATGTTCTATGTTCTATAACCTTCTAATTCAAAGGAGAGAATCCTCCCCACTCAACCATGGCTAGTAACGAACAAATAGTGCTTTTGTTAAGATTGCAGAGATTTTCCAGAAATACTTTTCCTTTCCTCCTCCTCCTCCAGAGAATTGTCAAAGGGTCAAATTACCCCTCAACAGCCCCTATGCATTAAAGATGTAAATCTCGTTTTTTACAAGCCCAAAGAGATTCACTCCTCCTGTTGACCCCCTTATTGATTCCTTGCTGGAGTAACGATCCCAGCAATTTGTTCATTCTTTGATCTGTCACCACTTTATAAAACAACGGGACCTGCCTTTGGGAGGTCCGGGTGGCGAGGTGTGACCAGTGAGGAGGCTGCTGATGTTAATTCTGATTGACATGCGGGGAAAATGGCGTTTTGCAAAGTGAAAGCCTGAGAACATAAAGTGCGATCTGCGAGAAGCAATATTGTTGAGGCTCTTAAGAGGTTCACCAATGATTTCAAGACTGGCCTGAAACAAGGCTGGCTCTGTGTCTGCTGGCAACTCAGCCGGCCCATGCGAATGTGTGTGTGTGCACGTCAGTGGAGAGAATTCCTACTTCCAGGCTGTTAGCCAGTGATGGGCTCCATCAATGGGACCCTTTGTTGGAACTCAGAGCCTCTGCCAAGCCCTTGATCCAGACTGAACCAGCCTATTGACTAAAGCCCTTCCAAGAGGTCTAGCTGCCTGCAGGAGCCTGTCAAAGTGCGGGACTTATTCGCCACGGACTTCGCAGGTCAAAAGATTGCCCCCAACCCCAAACAGCCCTAAGCTCGACAATTCAGATCCATTCCCACCTGGTTTGTACACCAGCTCAGTGGATAGCACGCTTGACTCTGAGTCATGAGGCCATGGATTTGTAGTCGCAATCCAGAGACTTGTGCACCGAGTCTAGGCTGCATCTCCCGAAGGTGTGAATGACGAAGAGCTGCAGTGTCACTCTTCGATGAGACATGACGGATCCCACCATTTTGCAACGAAGAACAGTTGAATTCTCCTGGTGTCCTAGCTGATATTTATCGTTCGAACAATTCAGCTAAACACAGATTATTTTTGCTTGTGAAAGGTGCCATTAAATAACCATGCCTACTTTATATTTCATCGACAGGAGACACAATCCTAGTACGAGACACCAGGGGGTGCAGGATTATCCAAACCTTTTATGGACATACTTTCTGTACCAGAGATTTTCCGTTATCTTGGCCTGGGAGCCTCGGCACTGCAGTAAACAAGCCCCCCACAGCCCCTGCAGCTCCCAACTCCCTTCCCCTGTGGTAGTAATCCTCTGTGAGACCCTTGGCCAGATCACACGGGGAGGTCATACTTGAACTTTGGAAAGAAAATGCCAGTTAATATGATGGAAGCAGTGTGAGTAAAGGCAACAGAAATAATAAGCCAATGACAATAACAACAACTTGTATTTATATAGCACCATTAACATAATGAAATGTCCCAAAGCGCTTGACAGGAGCCCCCAAACACTGAACCACGGTATTAGGTCAGATAGCCAAAAGCTTGGACTTCAGGTAGTTTTTAAGGAGTGACTTAAAAGGAGGAGAGTGAGATGTAGAGGTGCAGGGAGGGAATCCCAGGGAGCGGTTCAGGGAGGGAATCCCAGGGAGGGAATCCCAGGGAGAAGTGCAGGGAGCGGTGCAGGGAGGGAGTCCCAGGGAGAGATGCAGGGAGGGAATCCCAGGGAGCGGTGCAGGGAGGGAATCCCAGGGAGGTGCAGGGAGGGAATCCCAGGGTGGGAATCCCAGGGAGAGGTGCAGGGAGGGAATCCCAGGTAGCGGTGCAGGGAGGGAATCCCAGGGAGAGGTGCAGGGAGGGAATCCCAGGGAGCAGTGCAGGGAGGGAAACCCAGGGAGAGGTGCAGGGAGGAAATCCAGGGAGCGGTGCAGGGAGGGAATCCCAGGGAGCGGTGCAGGGAGGGAATCCCAGGGAGCGGTGCAGGGAGGGAATCCCAGGGAGCGGTGCAGGGTGGGAATCCCAGGGAGCGGTGCAGGGAGGGAATCCCAGGGAGCGGTGCAGGGAGGGAATCCCAGGGAGCGGTGCAGGGAGGGAATCCCAGGGAGCGGTGCAGGGAGGGAATCCCAGGGAGCGGTGCAGGGAGGGAATCCCAGGGAGCGGTGCAGGGAGGGAATCCCAGGGAGCGGTGCAGGGAGGGAATCCCAGGGAGCGGTGCAGGGAGGGAATCCCAGGGAGCGGTGCAGGGAGGGAATCCCAGGGAGCGGTGCAGGGAGGGAACCCCAGGGAGCGCGGCAGGGAGGGAATCCCAGGGAGAGGTGCAGGGAGGGAATCCCAGGGAGCGGTGCAGGGAGGGAATCCCAGGGGGAGGTGCAGGGAGGGAACCCCAGGGAGCGGTGCAGGGAGGGAATCCCAGGGAGCGGTGCAGGGAGGGAACCCCAGGGAGCGGTGCAGGGAGGGAATCCCAGGGAGCGGTGCAGGGAGGGAATCCCAGGGAGCGGTGCAGGGAGGGAATCCCAGGGAGCGGTGCAGGGAGGGAATCCCAGGGAGCGGTGCAGGGAGGGAATCCCAGGGAGCGGTGCAGGGAGGGAACCCCAGGGAGCGGTGCAGGGAGGGAATCCCAGGGAGAGGTGCAGGGAGGGAATCCCAGGGAGCGGTGCAGGGAGGGAATCCCAGGGAGCGGTGCAGGGAGGGAATCCCAGGGAGCGGTGCAGGGAGGGAACCCCAGGGAGCGGTGCAGGTTGGGAATCCCAGGGAGAGGTGCAGGGAGGGAATCCCAGGGAGAGGTGCAGGGAGGGAATCCCAGGGAGCAGTGCAGGGAGGGAAACCCAGGGAGAGGTGCAGGGAGGAAATCCAGGGAGCGGTGCAGGGAGGGAATCCCAGGGAGCGGTGCAGGGAGGGAATCCCAGGGAGCGGTGCAGGGAGGGAATCCCAGGGAGCGGTGCAGGGAGGGAATCCCAGGGAGCGGTGCAGGGAGGGAATCCCAGGGAGCGGTGCAGGGAGGGAATCCCAGGGAGCGGTGCAGGGAGGGAATCCCAGGGAGCGGTGCAGGGAGGGAATCCCAGGGAGCGGTGCAGGGAGGGAACCCCAGGGAGCGCGGCAGGGAGGGAATCCCAGGGAGAGGTGCAGGGAGGGAATCCCAGGGAGCGGTGCAGGGAGGGAATCCCAGGGGGAGGTGCAGGGAGGGAACCCCAGGGAGCGGTGCAGGGAGGGAATCCCAGGGAGAGATGCAGGGAGGGAATCCCAGGGAGCGGTGCAGGGAGGGAACCCCAGAGAGCGGTGCAGGGAGGGAATCCCAGGGAGCGGTGCAGGGAGGGAATCCCAGGGAGCGGTGCAGGGAGGGAATCCCAGGGAGCGGTGCAGGGAGGGAATCCCAGGGAGCGGTGCAGGGAGGGAATCCCAGGGAGCGGTGCAGGGAGGGAATCCCAGGGAGCGGTGCAGGGAGGGAACCCCAGGGAGCGGTGCAGGGAGGGAATCCCAGGGAGAGGTGCAGGGAGGGAATCCCAGGGAGCGGTGCAGGGAGGGAATCCCAGGGAGCGGTGCAGGGAGGGAATCCCAGGGAGCGGTGCAGGGAGGGAACCCCAGGGAGCGGTGCAGGGCGGGAATCCCAGGGAGAGGTGCAGGGAGGGAATCCCAGGGAGCGGTGCAGGGAGGGAATCCCAGGGAGCGGTGCAGGGAGGGAACCCCAGGGAGCGCGGCAGGGAGGGAATCCCAGGGAGAGGTGCAGGGAGGGAATCCCAGGGGGAGGTGCAGGGAGGGAATCCCAGGGGGAGGTGCAGGGAGGGAGCCCCAGGGAGCGGTGCAGGGAGGGAATCCCAGGGAGCGGTGCAGGGAGGGAACCCAGGGAGCGGTGCAGGGAGGGAATCCCAGGGAGCGGTGCAGGGAGGGAATCCCAGGGAGCGGTGCAGGGAGGGAATCCCAGGGAGCGGTCCAGGGAGGGAATCCCAGGGAGCGGTGCAGGGAGGGAATCCTGACCTGCACATCTTTGGACTGTGGGAGGAAACCGGAGCACCCGGAGGAAACCCCCCTTAAGGGGACGGAAAGGATCCGAAAGATGACACCTCTCACAGTGTGGCACTCCCTCAGTACTGCGGTGCAGTGCCAGCCCCCAGCTAAAGAAATGTATTGTTGAGAGAATTCCGTGAATATTCAGGCCGTAGCAGTGAGCTGACACCAAACATGGGTTCATAGAAAGGATGGCTGAGTTATTTAAGGAGCATCACAGTTTTTCAGAGCCCTGGGAAAGTATGAGTTATGAGCAGGAGGTGTGATGAGAGAGTCGAGAAAGGGTTGTGAGAGAGAAGGAATTGGGGCCAATTCAGGAGTAACTTTCACACATACAGCATCTTAAAAGAAAAGATATTGCATCTCGAAAATGCCATTCACAACCTCAGAATGTCCCAACATGCTTCACAGCTTTTTAACACATAGTCACACAACAGGATTCTACACAGAGCAATGGGTCAATGAGCAGATAATCTGATTTAGTCAAGGGCTAAATATTGGCCAGGTTACCAGGGGTATCTCCCTGCTCTTCATGGAAATAATACTGTGTGATCTTTTAACACATTTACCTAAAGGGCAGACAGGGTATCGGTTTAAGATTTTTTTTACATTTAGAGTACCCAATAAATTTTTTTTCCAATTAAGGGGCAATTTAGCGTGGCCAACCCACCGACTCTGCACATCGTTGGGTTGTGGGGGCGAAACCCACGCAGACACGGGGAGAATGTGCAAACTCCACACAGACAGTGACCCAGAGCCAGGATCGAACCCAGGTCCTCGGCGCCGTGAGGCAGCAGTGCAAACCACTGCGCCTTCGTGCTGCCCTTCCTTTGGGATATTCTTATGGAAACCATAAACTGGCAAACGATGTAAAAGTCCTCCTTTTGTACACCAGTGAAGCGAGCAGCACGGTGACGCAGTGGTTAGCACTGCTGCCTACGGTGCTGAGGACCCGGGTTTGATCCCGGCCCCGGGTCACTGTCTGTGTGGAGTTTGCACATTCTCCCCGTGTCTGCGTGGGCCTCACCCCCACAACACTGAGTGCTGAATTTGGTGCATTTGAGTGCTATAGTGAGAGTTTGGTGACTGAGGGAGTATAAGGCTTCATTTTTATCTAAAGTCTAGTCTTTCTTTTATTTAGTTAATTAACTTAAAAGTTGCTGTTTGGTTTAGAAGAAGGTGAATTTTCAATCAGCTTTAAACAAAGCTTCTACTTGTAGGCACTTGCAGCTGGAGCTTGTTAATTAGTTAATTGGATTAGGCCAGTTTTCAGAGGCTAGATTCACAGTATAAAAGTGATCCCCTACAGTGCAGACTTTGTTTGCACTGAGTGCTGAATTTGGTGCATTTGAGTGCTATAGTGAGAGTTTGGTGGCTGAGGGACTGCTGAATTTGGTGCATTTGAGTGCTATAGTGAGAGTTTGGTGGCTGAGGGACTGCTGAATTTGGTGCATTTGAGTGCTATAATGAGAGTTTGGTGACTGAGGGAGTGCTGAATTTGGTGCATTTGAGTGCGACAGTGAGAGTTTAGTGAGGAGGGAGTAAGGTGCTCCTTTCATTTTGTTTCCTACATTTCCGCAAAGAGTGAGAAGAGAACCAGGGGTTTACAGAGAGTGCAGCTGACTGGGAGCAGAGTCGGAGGGCGGAGATCCAGTTGGTCCACAGGGCAGCTATATTCTGTAAGGTAAGAGGGGATGGAGGCTAGGCCAGTTGCATGCTCCTCCTGTAGGATGTGGGTGGTGAGGGATACCACTGGTGTCTCCGCTGACTATACCTGCGGGAAGTGCACCCAACTCCAGCTCCTCAAAGACCGAGTTAGGGAACGAGAGCTGAAGCTGGATGAACTTCGGATCATCCGGGAGGCAGAGGGGGTGATCGAGATGAGTTACAGGGAGGTAACCACACCCAAGGTACAGGACAAGAATAGCTGGGTTACAGTCAGGGGGAAAAAAACCAAACAGGTAGACAGTGCAGGGATCCCTCGTGGCCGTTCCCCTTCAAAACAAGTATACCGTTTTGGATGCTGTTGGGGGGATGACCTACCGGGGGAAGGCCCTAGCGGCCAGGTCTCTGGCACTGAGTCTGGCTCTGGGGCTCAGAAGGGAAGGGGGGAGAATAGAAAAGCAATAGTTGTAGGAGATTCAATGGTTAGGGGAATAGATAGGAGATTCTGTGGTCGCGAGCGAGACTCCCGGAAGTTATGTTGCCTCCCGGGTGCCAGGGCCAGGGATGTCTCGGATCATGTCTTCAGGATCCTTAAGCGGGAGAGTTAGCAGCCAGAAGTCGTGGTGCACATTGGTACCAACGACGTAGGTAGGAAAAGGGGTGTGGAGGTAATAAATGAGTTTAGGGAGTTAGGCTGGAAGTTAAAAGCCAAGACAGACAGAGTTGTCATCTCTGGTTTGTTGCCGGTGCCACGTGATAGCGAGGCTAGGAATAGGGAGAGAGTGCAGCTGAACACGTGGCTGCAGGAATGGTGTAGGAGGGAGGGCTTCAGGTATTTGGATAATTGGAGCGCATTCTGGGGAAGGTGGGGCCTGTACAAGCAGGACGGGTTGCATCTGAACCAGAGGGGCACCAATATCCTGGGAGGGAGATTTTCTAGTACTGTTCGGGAGGGTTTAAACTAATTTGGCAGGGGAATGGGAACTGGATTTGTAGTCCAGCAACTAAGGTAGCCAACATTCAGGACGCCAAAGCGTGTAATGAGGCAGTGGGGAAGGGAACACTGACAAAGGAGAGTACTTGCAGGCACGGAGATGGGTTGAAGTGTGTATACTTCAACGTAAGAAGCATCAGGAATAAGGTGGGTGAACTTAAGGCATGGATCGGTACTTGGGACTACGATGTGGTGGCCATCACGGAAACTTGGATAGAAGAGGGGCAGAAATGGTTGTTGGGGGTCCCTGGTTATAGATGTTTCAATAAGATTAGGGAGGGTGGTAAAAGAGGTGGGGGGGGGGTGGCATTGTTAATTAGAGATAGTATAGCAGCTGCAGAAAGGCAGTTCGAGGAGTATCAGCCTACTGAGGTAGTATGGATTGAAGTCAGAAATAGGAAAGGAGCAGTCACCTTGATAGGAGTTTTCTATAGGCCCCCCAATAGTAGCAGAGATGTGGAGGAACAGATTGGGAAACAGATTTTGGAAAGGTGCAGAAGTCACAGGGTAGTAGTCATGGGTGACTTTAACTTCCCAAACATTGAGTGGAAACTCTTTAGATCAAATAGTTTGGATGAGGTGGTGTTTGTGCAGTGTGTCCAGGAAGCTTTTCTAACACAGTATGTAGATTGTCCGACCAGAGGAGGAGCAATATTGGATTTAGTACTTGGTAATGAACCAGGGCAAATGATAGATTTGTTAGTGGGGGAGCATTTTGGAGATAGTGACCACAATTCTGTGACTTTTACTTTAGTAATGGAGAGGGATAGGTTCTGGCAACAGGGCAAGGTTTACAATTGGGGGAAGGGTAAATATGATGTTGTCAGACAAGAATTGAAGTGCATAAGTTGGGAACTTAGGCTGTCAGGGAAGGACACAAGTGAAATGTGGAACTTGTTCAAGGAACAGGTACTACGTGTCCTTGATGTGCATGTCCCTGTCAGGCAGGGAAGAGATGGTCGAGTGAGGGAACCATGGTTGACAAGAGAGGTTGAATGTCTTGTTAAGAGGAAAAAGGAGACTTATGTAAGGCTGAGGAAACAAGGTTCAGACAGGGCATTGGAGGGATACAAGATAGCCAGGAGGGAACTGAAGAAAGGGATTAGGAGAGCTAAGAGAGGGCATGAACAATCTTTGGCGGGTAGGATCAAGGAAAACCCCAAGGCCTTTTACACATATGTGAGAAATATGAGAATGACTAGAGCGAGGGTAGGCCCGATCAAGGACAGTAGCGGGAGATTGTGTATTGAGTCTGAAGAGATAGGAGAGGTCTTGAACGAGTACTTTTCTTCTGTATTTACAAATGAGAGGGGCCATATAGAGAACAGTGTGAAACAGACTGGTAAGCTCGAGGAAATACTTGTTAGGAAGGAAGATGTGTTGGGCATTTTGAAAAACTTGAGGATAGACAAGTCCCCCGAGCCTGACGGGATATATCCAAGGATTCTATGGGAAGCAAGAGATGAAATTGCAGAGCCGTTGGCAATGATCTTTTCGTCCTCACTGTCAACAGGGGTGGTACCAGGGGATTGGAGAGTGGCGAATGTCGTGCCCCTGTTCAAAAAAGGGAATGGGGATAACCCTGGGAATTACAGGCCAGTTAGTCTTACTTCGGTGGTCGGCAAAGTCATGGAAAGGGTACTGAAGGATAGGATTTCTGAGCATCTGGAAAGACACTGCTTGATTAGGGATAGTCGGCACGGATTTGTGAGGGGTAGGTCTTGCCTTACAAGTCTTATTGACTTCTTGGAGGAGGTGACCAAGCATGTGGATGAAGGTAAAGCAGTGGATGTAGTGTACATGGATTTTAGTAAGGCATTTGATAAGGTTCCCCATGGTAGGCTTATGCAGAAAGTAAGGAGGCATGGGATAGTGGGAAATTTGGCCAGCTGGATAACGAACTGGCTAACCGATAGAAGTCAGAGAGTGGTGGTGGATGGCAAATATTCAGCCTGGATCCCAGTTACCAGTGGCGTACCGCAGGGATCAGTTCTGGGTCCTCTGCTGTTTGTGATTTTCATTAATGACTTGGATGAGGGAGTTGAAGGGTGGGTCAGTAAATTTGCAGATGATACGAAGATTGGTGGAGTTGTGGACAGTGAGGAGGGCTGTTGTCGGCTGCAAAGAGACATAGATAGGATGCAGAGCTGGGCTGAGAAGTGGCAGATGGAGTTTAACCCTGAAAAGTGTGAGGTTGTCCATTTTGGAAGGACAAATATGAATGCGGAATACAGGGTTAACGGTAGAGTTCTTGGCAATGTGGAGGAGCAGAGAGATCTTGGGGTCTATGTTCATACATCTTTGAAAGTTGCCACTCAAGTGGATAGAGCTGTGAAGAAGGCCTATGGTGTGCTAGCGTTCATTAACAGAGGGATTGAATTTAAGAGCCATGAGGTGATGATGCAGCTGTACAAAACTTTGGTAAGGCCACATTTGGAGTACTGTGTACAGTTCTGGTCGCCTCATTTTAGGAAGGGTGTGGAAGCTTTGGAAAAGGTGCAAAGGAGATTTACCAGGATGTTGCCTGGAATGGAGAGTAGGTCTTACGAGGAAAGGTTGAGGGTGCTAGGCCTTTGCTCACTAGAACGGAGAAGGATGAGGGGGCGACTTGATAGAGGTTTATAAAATGATCAGGGGAATAGATAGAGTAGACAGTCAGAGACTTTTTCCACGGGTGGAACAAACCATTACAAGGGGACATAAATTTCAGGTGAATGGTGGAAGATATAGGGGGGATGTCAGAGGTAGGTTCTTTACCCAGAGAGTAGTGGGGGCATGGAATGCACTGCCTGTGGAAGTAGTTGAGTCGGAAACATTAGGAACCTCAAGCAGCTATTGGATAGGTACATGGATTACGGTAAAATTATATAGTGTAGATTTATTTGTTCTTAAGGGCAGCCCGGTAGCATTGTGGATAGCACAATTGCTTCACAGCTCCAGGGTCCCAGGTTCAATTCCGGCTTGGGTCACTGTCTGTGCGGAGTCTGCACGTTCTCCCCGTGTCTGCGTGGGTTTCCTCCGGGTGCTCCGGTTTCCTCCCACAGTCCAAAGATGTGCAGGTTAGGTGGATTGGCCGTGATAAATTGACCTTAGTGTCCAAAATTGCCCTTCGTGTTGGGTGGAGGTGTTGACTTTGGGTAGGGTGCTCTTTCCAAGAGCCGGTGCAGACTCAATAGGCCGAATGGCCTCCTTCTGCACTGTAAATTCAATGATAATCTATGATTAATCTAGGACAAAGGTTCGGCACAACATCGTGGGCTGAAGGGCCTGTTCTGTGCTGTATTTTCTATGTTCTAACACAAAGATGTGCAGAGTAGGTGGATTGGCCGCGCTAAATTGCCCCTCAATTGGAAAATAAAAATTGGGTACTCTAAATTTTGAAAAGTGTACACCAGTGAAAATAGGGGGGGGGGGGGGAGAGAAGTGAGGCATCGATCGTGTGATAACTTTGAAAAGTTATTGCCAGCCGATTAAGGCGGTCTGGACCCACGTTTTGCAGTTGGCCAGGAGGAGCTTAGGACCCAGGAGCGGGTAGGATCTGACCGGGAGGACACAGACACTGCGCAATCTGCTGTCTCCCTCTGACCAAACATCAGCAATTGACACAGAGAGCCGCAAAGTCGCTGTTGGAGAGGGGGGCAGAAGAGGAGAAGTTATTTGCACTAGTTTTGCCAGCAGCAGAGAGAGGTAGGAGGAAGACAAGGAGGGGTAAAGCTGGGGGAGGAGACGCATTTGTGAAATGAACGCATGTAAGTTTCACCCACCTGGATTGCTACAAGCTGCACTTACCCCCGGAGCGGGCTAGCGGAGAGGCTGGCGCGTCTACCATTGATTGGCAATAGATTTTCATGCAGTGTTTTTAACCCAATTGTTTTCTCTGGCTAGGACGACAAGAGGGCGAGGGTGCCAGGCGGTGTTTCAACCCATCGCGCTCAGGGGACCTGCTCAAAGACACGAAGCTCCTCTGAAGAAACCTCCCAGACACAGAACGTTGAGCCTCAGGAAGGGAAAGGCAGGAGAGGAGTGGGGGAAGGAAGAGAAAAACCATCCTCTCCTCCTCTGCCTCTGCACGATGAGCCTCCCACTCCTTTGTCCATTGGGTGAGTGAAAGCGTTTGACTCTCTCTCTCTCTCTCTCTCCCCCTTTTGAGGGGAGGGAGATGGGGTTTTGATTATAACTGGGGAGGGAGGGAGGGGGGGGGGGGGGGGGGGTGAGGATCTATTGTAAAGCAGTGCGTAAGATATTGCCGAGGAGATTCTTCAATGGGAGGCGATTTTTACCTGATTGATTGATTGCCACATGTACCGAAGTACAGTGAAAAGTACCAGCTCCGGGAGATGCTGTGTGCAATCAAACTGTGAATGAAAGGGGGCCTGCATTTGCATAGCGCCTTCAACCACTCCCCCAGAACGTCCCAAAAGCCCCTTACAGCCCATGAAGGACTTTTTGTTCGGGGGTGCTGTCGCTGTTGCAGGTAACGAGGCAGCTGATTTGCGCACAGCAAGATCCCACACACAGCAGTGCGGTAACTGACACACCATGTGTTGTAGTGGGTGGGGGTGGGGGGGGGGGGGGGGGAGGGGAGAGGGGTGGGGGGGGGGGGAGGGGAGGGGTGGAGCTGTAATGATATTTTGGTTTAGTTTGTTAAAGTTTCCTCTTGCGTTTTGTTTTAGATACAGCGTCCCACCTGAGGGGGGCTGTCACCCCACCCCTTCGTTTAATTTATTGATCGTTTGTTTAATTCAAAGATTCTCCAAAAGGGAGACCAGGTGTTCGCGCTGTCGTCAACGCCGTCACGTTTCACGATGGCACAAAACGGGCGCGAGGACTACCGATTCTGGCCCCCACAGGGGGCTAGCACGGCGCTGGAGCGATTCACGCCGCTCCAGCCTCCCTTCCCGGTGGCAAATGGGCACCGCGCCAACCCGCGCATGCGCGGGGGACTTCTTCAATGCTCCGGCCCCGACGCAACATGGCACGGGGGGTCTGGGGCCGGAAGCCAGGCCCGGGGGGGGGAGAGGCCGGCCCGCTGATCGGTGAGCCCCGATCGCGGGCCAGACCCCATCGGAGCCCCCCCCCCCCCCCCCCGGTGAAGGAGCGCTTTTCCCCGCCCCACAGGCCGCCCCCCGACCCTTCGCGCAGAGTTCCCGCCGGCAGCGACCAGGGGTGAACGGCGCCGGCGGGACTCTGCCGTTTCCACGCGCCGCTCGGCCCATCCGGGCTGGAGAATCGGCGGCCCCCCCGCGACCGGCGCCGCACCAAACATGCCAGCGCAAATGGCGCCGATTCTCCGCACCTCGGAGAATCGCAGGTCGGCGTAGGCGTGGCGCGGTTGCGGTGGTTCTCTGGCTTGGCGCGGGGCTCGGAGAATCGCGCCCCCCCCCCCGTCTCATTAGTTTGTTTTTTGTTTATTAAAAAGAGTATAATGGTTGGAGGGGGTCGGTTTAGCTCAGTTGGCTGGACGGCAGGTTTGTGATGCGGTGGGACTACGAGAGCATGGGTTCAATTCCCGTATCAGCTGAGGTTATTCATGAAGGCCTCACCTTCTCAACCTCACCCCCCCCTCGCCTGAGGTGTGGTGATCCTCCGGTTAAATCACCACCAGTCAGCTCTCCCCCTCAAAGGGCAAAACAGCCTCTGGTCCTCTGCGACTGTGCCGATTTTGCATTTCAACGTTTAGTGATGGGGGTTGAGGTGACCTCCACCTCCTCCTCCGAATAGTGCTGAGAGATCCAGCATGCAGGGGCCTCACTCAGTTTAATGTCTTATCCACAAGACAGCACCACACTCCCTCAGCACTGTGCTAAAGCAACAGCCTCAAATCTGCCCTCCAGCATCATGGTGTGGGATTTAAACCCACAACCTCCTGACTCAGAGACAGGAGTGCTGCCTACTGAGTCACAGCCGATCACAAAAAGGTTCTGCATTCTTTTACAGGGAAGTACGAAATGTCAGGTCGGATAAAGTTACGATGGAGGTAAATCGGAGATTAAGAATTTGGAGGGTTTTTTTAAGTTTAATTTACTTATTTTGCATGGCTCACTTATTGAACAGACCGACTTTAAACGGTTCTACTTGCCAAGTTTTGCCTTGGGGGCTGTTTGAAGATTTGTTCCCGTAATGCCCGAGATGGTGAACTGCCCAGTTGGTGAGAGCTGCTGTGAGCCACAGGCACTGATAGGGTTAAAATTAAACCCACGGGGACTGTTAAACAAATAGAGAGATTTGCCACCATTGTAGGAATGATGTGGAGATGCCGTCGTTGGACTGGGGTAAGCACAGTTAAGAAGTCTTACAACACCAGGTTAAAGTCCAACAGGTTGGTTCAAACACTAGCTTTCGGAGCACTGCTCCTTCCTTCATCTGAGGAAGACTTCTTATTGTAGGAATGGTGAGAGAGATGTTTGGGGCGGTGGGGGGGGGGATTTGCATTTTTAATGCTCCTTTTGTGACTACTGACTGGATCAAAGTACCTTCCAGACAATGAAGTAATTTTGAAGTGTAGTTGCTGTTGTTATGTAGGAAACGGGGCATCCAATTTATGCACAGCAAGCTCCCACCAACAGCAAAGTGATCATCTGGTTTTGTGATGTTGATCAACGGATAAATATTGGCCTGGATACCAGGGAGAACTTTCGTGCCTATCAAAATGTAACCCTGGATCTTTTAAATCGACCTGAGAGGGCAGACAAGGCCTCATCCGAAAGATAGCACCTCCTGCGATGTAACACTTTGTAACACGGTAGCATAGGGTTAGCACAATTGCTTCACAGCTCCAGGGTCGCAGGTTTGAGTCCCGGCTTGGGTCGCTGCCTGTGCGGAGTCTGCATGTTCTCCCCCTTTCTGCGTGGGTTTCCTCCGGGTGCTCCGGTTTCCTCCCACAGACCAAAGATGTGCAGGTTAGATGGATTGGCCCTGCTAAATTGTCCCTTAGTGTCCAAATTGCCCTTAGTGTTGGATCAGGTTGCTGGGCTATTGGGATGGGGCGGAGGTGTGGACTTGGGAGGGGTGCTCTTTCAAAGAGCCGGTGCAGACCCGATGGGCCGAATGGCCTCCTTCTGCACAGTCAATTCTATGAAACACCCCCTCAGCATTGATTTTTTATGCTCAAACCCTGCAACCGGACTTGAACGCAGAAGCTTCTAAATTAGAGGCAAACAGTGCAACCCCTGAGCCCCAGCCGAAACTCCAGGGGAAGCTTGAAGGAAAAATCTAGCCGTTCACGGTGCACTCATTCTGTCAGGGACCTTGCTGAAAGGTCACTGCCTTGGAATGTTAGCTCTGTTTCTCTCTTCACCAACGCTGCCTGACTGCTGAGTATTTCCCCCACCTTATACATGCAGTTTGTCAACATTAGTGTGTGGTGCTGGTCAATGCTCTCAGAAAGTTGTGGGTTTAAGTCCTATCCCCTGCACTTGAATATATAATATGTAGAGGTCTACCAAATTCTGAGGGGCATAGACAAGGTGGATAGTCAGAGACTTTTTCCCAGGGTAGAGGGGTCAATTACTAGGGGGCATAGGTTTAGAGGAGATGTACGAGGCAAGTTATTTACACAGCGGGTAGTGGGTGCCTGGAACCCGCTGCCGGAGGAGGTGGTGGAAGCAGGGATGATAGTGACGTTTAAGGGGCACCTTGACAAATACATGAACAGGATGGGAATAGAGGGATACGGACCCCGGAGGTGTCGAAGATTTTAGTTCAGACGGGCAGCCATGGTCGGTGCAGGATTGCAGGGCCGAAGGGCCTGTTCCTGTGCTGTACTTTTCCTTGTTCTTTGTTCTTTATAATCCAGCCTAACATTCACAGTGCTGCAGTATCCGGCATTGCTTTTTGGTTGTGACCTTAAACGCTGCCCCATTTAGCCTCTCTCGTGGACACAAAGAATTTATACAAAGAAAAGTATGGGCTATTTATAGCTCAACCTTGTCAGATCAAATTTAACACCGAGAAATGTGAAATAATACATTTTTGATAGGAAGAATGAGGAAGAGGCAAGATGAATAAACGGTACCGGTTTGAAGGAGATGCCGGAACAGAGAGACCTAGGAGTTTATGTAGACAAATCGGCACAGTGGTTAGCAGTGCTGTCTCACAGCACCAGGGACCTGGGTTCGATTCCAACGTCGGGTGACTGTCTGTCTGTGTGGAGTTTGCACTTTCTCCCCGTGTCTATGTTGGTTTCCTCCGGGTGCTCCGGTTTCCCCCCACGGTCCAAAGATGTCCAGGTTAGGTGGATTGGTCAGGATAAATTGCCCCTTAGTGTCCAAAGCTGTGCAGGTTAGGTGGGGTTACTGGGATGGGGCGGGGGATTGGGCTTGGATAGTGTGCTCTTTCTGAGGGTTGTTACAAACTTGATGGGCCGAATGGCCTCCTGCACTACAGGGATTCTGAGGAAATCTTTGAAGAAGCAAAACAAATTGAAAAGGCTGTTAAAAAGACATATAGAATCCTTACATTTAATAAAGGGACAGACTGAAAAAACAAGGAAGTTATGCTTAAACTTTTTTAAAACACCTCGGTTTGGCTTGAGCTGGGGTGTCGTCCTGGACATCACACTTTAGGAAGGATGTCAAAACCTTGACAAGGGGGTTTACTAGAATTATACAGAGACTGGAAAGGTTTGTTCACGTTCGAGTTGAGGAGGTTAAGAGAGGATTTAATGGAGGCGTTCAACACCGTGAATGGCTTTGAGAGAGAAAATAAGATTGTTTCCAGTGGCAAAAAGACCCCATAACCCAAGGACAAAGATTTGAGGTGATTGGCAAAAGAATCAGGACTGATGGGAGGAAATGCAGCGAATTGCATTGAGATTTATTGTCGGAAAGGGCAATGGAAACTGGTTTAATAGTAACTTTCAAATGAAAATTGGATAAATAATTGAAGGGGAAATATTTATAGGGCTCTGGGGAAAAGAGCAGGGAGAGGGAATAATTGAAGGTTCAGCATAGACACAATGTCCACCTCCCGTGCTGTTTCATTCCATGATCTTAACCAGTGTAACTGGATATTGCTTACCTGATCACTTACCACAATTAATATGTGTGAGAGCTTGCTGAGCTGCTGCAAATTTTCATTTCATTTCATCTTTTATATTTTAATTTATTATATAGTGGGATATGGCCATCATGGCAAGGCCAGCATTTTAGACCATCCCCAGTTGCCCTTCAACTGAGTGGCTGCTAGGCCATTTCAGAGGGTAATTAAGTGCCAACCACATTACTGGGGATCTGGAGAGACGTGTAGGCCAGATCAAATAAGGACAGCAGATTTCCTTCTCCCTTTCGTTCAAAGAATATTTTTATTCTCCTCATTTTTCACATTTTCAGCAAAAGATAACCAACAATAACAAATACAACAGCAAACCCCCGACCAGCATCCCATTCGTTACACAAAACCAAACCACCCTCCTACATCCCAAATACAAAACAAGAAAGAAAAAGAGAATCCGCGGTCATCCCATACATGGTAAACAATAAACCATACACTCCCCCCCCCCCCCCCCCCCCCCCACCACACACACACACACACACACACACACACACACACTCTTCCCTCCCCTCTCCCCTAATGTTCGATGGCATCCAATTCTTGAAAGTGCAGGATAAATAATGCCCATGAATTGTAGAACTAGTGTTAGTGGGCAGCACGGTAGCACAGTGGTTAGCACAATTGCTTCACAGCGCCAGGGTCCCAGGTTCGATTCCGGCTTGGGTCACTGTCTGTGCGGAGTCTGCATGTTCTCCCCATGTCTGCGTGGGTTTCCTCCGGGTGCTCCGGTTTCCTCCCACAGTCCAAAGATGTGCAGGTTAGGTGGATTGGCCATGATAAATTGCCCTAAATGTCCAAAATTGTTCTTAGTGTTGGGTGGGGTTACTGGGTTATGGGGATAGGGTGGACGTGTGCGGTTGGGAAGGGTGCTCTTTCCAAGAGCCGGTGCAGACTCGATGGGCCGAATGGCCTCCTTCTGCACTGTAAATTCTATGAATCTATGAAACCCTTCCATCCTCCCCCTGAGCTGAAACTTCACCTTCCCGAGCGTCACAAATTCCAGCAGGTCCCCCCCGCCACGCTGAGGCGCAGGGTGGAAAAGCTGACCTCTATCCCAGCAAGACCAGCCTCCGGGAAATCAGCGCGGCGAAGGCTAAGACATCTGCCTCCGTACCATCTTTGAACCCGGCTGATCCGACACCCCGAATATGGCTTCTCGGTGACCTGATTCGAGTCTCCCGTGCACCACCCCCGAGATGACCTCAAAGACGTCCCTCCAATACCCCTCCAGATTCGGGCAGGACCAAAACATGTGAACGTGGTTTGCGGGGCTCCTCCCCCACCACTCACACACATCCTCCACCCTCTCAAAGCGTCGGCTCATCCTCACCCTCGTGAGGTGCGCCCTATATACCACCTTCAACTGTATCAGCCCCAACCTCATGCACGAGGTTGAGGCGTTTACCCTCCAAAACCCAGCTCCTCACCATCTCCGCGTTCGCCGCCCAGTAATAATATAATAGATTCAGGAGGCACAGCCCCCAGCCTGCCGTCCTCTCTGCAGAAACACCTTCCTAATCCCCGCCACCTTCCCCCCCCTCCTCCAAATAAACGAGGTAATCATCTTCTCCGGGATGGTTCACCTTCCCGGTTTGGCACATGTGGGGGGGATCTGTGCGCCCACCCGTGAACGGCCTTCCTCTCCATTCCTTCTCTGCTATATGTGAGCTCCCTTTCACCCAGACAGTGCTCCCTGGCCCCCTTTCTATTAACCCCCTCCTCTTATCTGCCCCCCCCCCTTCTACCGGATTGCAAACAATCTGCAAAGAGGTTTGTAAACTTCTTCCACATGTCGTGGAATCTCTCCTCAGACCCCCTTATCGAGAATTTTATTTTCCCTACGTGCTGGAACCCTGAGGCTCTGGGTGGAGCTGCCGACTTCCAGCCCAGCAGACGAATCCGCCTGCCGGTCAGTGAGGTGACTGCCAAGGCGTCCGCCCCCTTCCCTGTTCAGTACTCTGGATCTCTGACACCCTGAAGACCGCCACAGATGGGTACGGTTCCATCTCGGCCCCCTCGGCCTCGCAAAGGGCCATCCAGGACCCCCCCGAGTCTGGGGCAGGACCTGAACACGTGTCCGGGACCCCTTGACACCGCTCGCACTTATCCTCCACGTCCGGGAAGAACTCGCTCATGCGTGTCTTCGTAAGCTGTGCTCTGTGGACCACCTTGAGCTGCAGCAGGCTTAGCCCTCCGCCACAGGAGGAGGTGGAGTTGATCCTGTACAGCTCCTTGACCAAGAGTCCTCCTTCTAACTCCATGCCCAGCTCCTCCTCCCATTTCTGTTTGGTCTCGCCCAGTGGGATCCTGATGTTTTCGATGAGGCGTCCACAGATGTTGCCACATTTGTTGTCCCCTAATCAGTCCAGCCTTACTATTGTGTCCCGAAGTGTGTGTCCGGGTCTCGGGGGGATGATTTTGTCTCCTTGCGGCGAACGTAGCGCAGCTGCAGGTACCTGAGTTCATTACCTTTCGGGAGTTGGAGCCTCTCTCAGAGTCCCCCCCCCCTCCCCCAGAGCTACCAGTCTATTGTTCACGTACATGTCCTTCACTCTGTGGCCTTCTGTCCTCCCTGCATGTCCCAAGTCTGGTGTCTATCCTCGCCAAGCTTGAAATGGCGCCTGAGCTAGTTCGCAGCGGTGGGAGTGGTGCGGTGACCAGTGCTCAGAGAGTGACCTCCCTGTGCAGAAGGCCTGTTCAGACTCAGTCCACCTCCGGTTCCCTCAGTCATCCCCTCACCCTTTCCGTGTTTGCTGCCCAGTGGTAGAATAGGAGGTTCGGTAGGCCCAGGCCTTCTCGTGTCGCTGTAGGATGATCTTGCGTATCTGAGAGACTCTTCCCGCCCAGACGAAGGCCACGATTAACTTATAAACCCTGGTGGAGAATGGATTTGTTGATGAAGATCGGGAGTGATCTGAATACAAAGCGGAATCTAGGCAGCACGTTCGTTTTGACTTTCTGTTTCCTTCCCACTAGCGTAAGGGGGAGTGAGTCCCATCTTCGCAGGTCCCTCTTCACCTCCTCCACCCGGCTGGAGAGGTTCCGTTTGTGGAGCCTCTTCCAGCTGTGGACCACTTGGATCTTGGTGACCTTGGTTTGGGTCAGTTTAAACGGTGGTTCTTCCAGCTCCGCTCCTCCCTCTCGGAGGATCACCGGGAAGATCTCCCACTTTTAAGGGGCATCTTGACAAATACATGAATAGGATGGGAATAGAGGGATACGGACCCCGGAAGTGCTGAAGATTTTAGTTTAGACGGGCAGCATAGTCGGCACAGGCTTGGGGGGGGTGGGGGGGGGGGGCGAAGGGTCTGTTCCTGTGCTGTACTTTTCTTTGTTCTTTCCCAGATTGAGTTTGGAACCTGAGAAGGTACAAAACTCCCTAAGGATTCCCGTTATATTTAGTATGCTGGCCAGGGGATTCGACACGTAGAGGAGCAGGTCATCCTCATAGAGCGAGACTCCTATGATCTCTGCCCCCTGTCCGAATACCCGTCCACCACTCCGCCGATCTCAGGGAGATGGCCAGTGGTTCGATTGGCAGTGAGAATAGGAGCAGGGATGATGGGTTCCCCTGTGCAGCTGGAAGTACTCTGAGCTGGTGATGTACGTCCGTACGCTCACCATGAGCGCTGTACAGGAGCTTCATCCACACTCTGTACCCTGCTGTAAACCCAAACCGTTCCAAAACCTCCAGGAGGTACCTCCATTCTACTCGATCGAAAGCTTTCTCAGTGTCCAGGGAGATGATCACCTCTGGCGTCCTCTCCCCGGATGTGGTCAGTACACTGTGACAAACCTGGTCTGATCTTCCGCGATGACCTCTGGCAGGCAGCTCTCCATCCGCCTCACCAGTGCTTTCGCTAAGACTTTCACATCAGTATTTAGGAGAGAGATGGGTCATCGCTTCTCGGCCTTTTGGCTCAGATCTGGTATGTCTCTCTTCTGGGGACCATGAATTGGATTCAGTTTGGATTTGAATTGTTTTTTGGAGCAGGCAAGGAGCTGGATTAGGGGTTCACCCCTGTCCATGCTCTGAGTTCTGGCTTTGCAACTCAGGAAAAGTAAGACAAAAAAAACTTCTTAGGAGAGAGATGGGTCTGTATGATCCACGCTCTGTCGGGTCTTTGTCCTTTTTGGGGATCAGTGAGATTGAGGCCTGGGCCAGCTTAGACGGCAGGAGCCCCTTAGACATTGAGGCATTGAACATCTCCCGCAAGTGCGGGGCCAGCACTGCTGCAAATATTTTGTGAAAGTCTGTCAGGAGTCCATCCGGTCTCGCCGCTTTCCCTGACTGCATGGAATTAATGCACTCCACGATTTTGCTCAACTCTAACGATGGTTCCAGGCCTTGTTTCCTGTCCTCTCCACAACCGGGATATCCAGTCAGTTGAGGAACTGTTCCCTCATTGTATGTGAGGGTGTATAGCCCACGGTAAGGCCTCATTAACCTCTTTTGGGTCTGCTACCATTTCTGTCTCTAACTTGTCTGACACCCCCCCCCCCCCCCCCAAAAGTCTTTTCCATGAACAAGTAGTTTTAGAATGGGACCAGAACCCAGAGCTTGAGGAGCAGTGGGTGGGACACTAGCTTAGGCCAAGAGCACAGAGACATATTGTCGCACCAGAGATCAGGTGACTATGTAGACTGGGTTTGGCACCTGGGACTTGTTAAAAATGTGTTTATTTTTATTTAGCGAATGCCAAGTCCTGAACCAAGTAGTTTCCTCCAGTGTTGCTGTGTTGAGTGCGGATCGGCCTGCGCTGGGTCTGCGGATTGGACATTCCTCTATGGTGTGCTGCACAGTTTGCTCCCTCCCACAGGCACATTGGGGGCTGACACTAGTGCCCCATCTGTGGAAGTTGGTCAAGCAGGGGCCGTGGCCGGTCCTGAACCTGTTACGGGTGGAACCACTCTTTCCCTGGGAGGTTGAAACCAGGCAGCTGTTGGGTTGGATTTGAGACCAGGAACTTGCTTGTCATGTCCAATGATTCCCATTCATTTGTCCGGGTGGAATTTGCTTTGAGGTCCGGTGTGGAAGGGTTTTTCCTTCTTGATGGGAGGCGCACCTTGGGTGGGCTGAATAGATCAGCGTGGAATGTGTCTATAATGCAAGAAAAATTACCGCATAGCAGAATTAACGGTAACCATTAAAAATAATTGAAGACAATTATATCAATATAATGGACTTCACTTAATGTGACTAAAGTGTTAACCATGAATTATCACAGGAACTCCATAACCCCAGATGAATTTCAATGAAATAATATTAGAATATCAAATTATTATGATGAAAGATAAAAATGATATGAATTGTGCTTAATAATTGCTAATTAATCTAGATGAATAGTAGTTGGAACTTTGCATCAGCACCACTAATTTTAGTTCTGAATGCTGTCAACTTTATTTCAACTTAATTGAAATTAAGGCTGCAGTTCTAATGTGGGAGGTGCAGATTTTTGGTCAAGGTGTTGAATCTTAACTCGCACCTCTTGCCTAAATCCACCCAAATTATTGTTTGCATAAGTACTGGGCAGAAACTGTGTGAAATACAGAGAAATCCCAATGCTCGGACCTCCGGGATCTGCCCACAAATTAGTGTTAGGCGGAGCTTCATGATAGCCGAGGAGGCCCCATTCCTACATGAATGAGTCTCTATGTAACTCAACATGTCTACAAACGTGGGCTATGTCAAAAAGAACAGGTTCAAATGACAACACAGTAAAGCAGTGAATGTGTGAAAAATGCTTTATTCAATTTATTCACATCTCACAATGGCCTTGCCTTATGAAAGGCCGGAGCTTTACATTGAGAAATATCAGGATTAGCACCAGAAAAATTCCATAATCCTTTCCTGGCTTCGCGTGCTGTCTTCCGACCCGGACGCTTTTGTTGTTTTCGTGCTGTGCAGTGTGAAATGCTGGAACATCTCTACTGCCTTTGTGCTGTCAGCTGTAGGGAAACAGGCAAGTGGGTATTCACTGGACTCTTCAGAGCCATTGGCCTCCTCGGCTGAAGAATGTACTGCATCTACGATTGCATCTCTGTCAGAATGGTCCACGTCCCCAAGTGCTTCCATGGTTGTCTCCGCTAGAATTTCCAGGTCAACCTCTCACGAGTCAAAGCAAAGTGTTTCCTCACTGGGTTGGCTGGCCTCACCCTGCCCCTCGTCGCTCTTGACATCTTGTGCAGTTGTAGCCTGTTTGAACCCAGCCTGCTAGAAGCAGTTGGCAACTGTGGCTTCACTCCCCATTATCCATGTCTTCTTCATCATGAACATGGCCTCTAGAATAGCTGGATTGTACTCCTGCGCCTTGTCGAAATGACCTCAAAAACCTGAGTGATCAGTACTGGTTTTTCAGGTTCCGAAACACCTTTTGACTCATTGGCTGGGGTTTAGACCATGGTGTTGGGAGGCAAGAGCGTCAGCTTGAAGTCTTTTAACTTCCTCACAGCTTTAGTCGTCTTCACAGCTTTTGCGCCCCCCTCTCACACGGGGGATCACCATATTGAATACCGGCCTGCCTGGCGCTCCATGGTTTCACGCTCTTGAGGAGTCCAACTGTGTTCTGATTGGTCGGTGCCGTCATAAGACAAGTTAGGCTAATTTGGGGTTACCAGTGTGGAATTCCGGCTTATCGTGGACATCGCTCTATGGGATTTGCTTTCCGCCAACGAGAATGGTTGACGGCTTTGACATAATTGGAATGTTGTGTCACCTGAGTTTGACTTATGGCAATTTCACTGTCATGCAGTTTAGTGCAGTGTGGTGTAATTAACTGTGTGGTACAACAACCTGTACCATAAACTGACTATTCAGTTTGGTACAAGTAGAATTGCAGTGTAACTAAACGTGAACTATAACAAACCCTGCAATATAACTGAAATGTAAACCAAGAACTGTGGAAATGTGCAGCAGGTTGGACAACATCAAACTAAAGTCTGAAAAGGTTAGTGTACCAGTTTTTGGGCAAGAGGCAAGTCTTTATTAAAAGGGGTGTTTAAGTCTTGTTAAGTTATAACTTAACAAGACACAGAGACCTCGCGTAGAGCACTGTGTACACTTTTGATTTCATTGCTTAAGGAGCAATATACTTGCATTGGAAGCAGCTAAGAGAAACTTTGCTGGGCTGATTTGTGGGGTGAAGGTGTTGTTTTATAAGGGAAGGTTGCGTCTTTGCGCATCGGAGCTTAGAAAAATGAGAGGTGATCATATTGAAACATATTCGAAAGGGGGCTTGACAGGGTAGATGCTGAGAGGATATTTCCTCTCGTGGGTGAATCTAGAACCAGGGGCACAGTTTAAAAATAAGGGGGTCTCCTTTATAAGGCAGCGCTGAGGAGGAATTTCTTCTGTCGGAGGGTTTTTAGTCTTTGAAATTCTCTTTGCCAGCACGCTGTGGAGCCTGGGTCATTCAATATATTCTGGACTGATAAATCTTTGATCGACAAAGGAGTTCTGGGGGACAGGCAGGAGAGTGCATTGAAGACCACAATCGGATAAGCCACGGTCTCATTGAATTGCGGGGCAGACTCAATGGGCCGAATGGCCTACTTCTGCTCCTATTTCTTATGTTCTTATAAAAAAACAATCCAGTGAGTCTTACCAACTGGCTTTTTCCCCAGATCCCAGAGTATTTACATAAGAACATAAGAACATAAGAACATAAGAACTAGGAGCAGGAGTAGGCCATCTGGCCCCTCGAGCCTGCTCCGCCATTCAATGAGATCATGGCTGATCTTTTGTGGACTCAGCTCCACTTCCAATTTACCCAATTCCCTTTTGAAAGACACTCTTAAATTTATATCGACTATCCTATCTGAACTGCATAATAATGGTTTTGCCAAACATCTTGAACCTGTGCCCCTGGTTATCAAGTCACATGCTATTCGGAATAGTGTCTCTGTATTTATCCTGTTTAAACCCTTAACGATTTTAAGCACATTTTGCATGGCGTTTGGGGTATTATCATGAATGTAAGAACTGCAAGGGTTAATGAAATGCATAACTCAACTACTAGAGGGAGCTAGATGTACAAGTATATAAGACATTGATGCTAAGTCTTATGGCAGAGAGGTTGAGGAGAAGGCTAGAGAGCAGGCTGAAGGTAAGATAGTGTGAGTGAGAGCAGATCATAGTTAATGTAATAGTGTAGAGATTAGTAGTAGATGAGTCTAAATTATATGTTTATTATCAACTGTATTATCTAGGAGTAAGTGTTGAATCCAAATTAGTAGTGTTAATAAATTTATAGCTTTGTTCAAGTTAAAGCTATTTTGTGGTCTTTGTGAACACTACGTCAACCATCCTGAATTTAGTGACACAAAGAACACTACAGTGTTGCCATTCAGTCATAGAGCCATTACCGAAGAAGGCCATTCCCCCATCAAGTTCTTGTCGGCTTTCTGTAGAACAAACTAATCAATCCCCTTCCACTGCTCTATCCTTGTGACGTTGCAAGTTTATTTCCCTCACGTTTCGGTCCAATTTCCCACCATCCACATGGACAGCTGGTTCCAGGCCATCGCCACTTGCTGTGTAAAAAGAAAAAAGATTTCCCCGCCCACCCATCTCCCGCTCAAAACTTTAAATCTGTGTCCCCTAATCTTCGTCACTCCAGCTAATGGGAACAACCTTTCTTTGATTATCTCACCTAACCCTGCCATAATCTTATACACCTCGACCAAATCTCCGTGAGGGAAGCAACCCCAGCTTCTTGAACCTAACTTTGACTGAGGACACAACCTCATCTTCAAAACAGTGATGAGGAAGAATTTCTTCAGGGGCAAATCTGTGGAGCTCTGCCGCAGAAGGCTGAAGAGGCCAAATCACAGTGTCTTTAAGACAGAGATAGATAGGTTCTTGGTTAATAAGGGGATCAGGGGTTATGGGGAGAAGGCAGGAGAATGGTGATGGGAAAAATATCAGCCATGATTGAATGGCGGAGCAGACTCGATGGGCCGAGTGGCCTAATTCTGCTCCTATGTCTTTATGGTCTTAAGGCGCAATACCATGAAATGGGGGTGACCATAGCTTCAGCGAGTGTGTTGACCACAGAGGTCGGTTTTTTTCTGTGTTTGCTTCGGTGAATTGACTAGGGTTTTGAAGGCTGTAAATGCAGCTCCTTCTGTAACAGTCAGGGTCAAGGCTAATTTGGAAAGGCTTGTGATGCGGCCAATTCCTCTGGCGCTCTGCAGCAGGACTCTCAATGAATCTAAAGCTGCATTGCCCCAGGAAATTGAATTTTTCACGGTCTTTATTTAATCAACTGGCCACGGGTGAATGATGCAGAGGTAGGCCCACCGGCAAATGGGTCCGTAAAGCTATCAGACTGTCGTTTAAAGACGCAACTGGTGTCCCACCCTCCTTACCCACTCTGGGCTTGTATGTGAATCCAGTGATAACCCAAAGTCATCGACACGTAACCGCACTCTGAATTGGTCTGTCAAACCACTACAAAGAGTAACAAAATAACTGGATGGGTAACTTTGCTGCATCGAATTTGGACATAGTATTATCTGACTGTTGTGGGAAAAATCGACCACTTCAGGAGCCAGACTTGCTGTGTCCAATTAGTGCAGTTTATTGTTACACGAAGCTTCGGGAGAAAGCGTACGTACCCCACGGTACGGTAGCCAGCCTTTCCCGTGGTTTGAATGGCAGTCATTCATTTTATACTTTGGGTTCACAATGGGCCCAGATACAAAACAATTATCATCTTGTTATCTTTAAACATTTTATAGATTGCACATCGCTATTTGTAAGCATTTTGCCATTTACACATGGCCACAGTCCAAATAGGTTTTACAGGTTACAGGCAGCAGCAGGAAAGCAGTATCGATTGTCCCTTTGTTTTAGGAAATGGCCCAAGACATTCGTATTAGCATATCATTGTGTACACCTTGGCTGAAGTCCGCTTTATTCAAGTGGTGTCCCGCATTTATGTATTTCTTAATCTTCCTGTCTGGCTCCCTGTGTCCTGGATCTGTTCCTATCTGTCCCACTGGCACCCTGCTGGGCTCCAGGCATCAGTTATGTCTGCTTTATTCTCTGTGTCTCCATCCTGTGTGTCAGGCAGCCATCTTCTGTGCCAAGTGCCCTTCTGAACCATTTCCCACTTCATGACCATTATTTCATTGCTTCCACATGTGGGGGAATCGAGAACGTGGATCACTACTTAAAAATAAGGGGTGGTCCAGGGTGGCGCAGTGGTTAGCGCAACTGCCTCACGGCGCTGAGGACCCAGGTTCGATCCCGGCCCCGGGTCACGGTCCATGAGGAGTTTGCACATTCTCCCCGTGTCTGTGTGGGTCTCACCCCCACAACCCGAAAAATTACCCCCTAATTGGGGAAAAAAAATAATTGTGTACTCTAAATTTTTGGGCAGAGATCAAGAGAAATGTTTTCTCTCAAAATGTTGTGGTCTCTGGAACTCGCTTCCTCAAAAGGCAATGGAAGCAGAGTCTTTGAATATTTTTAAGGCAGAGCGAGAGAGATTCTTGATTAACAAGGGGGTGAAAGGTTATCGGGGGGGTCGGCAGCAATGCGGGGTTGAGGTTACAGTCGGATCAGCCACGGTCTCATTGAATGGCGGGGCAGGCTCGAGGGGCTGAGTGGCCTACTACTCCTCATTCGTATGTTCATCTGCTGTTTATGGGTTCTTGCTGTGTGAAAGTTTGAAAAGTGCTTCCCAGAAAAGTGCTATAGAAATGCAAGTCTTTTTGGTCAGAATCAAGTGAAGCATTTCCCTCTTCAGTCATCGGGGAAGCAAAATATTACCCGTGCCCTCCCCAAATAATAAGTAAAATAGGAGGTAATTTATTTCTGATTTGAGTCATTTAATGGACGGCCACTTTGCTGTGTAGAATCCTGCAGCTTTTGCCCAGAATCTTCCAGAAGAGCCGAGGGCAGCGATTAGCGATGAATGCCACAAATCCATTATTCACAGGCTGCAAACCTCAAATGCCGCAGAGTCACTGATGTCGATCATGCACTCGGCTGCCACTGGTTGTCGCTAAAATGTGTGACAGATCAGATTGGAGCGGGAGTGTATTATTAGAAGGGTGTAGTGATCGGCCCCTTATTGACTGGTTTGCTGACGGGAGAGGTGAAATGTGGTCACTCTGATCCATACCGACAGTCATCTGAGCAGAATAGTTGGTCGAAACTCATGGAGTGCCTTTTGTCCCCTCTTCGCCCCGAGTTTTCTCTCCCCTTTCCTCATGTTAAGCTGTACTTCATGGGCTGGAAAGGACATTGAGAGACACCGAGATTGTGAAAGGCACTATGTTGGGCGGCACGGTCGCACAGTGGTTAGCACTGTTGCTTCGCAGCGCTGGGACCCGGGTTTGATTCCCGGCTTGGGTCACTGTCTGTGCGGAGTCTGCACGTTCTCCCTGTGTCTGTGTGTGTTTCCTCCGGGTGCTCCGGTTTCCTCCCACAAGTCCTGAAAGACGTGCTTGTTAGGTGAATTGAACATTCTGAATTCTCCCTCTGTGCACCCAAACAGGCGCCGGAATGTGGCGACTAGGGGCTTTTCACAGCAACTTCATTGCAGTGTTAATGTAAGCCTACTTGGGACACTAATGAAGATTATATAAATAAAAGTTAGTTTTTTCCTTTCTCCTTCTCTTTCTCACTTTTTCTCTCTTGCTTGCTTTCTTTTTCTCACGCTCCCTTTCTCTCTTGCTGGCTCCTTTTTTCTATCTCTCTTTCTCTCTCTTTATTCCTCTTTCTACCTCTCTCGCCATCTTTTCTCCTTCTGCTCTCTTTTCTCTCTCCTCTCTCTCTCTCACTCTCTCTTTCTCCGAAAGTCACATTCTGGCTGGGGTCGGGGTCCACGGCGACTCTGGCCTTGAGCACTGAGGTTACCTGAAGCAGGAAACCATTAAGTTCCGCAAACTCTACATAGACCAAGGAGCGAATCTGGGATGTCGCTGGTCTGTGTGCCTCAGTTCTGCCCTGTTTGATGTAATTTCTCATTGAGCGATCTGGGGAATGTGCTACCTTTTTCATTTTAAAGCCAGAATAAATGACTGACGGATTGAAACACAGTTTCCAGAAAAGCCGATTAAAACCTGACAGTTCGGCTGTTGCGTCGTGTACAAGGAGCGCTTTCCAACTTTGATCTTCTGGTGATGTTCAGGCACAGTCCCCGACAGGATCGGGAGGCGGTGAGAAGAACTATAGACTGCACCAAGGACATGTCACAGAGCGGGAGAACCCGGTGTGCGCGGGAATAATTCTGTTCTTCGCCGCTCCAGAGTACCCAATTGTATCTGGTCTCTGCAGCACAAGGTTTAGTGCTTGACTGTTTGTTTTTTGTGCAACTGTGTTGTGAACTGTTTTAATATCCAGAGTATCCTACCCCCCCGCCCCCCCTGTACGTTGGTACTGAGGGGAGGGTACCCTGTTTCTCCAACGCAAAATTAGTGTTTGTACTGTTTGGCCTTGTATATATTTTTTACTGTTTTAATAAAAAGATATGGCCAATCCACCTCGCCTGCACATCTTTGGGTTGTGGGGGCGAAACCCACGCAAACATGGGGAGAATGCGCAAACTCCACACGGACAGTGACCCAGAGCCGGGATCGACCCTGGGACCTCGGCACCGTGAGGCAGCAGTGCTAACCACTGCGCCACCGTGCCGCCCTCAACATAACCAAGTAACAAGGAAGAAGCAATGGATTGTGTCTTCCTACCCCTTAATAGGATGGAGGATGCGGAGGGCCTATTTTGCCAGTGAACAATATGTAGTCGTATCGCATAATGGTTTCCATTCGGAGATAACGGGCTGGACTCTCCGATTGTGGGGCTACATCCCCACGCCGATGTGGGAACGGTGGCGTTCTACACCGGAAAAAATGGCCAGCGATTCTCCGTTTTGCTGGGGGCTCGCAGGGAGGCAGCGTAGAGCACCCAACTCTAGCTGCCGATACGGCCTGGAGAATTGCCGGGACCACGGCTACACATGCGCACAGCGGCAGCCTGCAGCGGCCGTGCCGTGCAACATGGCGGCCACCGCTCACCGACCCGGCCGCGAAATAGTCCCCTCCCCGCCTTCGGACGGCTCGCGCGCCCCGGACCACCCCCCCCCCACAGTGCCCCCAGCCCCCGATGAAGTCCCCCACTGCCCTCGGATTGGCCCTCCCCCGACTGTGGCAGCGCTGGCCTGAGTCCGCCCCCGACCGGCCGAGTTCCCACGGATGAGACCACACGTGTCCGCGCCGTCGGGAACTCGGCCGGTAGGGGGGGGGCGGAGCATCGGGGAGCGGGCCTTGGGCAATGTCCTGAGGCTGTCGATACGTGGCGCGACGTTCCCGGAGATTTGGTCGGGAACTCTGATTCTCCAGCCGATCACCGAATGTGCTTTCGGCATCGGCGACCAGAGAATCCAGCCCAAAGTTCCCATTTGTGAGGAAACTGCGACGTGGCAAAAGAGTTGCTCTCCAATCTGACAAGGATTCGATTTCTGCCGTTGTGTAGCCCTGTTCTCTTTCCACAAGTGGCTTATCATTCCACAGCAGAGGCCGCAATTAAGTGCCAGGCATGGCTCGGTGGGTAATGCTGTCCCTTCTGCATCCGAGTTTTGTTGTTTCAAACCCCACTCCAGAAACCCGAGTGTAAAAAATCTATGCTAACAGTTCCCGCACAGCACTGAGGGAGTGCTGCGCAGTTGGAGGTGCCAATGTTGGGTTGAGATGTTAAACAGAGGGCCTGTCTGGCCTCTCGCACAGCTGTTGAAGCAGAGGGATTTTCTATGTTGCCCAAGCCGATATTTTTCTTGACTGGAACAAACTTTCTGACCACTATCGCTTTGCACTTTCTGGGATCTTGCTGTACACTAATTGGCTGTTAGATTTTCCCATGTTACAACAACAGTGTATATTTATATAATGCCTTTAAGATAGCGAAAGGTCCCAAGGTATTTAATCATAGAATTTACAGTGCAGAAGGAGTCCATTTGGCCCATCGAGTCTGCACCGGCCCTTGGAAAGAGCACCCTACCCAAGGTCAACACCTCCACCCTATCCTCATAACCCAGTAATCCTACCCAACACTAAGGGCAATTTTGGACACTAAGGGCAGTTTACCATGGCCAATCCACCTAACCTGCACATCTTTGGACTGTGGGAGGAAACCGGAGCACCCGGAACAAACCCACGCACACACGGGGAGGATGTGCAGACTCCGCACAGACAGTGACCCAAGCCGGGATCGAACCTGGGACCCTGGAGCTGTGAAGCAATTGTGCTATCCACAATGCTACCGTGCTGCCCCTTAATAGGAGCATTACAAGGCAAAATTAGACACTAAACCATATAAAGTGATATTAGGTCAGATGGCTCAAAACTTGATCAAATTCTCATTATCCCTCTTACATCTCTTAATCTTCTCTTCTCCAAGATGATTAACCCTGGTCTGTCCAATCTCTCCACATGACTGAAGTTGGATAAAAATTGCTTAAACCCTCCACATAACTAAAATTGAAGGAAATCCTATAACGTTGGCATCTTTGATCCAGAACTGAGGATCAGGATCAATCCAGGGACACTATGGGAATTGTACATGCCCATGATTAAAAAGAACAAGTGTATTTTTAATCACCTCCATGCTCATAACATCTCCAGCACAAAATCACTTTTCTGAATTGCAGACAAATAAGACCAGCTGTTTAATTTAACACCCCAGGCAACGTGCCTCTTCCAGTTAGTCTCTTTTAGATATTAGAAGAGACCGATGATGGGATCTGGTCCATGTCGCCCGCATTAGAATGGAATCATTCAGACAGCCCACATTCGCCTGAGTTTTGTCACACTCCGCCTTCGAAGAGCAAATGATTTCTCCCACCCCTCTCCTCATTGCAACTCTCATTTTCATCACCTGACCTTTTATAAAAAAAAAAAAAAAAAAATTGTTTATGGGATGTGGGTGTCGCTGGCAGGGCCAACATCCCTCAGGGCATTTAAGAGTCAACAACATTGGTGTGGGTCTGGTGTCACAAGTAGGCCAGACAAGGTAATGTCCCTAAAGGACATTAGTGAACCAGTTGGGTTTTCACGACAATCGACAATGGCTTCAAGGTCATCATTAGACTTTTGATTCCATTTTTTTTTTAAAATTGAATTCAAATTTCACCATCTGCCGTGGCGGGATTTGAACCCTGGTCCAAGAGCATGACACTGAGTCTCTGCATTACTAGTCCAGCGACAATACCACTTCACCACTGCCTCCCCCTAACTTAACTTGAACCTCCCACCTGGTCAAACAGCCTTTTCCACCACCTATATATTTTTTATAACTAGTAAACTACCCTGTTCAAAGAAAATGAGGGGAAAAGGGTACTATTTTTTTTTTCATGCCCCTATGACTTTTCTTCGTATGTTTTTTCTCTCACAGTCATTGTGGGTGGGTGAGCAGGAAAGTCTTGGCAAATGGTTCCACCATCAGGAGACCCCAATGTTGTTCAGTGTCCAAGCCCTTTCTCCAGTGATCTCAAACCTCCCACTTTGGGTAGCTGAGGCGAGAAACAGTCCTTGTAGCTGCATGCTCGTGCATGCGCAGTAGCTCAGGTAGTCATGCATCAACTAAAATGCATTGCCTGACTCCTGCTTGTTACGTCCCGTTATTTACTTTATTGCAGAATGTAAAGATAGTTACACTCTAGAAACTGAGGGAGGGAGAGCGAGAATAATACAAATTGGAGAGAGGGGCTGATACGCAGAGAGAGAGAGAGAGAGAGGGAAAAGAAAGGAAGACAGAAAAAGGAAACCACATTTTAATTTGGGTATCGTTTCTTTTCGATTGGAAGATTACACATGTCACTGTGTTACATCAGAAAGAGTTAAGAGCAAAACCGAATAATTATAGACCAGTTAGCCTAACATCTTTTGTCAGGAAATTGCCAGAATCTATTATTAAGGACAGTGTGACTGAACACCATGAAAGTTTGGGCTATTGCCTCCAGTCAGGCAGCGCTCATTTTTAAAATTCTCATCCTTTTCTTCAAGTCACTCCATGGCCTCATCCATGACCATCTCCAGCCCTACAATCCTCCGAGATTTCTGTGCTTCTCCAATCCTGGCTTTTTGCACATCCCCTATATTAATCACTGCACCACTGGCAACCACATTTTCAGCTGCCGAGGTCACTAAGTATCAGCCTCCCCGAACAGGCGCCGGAATGTGGCGACTAGGGGCTTTTCACAGTAACTTCATTTGAAGCCTACTTGTGACAATAAACAATTTTAAAAACATTTTTTTTAAGCTCTGAAATCTCCCCCTTAGACTTCTCCGCTTAAAGCTTTAAGAATGTTCCTTAAGACCTATCTCTTTGACCAAGCTTTTGATCAACTGTCCTAACATATAATGCTCGGTTTCAAATTGTGTGTGATAAATCACTCCTGTGAAAACTAAGTCACCACAGTCCCCGATCACCAGAGACTGCTTTCCCCTTTTGAGGGGGAGAGCTGGCCGGTGGTGATTTAACCTGAGGGTCAGCACACCTCAGGCGAGGGGCAAGGTTGAGAAGGCCGGGCCTTCGTGAGCAACCTCAGCCGGTGGAGGAATTGAACCCGCGCTGCTGGCCTCGCTCCACATCACAAACCAGCCATCCAGCCAACTGAGCTAAAGCCTCAACACGACGATATGTATCATCTCGGGTACCCTCCTAGACAACTCAGCTCCCAGTCCCGAGCAACATCTCGCCTCCCCCTCCTCACATAAGGAGGAGGATTGCAACAAGAAATCTCCTGGAGAAGGTCTACATCACTCAAACCTACCGTTACACAAGGGCCTTGACAATCTACTTACTGTTCGTTTCCCATCACGCCAGCCTGTATGGCTGAGACCACCTTGCTAAGGAATAACAGGAGAAGCCCTGTGGCAGCAGGAATGGAATGGGGGTGGGGCGGGGGGGGGGGGGTCCCTCCCTGGGCAGGGTGGCATCAGGAGTGCCAGGGTACACCCTGGGCAGGGTGGTACCCTGGCACTCCTGATGCCACCTGGGCACCCACCAGCCTAGCACCATTGGCAGTGCCCATGCCAGTTCCACCTGTGCACCCTGGCAGTGCTGAGGTGCCATGCTGGCAGTGTCAAGGTGCCCAGGTGGCATCAGGAGTGCCAGGGTACCACCCTGCCCAGAACCTGACCACCCAGGGGCCTCCGATTGCCTGGGAATCCCCCCCCCCCCCCCCCCCCGCCCACAAGTGCTGTTACACCTGGTCCATGTTTGTGCCAGTGCTTAACAGCGCCATGGTGATGTCTCCCAGGTGGTATCAGGTGGCTTTTGATCCTGTCTCTCGCGAGATTTAACGGCCTTGTCGCGTCACCAAGCCGGGCCAGATGAGGCCGCACGATTGCGCCCAATGACTCACTGAAAACTGCCCCTGAAAATTCAGCGGATGACTCCGAGAACTCCATTTAGCCACATTGGAAGTTATTGCCTGACTTGGTGATCACTGCACACACTTTAAAAAAAAAAAAAATCCTGAAGGCTCGATATAAAGAGTTAAACCTGCAATACTGAGGGAGGCTGACCGGGAATTTGGGAGAAAAAAGTCGGGTCAATTCAGTACATTCACCAAAGGAAAATGTTGAGGATGATGTGATTCTGTTTTTCTTTCAATCCTTCTCAAATGCTAAGTGACTTGGGGAAACAAAGTCTGTACCAACCACAAAGAGGCCAGTCTTTCATTGTTCGATCCAGTACAACAGCACTTCAGTGCTGCCAGTTCCAGACAACTGTGATGCCATGGATTAGGCTGAGAATCTTAGCCTGGTCTAAGCAAAGACTTAATCCACAGGCCACTGTTGACGCTGAGGTAAACTATTGACAACCCCCTCACCAGCGAACTCGAGTAACCTTTCATTTGAGTGGCAGCTGTTTTATTTTTACAGAAACATAGTGTTGCATCTGCCCAATTCAAATACTTTTGACAGTGTACTTACTCAAAAGGTTTTTACCTAGGTGTCTTTCAATAGCGTGAAGTAAAAAGGGCAAACGCAAGTACGAGTTCAACAATCTTTATTAAACAAAGTTTCTTTTTAAAATAAATTTAGAGTACCTAATTATTTTTTTCCAATTAAGGGGCAATTTAACATGGCCTATCGCCTAACCTGCACATCTTTGGGTTGTGGGGGTGAGACCCACGCAGACACGGGGAGAATGTGCAAACTCCACACGGACAGTGACCCAGGGCCGGGACTGAACCCGGGTCCTCAGCGCCGTGAGGCAGCAGTGCTAACCACTGTGCCACCGTGCCACCCAATTTATTAAACAAAGTTAATCTGAAAATTAACCCAAATATATATATACAGGAAACACCCGAGATTCAGTTATACTACCCGCAAAGATGGTCTGAGTGAAGGATGGGTCCGATTCTGGAGTTCCTCTGGTCCATCGTCACCAAGGTGAGTCTCGCTGGCAGCTTCTTCCTTCCTTCCTGGTCCTGGTGGTCAGTTCTTCAGGTGGCCAAGGTCACCTCCCACGTCGGGTCTTCGCTCCCGATGTGCCCCAATTGTCTATTTTTATCTCCTTTTCCTTCGCGCCTTTTGCCACTTTCCCTGGCCTCCTGCCACTGAGGCCTCGGGAGGGGGTACCGGCACCCAATGGTCCGGTTGATGACCTGCTGACAGGACACTTCGGCCCGCCCCATGTTTCCATTTTCGATAGTGTGGCCTGCACGTACACTTGGCCAAATAAGGTGACGGCGGGAACACCGGGGTGCCTAGACTCAATCTAGGCTGCGGACAGTACACCGTTGCATATCATTAGGGTGCGAGGATCTCTTGATGGGCGATTGGCAGGGTATGTCCAGACATGTCCAGGCACCATGTCTAAGCTCTGTATATTCGAACTTGGCCAAGTCCGAATTCCCAGCAGGCCATTTGCTGGAGCTGACTGTAGTTTAATTTGAAGTGTCCAATTCATTAATTTAGGATATCCAACTTTATTCGGGTTCAGAACTAGGCCTGATAGGTCACCATAATAGGAACCGAGGTGGACCATTCAGCCCCTCGAGTCTGTTCCACTACTTGATGAGATCATGGCTGATCTGCGACATAACTCCATACACCCGCCTTCACATCAGGGCAGCACGGTAGCACATGTGGCTAGCACTGTGGCTTCACAGCACCAGGGTCCCAGGTTCGATTCCCCGCTGGGTCACTATCTGTGCGGAGTCTGCACGTTCTCCCCGTGTCTCCGGTTTCCTCCCACAGTCCAAAGACGTGCAGGTTAGGTGGATTGGCCATGATAAATTGCCCATAGTGACCAAAAAGGTTAGGATGGGTTATGGGGATAGGGTGGAAGTGAGGGCTTAAGTGGGTTGGTGCAGACTCGATGGGCCGAATGGCCTCCTTCTGTACTGTTATGTTCTATCCCATAATTTGTTTGGTTAACAAAAATCTATCGACCTCAGTTTGAAATTTTATATTTGCCGTTTGTGGAAGAGAGTTCCAAACTTCCTTCCCCCTTTTGTCTGTAGAAGTGAGTCCTAATTTCGCTCCTGAAAAGTCTGGCTCTTATTCTTAGATGATGTTTCCTGGGCCTGGATTCCCCAACCAGCAGAAATAGTTTTTCTCTATCCACTGTCATTAATGTGTTGAAAAGCTGGATTAAATCATCACTTCACCCTCAAACTTCAGAGAATTTAATCCTAGTTTGCATAATCTCTCTCCTAATTCAATCCTTGGAGTCCTCGATTCATTCTGGTAAATTTACACTGTACACCCTGTTACAGATGCCTAGTCAGCCCTCAACAATGTCTAAGACACTGAACCAGGCACGGAAAGTGTGCAGAAAGATTGATTAGTTCCGGGAATGATAATATATGAAACAGTGCTTGGTTATTTTATACACAAGCCTTTATTAAAACAAAACAACATTTTAAACTTGTACTTCACAGCTCTAACACTAACAGATTACAAGCAGTCTCTGAACTTAACGCAATCAGTTCGCATTAAACATCACTCTAAATAACAAACAGCTCTCTTTCCACTTACATAGACAGGCAAAGATGATTCTTTTTTTTTATGAAGCAATTCTCTGCAGTAAATCAGCAGGGGCTGTTTAGCACAGGGCTAAATCGCTGGCTTTGAAAGCAGACCAAGGCAGGCCAGCAGCACGGTTCAATTCCCGTAACAGCCTCCCCGAACAGGCGCCGGAATGTGGCGACTAGGGGCTTTTCACAGTAACTTCATTGAAGCCTACTTGTGGCAATAAGCAATTTTCATTTCATTTTTCAAACTCTTTTTAAAAGTCTGTAATCTGGAACAGCTTCCTTCATGACCTCTCTGGGTGATCTCTACAGCCTTCTTTTTGGAGCAGATTTCATGACTTTTCTCATGGCTGTTCACATCCTTCTCTCTCTCTAAGCTTCGCCCAGCCCTTCAAACAATGGTCCTCCTCTGGAATGTCCAGACTTTAACCGACTGTAGTTGCACTTTGATTGCCCACTCCCCTTTATGCAAAAGCCCAGGGTTATGCCATTCATATGCAACTACCTCCAATCGATGGACAAATGGATGAGCCGACTCTGTATAGGATAATTGCTGGTTATGCAGGAATGTCCCGAAAGACAATGGATCTCGGCTGAATCACCTTATGCATTCCCTAACAAGTTTAAATCTGAATGTGATTCAGCCAGGTGTGGGCATATCCCTAACGGGGCTAACAGTATTTTCCTTCAGTCTGTTTAACTCTTCAATTGCCTGCTACATTTTGGACTCCCTTTTCTGCCCATCACTGAACTATTAATACCGTTGAAATGTTATGTTCCTATCTACACTACTTCCAAAGTTGACTATCTATGTACCATCAGCAAATTTTAATACATGAAATTCCACCCATCATTTTTTAAAATCCCATCCTTAAAGTTACCAAGCCAATGCACAGAGTGACAGGGTAAACCCTTATCATTATCCGTCTCATTGTTTTCTCCAAAAAAAAATTCAAGTTGAAGCTAATTCACGGTCTCCACAACAGACCATGCAGACTAGAGAAGGCATTCTCGGGCTTGATCTTGGCCAAAAGGCCGGGAAACAGTGTCATCTAATTTTTTGATCAACACTGGTGGATCCCCAGCTCACATCCTTGTGAGACTTGGGGAATCTTGGCAAAGAACAACAGTTTGTAGACCCCACGGGAAAGAGTATGAGGGTAGATGAGACTAACCAGGAGGTATACTCACATGACGCTGACAACCGTGCTCTTTTTCTGCTCCCTTATTCTCAATGCTTTGCAATCAACAGCCAGTGAAAATAATTCTTACTTTGAAGACAATGGACATTTGGATTTTGAAGTCAACGTAAATGAAACCTGGAGAGATGCCGGGACCAGATATCATCCAAAGTCAATGTTCTCGTGGATATAATCAACTCAACAGATTTTATTTCATTAAAAAAAAATACACTTCTTCACTCAAGGTCTTGTCTACCATTGAGAGCTGTGGATGCTCAATTGCTGAGCATTTTTAAGACGGACTTGATAAGACCTTTGGTTTTTAAGGGATATAGGTACAGTGCAGGAAGGTGGAGTTGAGGTGGAAGATCAGCCAGGATTTTGTTAAATTGAGCGACAGGCTTGAAGAGCCAAATGGCCAACCCAGCTCCTAACTCTTACATTCTTAATTGCATTCTGTCCTATTTATGAGATTGGAAGGCAGTAGCTGATTTCCTGTTTGTTTGTTGGCAGTTATGGTAGCACAAGTGGATAGCACTGTGGCTTCACAGCGCCAAGGTCCCATGTTCGATTCCCTGCTGGGTCACTGTCCGTGCGGGGTCTGCACGTTCTCCCCGTGTCTGTGTGGGTTTCCTCCGGGTGCTCCGGTTTCCTCCCACAGTCCAAGGGCGTGCAGGTTAGGTGGATTGGCCATGATAAATTGCCCTTAGTGACCAAAAAAGGTTAGGGGGGTTATTGGGTAAGGGGATAGGGTGGAAGTGAGGGCTTAAGTGGGTCAGTGCAGACTCGATGGGCCATATGGCCCCCTTCTGCACTGGATGTTCTATGTTACTCCATGGCCTGAGCTCAGTTTAACTGTAACATGGCCTATCCCATTAAGGGCACTGCTTAGCTACTCCCCACGGGGTCAGTGAGAGGCTAATTGCTGTAAATTTCTCTAGATTGGCAGCTGTGTGCCTTCTCCAGGTTATCTGAATTTCAGAAGACCTGGAGAAGGGAGTTGGATTCTTGTTGGCTTAATTGATGTTTGGTACAAATTGTGAATTAACTGTGATGTATTTGAAATTCAAATATATATGTGTATATTATATAAGAATGCTTATGTTTTGAAACACAGCAGAGGCTTCTTGAGCTCACAGCTCAAACTATTGCTCAATGTCAGTCAGAACAAAGAACAAAGAAAAGTACAGCACAGGAACAGGCCCTCAGCCCTCCAAGCCTCTGCCGACCATGCTGCCCGTCTAAACTAAAATCTTCGGCACTTCCGGGGTCCATATCCCTCTATTCCCATCCTATTCATGTATTTGTCAAGATGCCCCTTAAAACGTCACTTAAAAGTCAAAAGAACAATACAGCACAGCAACAGGCCTTTTGGCCCTCCAAGCCTGTACCGGTCATGATACCACACTTGGCCAAAACCCTCAGCATTTCCTAGTGCTGTATCCCTCTATACCGATCCTATCCATGTATTTGTCAAGATGTCTTTTGCACGCCATTAATGTATCTGCATCCACAACCTGGAATATACTTCGGATGAACTAAATCGTGAGTCTGACATATCTTGGGAATGAGCCCAAGACACCAGGCAAAGTATGACACTGCCCTTTTCAATTACCCATGAGTAGTGTTGCACTGTGTTTTTAATTATCCCCATGAAAAGCGCAGCAATGCCCCTTCACTTAGCTCTGAGAACTGTGGGACTGTCCCTTTAATTACCCATGAGAGAAGGCAAATCAAGATGCGGCCAAGATAACTCTTTATTGGTCTGTCTGTTTTACACTTTGAATCTTCCACTTTGGCACATTTTTATTCGAGCCCTGTTTTTGTGGATTAAAGTTGGCCATTTGAGGAAGCAGTCGGTGAAGGCTCCTCCCTGCAGCTGCGTTGCAGAGAAGATGTTTGTTGGCACCATACCTTGTGCCCTCTCTATGCGATTCTCAACCACCCACAGCGTTACTCATGTGCAGGCAAACAAAACAGGCTGGCATATTGAATTGACCTTTCAGCTTGCCCATATCGTAGGATTCTACCCACACACTGCAGTTCCACAGCCTATCTGTGCACCTCAGAAAAAAATAATATTTTTTTTCTTTAGGTTTTTCATTGACAGTTTGATATCAGCTGAGTGGGCGCCTCTGAGTCAGCGGAGTGTGGGTTCACATCCCACTCCAAAAACTTCGACACAAAAATCTTGCCTGACACTGGCAGTGCTGCCCCGTCAGAGGTACTGCCTTTTCCAGGCCCTGTCCATCCCCTCGGAGGAGATGTTTACGGTCATAGGACACTAGTTGAAGAAAAGGACGGGGGAGTTTCTCCAATTTTATCCTTCAAACAACGCCACTGAAAGGTATCTGGGCATTATTATGTTGCTGTTTGTGGGAGCTTGCTGTGCTCAAATAGCTGCTGCATTTCCTATATCACAACAGCGACTATGCTTCAAAAGTTGTACTTTGGATGCAGCTGTCACCCGGTTGTGAAAGGCGCTATATAAATGCAAGTTCGTCCTTTCTCCCCTTCTGCTCCAAAAGTTGTCTTGATTTTGGTTCCAAGGCTACAGAAGCTAAATTGTACCTTGCTCTTCGGTGCGTCAGTCCAGCTGATGGACTCATCGTGGGAGTCCATCCCGGGAAACAACGGGCACATTGCTCATAGAATTCCCATCCAATTCCACCGCAGCCAAGCCCAACTTTCCTGGTGGAGTGCTGAGGTTGGTGCTGTCCAGTCAGAGGTACAGCTTTTTGGATGCGATGCCCCCCGGGCCCCCGTCTGTCCCCTCGGGTGAGATGCACAAGATCCTGTGTCCCTGCTCGATTCCCACTCGCATGCTTTCCAGCAGGATATGACTGGGGGCTGGTTTCGCCATTTAGTTATTTTATTCCCTCTGCCCCTGTCCACCCCCACCCACCTGAATTGCTCAGAGCTCTAAGACCAATTGTACCACAGCAGCCAAAGCCACTTAACTCGCCATAAAGCAGAATGAGAACCTTCTTGCCTGTAGAACTGAATGCCTCGTGTTGGACGCAGAAGAGTGGAAAGAGGCGGTTATAATTTTGATTTATCCTTAAATATTATATTCTTATACATTTGTGTCGAGGCAGAGCAGATGTTTCCAGATGTTGGTGGGGGGGGGGGGGGCGGGGGCGGGGGCGGGGAGTAAAAAATCAGATCCATACATATAAGATAATCACTAATTTATCCAAAGAAAAAATTAGGAAAAAGAGCGATGGGAACAGGAGCTGGATACCACAGGAGAGAATAACGTTGTTGCATTGAAGTGGAAGGCAGATGAGCTTGTGAGGGAGTCGGGGGTAGGAGGGAATGCAGCTGTGGTGAGATGGCGTCGGATAGGAGGAGGCTCACAAACACCAGTTGGGTCAAATGGCCTGTTTTTCCATACGTTTTATGTAAATCTCTGTCAAGTGGACTAAACGTCACTATAGTAAGTCGATAGTGGCTCTCTGTGTGCTTTCTGGGATTTTAAATTTGTCCTTGGGGTGTGAACGTTGCTGGTTAGGCCAGAATTCTTTGCCCATTCCTAATTGCCCTAGAAGGTGGTGGTGAGCTGCCTTCTTGAACCACTGCAGTCCGTGTGGTGTAGGCAAACCCAGACTGCTGTTGGGGAGGAAGTCCAAGATTTTGACCCAGTGACATTGAAGGACCAGTGATATATTTCTAAGTCAGAGTAGTGTGTGGCCTGGAGGGTAACCTCCAGATGGTGATGTTTCCATGTGTCTGGTGCCCTTGTCCAACTAAGGAAGGTGCTGTCGAAGGAACCTTGGTGCGTTCCTGCAGTGTATCTTATAGATGGTACACACGGCTGCTACTGTGCGTCGGTGGTGGAGGGAGTGAATGTTTGTGGAAGGGATGCCGATCAAGCAGGGCTGTTTTGTCCTGGATGGTGTCAAGCTTTTTGAGTGTTATTGGAGCTGCACTCATCCAGGCAAGTGGAGAGTATTCCATTACACTCCTGACTTGTGCCTTGTAGATGGTGGACAGGCTTTGGGGAGTCAGGAAATGAGTTACTCGCCGCAGGATTCCTGGTCTCTACCTATTATTGTAGCCACAGTATTAATGTGGCTGGTACAGTTCAGTTTCTGGTCATTGGTAACTCCCGGGTTGCTGATAGTGAGGGATTCAGTGATGGCAATGCGATTGAATTTAAAGGGACCTTGGTTAGATTCTCTCTTGTTGTAGATAGTTATTGCACCTCCTTGGTGCAAATGTAACTTGCCACTAGTCAGCCCAAGTCTGGATATTGTCCAGGCCTTGCTGCATTTGGACACGGACGGCTTCATTATCTGAAGAGTCGCGAATGGTGCTGAGCATTGTGCAGACATCTGCGGACATCCCCACTTCTGAAATTCTGATGGAAGGAAAGCCATTGATGAAACAGCTGATGATGGTTGGGCCTCGGACACTACCCTGAGGAACTCCTACAGTGATGTCCTGGAACTGAGATGATTGACCTCCAACCAGCACACCAACCTTCCTTTGTGCCAGCTATGAGGGCAGCACGGTAGCACAGTGGTTAGCACTATGGCTTCCCAGCTTGGGCCACTGTCTGTGCGGAGTCTGTACGTCCTCCCTGTATCTGCGTGGGTTTCCTCCGAATTTCCTCCCACAAGTCCCGAAAGATGTGCTGTGAGGTAATTTGGACATTCTGAATTCTCCGTGTACCCGAAAAAGCACCGGAAAGTGGCGACTAGGGGCTTTTCACAGTAACCTCATTGCAGTGTTAATGTAAGCCTACTTGTGACAATAAAGATTATTATTATTAAGAGGTTCCCCCTGATTCCCACTGTTATGGGCCAGGGTTTAGAGAACCCCAAAGTGTATCATGGAGTTCACCTGACCCATAGCCTTTACTAGATTGTGGTATGGGGAGCACACGGCCCACTCTACAGGTGTGGTACATCAGAAATGGGAAAAGTATTTTTAAAAGCAAAACAATGTTTATTCTATGAACTCAAGTTAACCTTTTTAAAACATACAGTGAACATCTTAGCAACAATTAATTCAAATACAACACTAAGTAATCCTTTACGCTTTCCTTTTAACATCCATAAGACTTAAAACACCTTTTACCAGAAGCACATCAGGTTAAAGTCACTACTGTTATTAGTTTTAAATCACCAGGATCGATTTACAGTCTTTAGATTACAGAGAGAGACTCTAATACACCTTCTGGCTGTGACTGCAGCTCTGAAAACGAAACTAAAACACACCCTGCAGCCTGCTCAAAAACAAAAGTAAAAAGCTGACAGACAGCTCAGCTCCACCCACTCTCTGACATCACTGCAGTGGTAAACAGCCATTTCTTAAAGGTACTCTCACTACAGATATTTATATACACACCCATTTATAAAGACCCATTTCTTAAAGGTACTCTCACATGACACCACTGACTTCAGTTTTGCTAGGACTCCTTGATGCCACACTTGGCCAAGTGTTGCCCCTGGCAACCATCCCCCTGCACTCTTCGTTGAGCCAGGAACACCGACCAACAGAGTAGTCAGTCTTCAACGATTAACAAACAAACTCATTTGGTTTCTATTTACTTTGAGAGAACACTTAATTTGCGAAAATAAACCTGCTGCACCGAACTTGTTCATAACTGAAGAAATCTGATAGATTTGGGGCTTAAAAGGTTCAGCTGAAACCGGTGAAATGTTTTGCCAAAGGGTTAGAACATGGGAACGGACAAATTGGAATTGGAGTAGATCAGAGGGCCGGTCGAGCCTGCTCGGTCATTTAGAATGATAATGGCTGAGCTTGAACGTCAGTTACCCTCTCCCACATCTCCTTAATTCCCTGAGACCAAGGGCTGGATTCTCCGTGGGCGGGATCCTCTGTTTCGCCGGCAGCGAACTCACGCCCGCGGATTTCCCGACGGCGTGGGGGTGCCCCCCATTGGCCGCCTGCCGAGATAGAGAATCCCGCTGCCGGCGGGGGAGGGGGTGCCGCACCAGAAAACCGGTCCGGCGGGACAGAGAATCCAGCCCCCAGAAATCTCTCTACCCCAGTCTTAGCTGTGTCCAATGATGGAGAATCTACACCCATCTGAGGTAGAGAATTCACAACCCTTTGAGTGAAGTTGTTTCTCTCCATCTCAGTCCTCAATGATCGGCACCCTCTGCCACCGTGCTTCCCATGCTAACTTTCTGCGTTCCTTGTGCAAGCACATCTAAGTCTCTTTGGACATCAACATTTGCAAGTTTCACACCGGTTTAAAAAAAATATTCTATTTCAAAATGAATGGGTAAATTGGAAGTTTCCAGTTCGTAATAAAATGCCCAGCTCTCAGTCTTGCCTTGAGCACACACAGGTTAATTTTATCTCCTGAAGCCCCTTTTCTATTTTGACTGTTGATTAGAATATGATATTTTCTGAGCAATTGAGCTTGTGCAAGTATTGTGACCAGCAAGGGATGTGGTGCAGGACGACACGATGGCACAGTGGTTACCACTGCTGTCTCACAGTGCCAGGGCCTTGGGTTCAATTCCGGCCTTGGGTCACTGTCTGTGCGGAGTCGACACGTTCTTCCCGTGTCTGCGTGGGTTTCCTCCGGATGCTCCGGTTTCCTCCCACAGTCCAAAGATGTGCAGGCTAGGGGGATTGGCCTTGCTAAATTGCCCCATAGTGTCCAAAGGTGTACAGGTTACATGGATAAGGCTGGGGATTGAGTCTGGATAGGATACTCTTTCAGATGGTCAGTGCAGACTTGATGGGTCAAATGGCCTCCTTCTGCATTGTGGATTATGTTATTTAGGGGCATGCTGGCCATTTGCCTGATTGCAGAGGACTTGAGGAGAGATGAGGGATTTGTCTTATGATGAGTGGCTGAGTAAATTGTGTCTGTATGTTCGGAGGTTTAAAAAAATAAGACCATTGGCGGGACTGGAAATTCCCACCCAAAAGTCAATGGACTTTTGTCGTCTTCGCTGGATTTTCCATCGCGACTGCAATGGGTCCCGACGTAGGGCGAACAATCCCGGCCCTAATTGATCTCATTGAGACATAGAACAGTCCAGCACAGAACAGGCCGTTCGGCCCTCGATGTTGTGCCGAGCATTGTCCGAAACCAAGATCAAGCTATCCCACTCCCTGTCATTCTGGTGTGTTCCATGGCCTATCCAATAACCGCTTGAAAGTTTCTAAAGTGTCCGACTCCACTATCACAGCAGGCAGTCCATTCCACACCCTAACCACTCTCTGAGTAAAGAACCTACCTCGGACATCCCTCCTATATCTCCCACCCTGAATCTTATAGTTATGCCCCCCTTGTAACAGCTACATCCACCCGAGGAAATAGTCTCTGAAGGATGCAGGATTCTGGAGGGGCTTGACAGGATAGGCACTGAAAGGTTGTTGTTGCTCATGTCTGGGGAACCTGGATAAAGGGGTACAATCATTTCCCAGAGGAATATGGATGGTTCACTGTTGCGCATATTCAAGACTGGGATCGGGAAGTTTTTCTCTCTTGGGGAATCGAGGAATGTGAGGGAGAGAGCGGGTAGCAAAGTGGACTTGATGTAGGCAGTCCACCACATTCTTATCAAAAGGGTGGGGCAGGTTCGGAGGGATCAGTTTCTTCATGATAGAAGATGTTGTTCAGGTAAGATCTATGAAGAATCATTCCACATGGTTGAATGGATTAGGTAGTCCATTAAAAGATAGATTGTACATGTGTCTGTAGAAGGAGATCGTAGATTTCATATGGTTGGTTGGCTATTCCAAAACCGGTGCTGATTTTATTGAATTTTACCCCAGTTTTCTGTTTAGGTTCATTATGCTTTGCTCTTGCAATGGCTGGGGAGACGGTCACAGGCGCATTCATGGCTGCTCCAGAGAGGGACGTCACCACAGTGTCTAACCTGGACCTCGCATCAGTGGAAGTGGAAACAGATGCATTATGGGCAGAGGAAGAGATGGCCGACAGATCAGTGGTCGAAACGTCACAGGCAGGGGAAAGTTTTCAGGAAGAATTTAATGGTTCACCCTCTGAGCCATCCTGGAGTTCGGGAATGCGTGAAGAGCAAAGACTTTCTGCAGGTTTGTCTGCAAGTAACATCAGTATTCCAGGGGGGGCGGGGAGGAGGTGTGTGGTTTTTTAAATTCTGCATTCACATTTACCATGAGAATGGGTCAGTGACTGAAAGACTATCATTTTTAATATTTGTTTTAGGGATGTGTGCATCGTTGGCTGCGCCACCATTTGTAGCCCATCGCTAATTTCCCTTGAGAAGGTGATGAGCACCCTTCTTTGTTGTCTTATTACGAAATGTTTGACCGGCTAGGCTTGTATCCGCTGGCGTTCAAGGGGGTGACAGATTATCCAGAGAAAGTGGGATCCGGATTTAGGGTTACTATCAGATCCCCATGATCTTATTTAATGGCTGGCTTCTCCTTGTTTGTATGATCTATGTATGTTCTTGACAGCTGCAGTCCATGTGGTGTAAGTACACCCAGAGTGCTGTTAGGGAGGGAGTTCCAGGATTTTGACCCAGCGACAGTGAAGGAAAGGCTGATCTATTTCCAAGTCAGGAAGTAGAGGGGAACTTCCAGGTGGTGATGTTCCCATGTGTCTGCTGCCCCTGTCCTTCTAAATGGTAGAAGTTGGGGGTTTGGAAGATGCTGTCAAAGGAACTTTGCTGAATTGCTCATGTGCAGATGGTCGACGGTACACACTGCTGCCACTGTACGTTGGTGATGAAGTGAATATTTAAGGTGGTGGATGGTGGGGACAATCGAGCGGGGCTGCTTTGTCTTGAATGGTGTCAAACATCTTATGTTGTTGGAGCTGCACTCATCCAGGCAAGTGGAGAGTATTCCATTACACTCCTAACTTGTGCCTTGTCGATGATGGACAGGCTCTGGGGATTCAGGAGGTGAGTTACTCACCACAAAATTCCCAACCTCTGACCTGCTCTTGTAGCCACAGTGTTTATGTGGTTAGGCCAGTTGATTTTCTGCTCATTGATGACTTCCAGGGTGTTAATATTCAGATATTCAGCAATGGTAATGTCAATAGGAGCTGAGTAAATTAAATATGGTAGATGATAATCTTTATTAATATCACAAGTAGGCTTCCATTAACACGGCAATGAGGTTACTGTGAAAATCCCCTCGTTATGATTCTGCTGCTGACCCCTTACAGGAAGGGACTGGACTGCGAGGTCCGTGAGGATTGACGTGTGGGAGTATCAATGGCAGGAGTCTTAAGAAATGTGGTTAGAGGTGAGAGGTCTAGTCATGAAACCTCTAGGAATGTGGCCAACCAGAACAGACAATGCGGCTCCAGCCTTGAGGGGTGGGGGAGGGTAAGGGGGTTTTGTCAGGAGGTGTTGAAAATGAAGAATGTTTTTTTTAATGGGCCCACTATCCAGTGAAGCCCACATTCCCAGAGCAAATAATAAAAACGCTAGACTTTCAACCAACTACCCGTTATCATTGACACTTGTGAATGCAGAACACGAAAGACGAGGAGGGAGTGCATGTTTATTGTGGTGATGGGTGCCAATGAAACAGGCTGAGTGTGTTGTGTCTCTCGAGTGTTGGTGGAGGCGCCTCATCCAGGTAGGTGGAGAGTATTCCATCGCACACCCTTCCTGAGCCTTCCAGATAGTGGACAGGCTGATATGTGGAACCCTACTTCCTATGCAAAATAGTGTTTCCTGACCCCCAGATCAGGCTTCAGGAATTGTGCACCAAGTGTCTGCCTTGGTGTATGAGATAGTTTTGGTTCAGGATTACTTCCATTGACCTCTCAGGAGTGTTTCTATTTGAGGCTGAAGATTCCTTAGTTTATCAAATTGTTCCTGCGAGATTCTCTCTCTATCGCGGAAGCAGCATATTTGCATTACTCTGGCTTTTAGTTTCTGTGCAACACTCAGATAAGCTACGTTTAAAAAAAAAAAGCAACCCGGCCTGAATCTAATCTTTACCTGAGCCCCTATGAGGAGCGGTTGAATAAACTCGGTTTGTTCTCACTGGAACGACGGAGGTTGAGGGGCGACCTGATCGAGGTCTACAAAATGATGAGGGACACAGGCAGAGTGGATAGTCAGAGGCTTTTCCCCAGGGTAGAGGGGTCAATTACTAGGGGGCATAGGTTTAAAGTGCGAGGGGCAAGGTTTAGAGTAGATGTACGAGGCAAGTTTGTTTACACAGAGGGTAGTGGGTGCCTGGAACTCGCTGCCGGAGGAGGTGGTGGAAGCAGGGACGATAGTTACATTTAAGGGGCATCTTGACAAATACATGAATAGGATGGGAATAGAGGGATACGGACCCAGGAAGTGTAGAAGATTGTAGTTTAGTCGGGCAGCATGGTTGGCACCGGCTTGGAGGGCCGAAGGGCCTGTTCCTGTGCTGTACTTTTCTTTGTTCTTTGTTTAGCACAACAAGTAAATGCTATAATCAAGGAAAAGCATTGAACTGCCCAGTTACAATTATGAAGGACTGACCTACATTTATACACTGGGACCTCTGCTGGACCAATTCGAGCTTAAGAACTTGGTTTCCTTGATCCTCAGACAGTGCTCCTTAATTAAAAAAATTTTTGTAAACTTTTATATGGTAGCACAGTGGTTAGCACTGTTGCTTCACAGCACCAGGGACCCGGGTTCGATTCCCGGCTTGGATCACTGTCTGTGCGGAGTCTGCACGTTCCCCCCGTGTCTGCGTGGGTTTCCTCCGGGTGCTCCAATTTCAGCTGACAAGTCCTGAAAGACGTGCTTGCGAGGTGAATTGGACATTCTGAATTCTCCCTCTGTGAACCCGAACAGTGGCCGGAATGTGGCGACTAGGAGATTTTCAGGGTAACTTCATTGCAGTGTTAATGTAAACCTACTTGTGACAACCCTGGAGGTTGGGACTAATTGAATATCTCTTTCAAGGAGCTGGCTTAAGCATGGCCTGCTTCTCCTCCGATGAGAATCAATGTAAGCGTTGTCTAATCTCGTTTCAGGCGCCAGTTCTTCTCTGGTGACTCCGGCACTGTTGCCCGTAACTGTAAATGGCGAATCAGATGCAACAGGTGCATTCGCTTCCTTGCCACAGGCATGGGTTTCCCCAGGCATCGGGACCAGGCCATCGGGTCAGCGGGATGAGCAGGAAATACCAGCCATGTCACTAACTAGTGCCATGTTCATGAACACTGGCTTTGCCACGGTCAGCTCACAGGGGGACATCTTTGGCGGTTTGAATGACATCGTCACGACAACAGAATCCGACTCTGGCAATCGAAGGGATGGATTGAATGATCGCCTGCCTGGCACCAACTCGCCAGCCGAATATGAAGCCTCGGGTACTCCCAGAACCTCTTACTCCTCACCGCAACTGCCCCAGTTCCTTCCAGCCAACACGGTCTTCACCGGAGCAGTTGCTACGGTCACCACAGGCAGCGATGCTGCCTCCTCTGAAGGTCTTCCGATCACTGGCGGGAAGGGGGCGGGCTTTACCATGACGGATCCGGACCGCTTGTATTCGCTGGAAGCAACGTCAAAGATGGAAGAGCCAGGGTTGAATCCTCAGGGCTCCGGTGGTACCAAACCCACCACAGCCAGAGAGGAAACTCGGGCCACCACACAGGTAATGAACATTAATGCTAAACCGTCACATTTCATCATCGAATCCTACAGCACAGTTAGCGGCCATTCAGGCCATCGTGCCCATGCTAGCTCTTTGAAAGAGCTGTTCAGTTAGTCCGGCTGGGCCTGCTCCATCCCCATAGCCCTGCATTTTTCTTCGTCCTTTTCAAGTGTTTATCCAATTCCTGTTTGAAAGTTGTAATTGGCTTTGCTTCCATTGTCTTTTCAGGCAGCACATTGCAGATCTCAACTCACTGTGTAGCAATGTTGCTGCTCAAGGACCCCGCTGACCCCTTGGACACTCTTCTCAAACCGGTGCCGTTGGTTAAGCCTGATCCTCCTGCGACTGTAAACAGTTTCCCATCCTTCGTTCCACCAAACCTATGCGTGATTTTGAACGTCTCTATCAAACATTCCCTTCTGCTCTTCAGGAGAATAACACCGGTCTCTCTGTACAACTGTACTGCCCCATCTATGGAACTAATCTTTGTAAATCTTCTAATGATAATTTTTCTTGTCACAAGTAGGCTTACATTAACACTGGAAAGAGGTTACTGTGAAAATCCCCTCGTCACCACACTCCGGCGCCTGTTCGGCTACACTGAGGGAGAATTCAGAATGTCCAATTCACCGAACAGTACGTCTTTCGGGACTTGTGGGAGGAAACCGGAGCACCCGGAGGAAACCCACGCAGACACGGGGAGAACGTGCAGACTCCACACAGACAGTGACCCAAGCCGGGAATCGATCCCAGGACCCTGGCGCTGTGATGCAACAGTGCTAACCACTGTGCTACCAAGATTTTTGACTCTCCGCCAAACCCCCTTTTTGACCCCAACCTCCAATTATTTATTTTCTACTTAACGAACGTTTGAAGCAAATGAATAAAATATTCACTATTCCTTTAGAAGCACCCCTTCCCCAGATATTTCTCCCTGTTTTTTTGAATTGTGGGAATGCCCGGGAAATTGACCTTCAATCCCTGGTCACTTGAGCGCAATGGAGGAGGGTTGGCAACACTGGGCTACATCCCCGCCCGACTTGTGATCATGAGTAGGGCCTTCGTTTCCTGAAAGGTCTATTTATGTGCAGGCCGCAAATACAGCCAGTGTCCTTCTGAGATGCAGTGTTTGCTTTTAGGGTTTTTTTTTTTCTCCCTCTCTCTGTTACAAGCTGTGACAGTAATCAAAACCGGCTGCTGTGGCTCGTCTGACCACAGCTGGGCCTTTCAGAGATGGCCTGTTTTCTGATTGACTTCCTTGTTTTGGCGGTGACAAGCTGGCATCATTCCGACTTGCTCCGATTTACATGATGTCGGCCTGCTCGTGCGTTGCTGCACCGTTATTTAATTACCCACTTTTAAAAATACTTCATTTGGATCGCTACCACTGGCACCTGCTACAGTACTTGCTCCAGGCCAGTGGAGGCCGAGGCTGTCGCCATGGTTACCACCGTCAGCTCTGCTGTGTTGACGGGCTGGTTAATTTTGTGCTAGACCTTTAAAGCCGACATCCGCCTCGCGTTGGCAAGCAGTCCGCTCGTAGCCTCCGTCCGGTCCACTGGATTGAACCAAAGAATCACGCAGCACCACCGCAGGCCATTCCGCCATCAGCTCTTTGAAAGGGTTATCTCTGTCAAACCCATCCCGCCAATGCCACCGCTCCCCGCCGCACTATTCCCTGAAAAATCCTTCTTTTCAGACCTGCACTGGGGTGGAAGGATTTTAAACCCATGAAACCCACAACTTGGCAGAAAAGCAAACCCTCCTGGGATGGGGAAATGGAGTTAAAACTGAGCGAGAGACTCCATTGCCCCTATTCCCAGTTCTGCCAGCTGGAGTTATAACTTCAGGCCTGTACCAGGGTGGTCCTGGATGGGCTTTCAAAGTAGGTCAACCTTGCCAGGGGCAGACACCAGGGCAGGAAGGTGCTCCACAGGCGAGGCAGAGGTTTCATAAGATATAGGAGCAGAATTAGACCATTCGGCCCATTGAGCCTGCTCCGCCATTCTATCATGGCTGATATGTTCCTCATCTGCTCCCTACAATGTTACAGGCCAAGAGCTGGATTGCGAAATCAGCCAGAGCATCTCCTCCCTCGAACACATGACCTAGGAGGGGGAAGTCGGCAATTTAGCCTCCCGAGCCTAACACCCTCAATGTGATCAAGGCCGATCCCATCCTGGCCTCAACTCCACCGTCCTGCCCGTTCTCCTTAACCCTTCAACCCATTACCAATTAAAAATCTGTCTAACTCCTCCTTATATTTACCCCCTGTCCCAGCATGCACCGCACTCTGGGGTAGCGAATTCCACAGATTCACAACCCTTTGGGAGAAGTAGCTTTTCCTCAAATCTGTTTGAAATTTGCTGCCTCTTATTCTAAGATTATGACCTCTCGTTCTAGAATGCCCCACAAGAGGAAGCACCAGCTCCACGTCTACTTTATCCAGACCTTTTAGCATCTTGTACACCTCAATTAGATCTCCCCTCATTCTTCTCAACTCCAGAGAGTGTAGGCCTAAACTGTTCAATCTCTCCTCATACGACAAGCCCCTCTCTCTGGAATTGACCTGTGAACCTCCTCTGAACTGCCTCCAATGCCACTACATCTTTCCTCAAATAAGGGGACCAAAACTGTGCGCAATACTCCAGGTGCGGTCTCACCACTGCCTCGTATCATTGCAACAACACTTCCTTCCCTTTACACTCAATTCCTTTTGCTGTAAATGCCAACATTCCATTTGCTGTCTTCATTACCTGCTGCACCTGCATGCTCGTTTTCTGTGACCCATGCACGAGGACACCCAGATCCCTCTGCATCGCAGCTCCCCGAAGCCTCTCCCCATTTAGATATTAAGCTGCCTTCCCATTTTTTCGATCAAAATGCATGACCTCACACTTATCCACGTTAAACTCCATCTGCCACATTTTGGCCCACTCTCCGAACCTATCTGTATCCATTTGTAAGGTTCTTATTTCCACATTGCAACTTATTGTTCCACTTATTTTTTTGCCATCTGCAAATTTGGCTCTAGAACCTTCTATCCCTGTATCCAAGTCGTTAATATAGATTGTAAATAGCTGGGGCCCAAGGACCAAATCCTGTGGCCCCCCACTGGTTACATCTTGCCACCCAGAAAAAGCCCCATTTATTCCGACTCTCTGTCTCCTGTCCGTCAGCCAGTCTTCTATCCAAGTTAATAAATTACTCCTAATCCCTTGTGATCTCACTTTGTGAATCAACCTTCTGTGCGGCACCTTATCAAACACCTTCCATGAGTCCAGGTATACTTCATCTACCGCATCCCCATTATCCACTTTGCTTGTTACATCTTCGAAGAACTCCAGCAAATTAGTCAAACATGATTTGCTCATCATAAAACCATGTTGACTCTGGCGCTTTGGCTTAACAAATGTCCTGATATTACATCATTTTTAAAAAAATATATGTATTTTATTGAAAATTTTTGGCCAACCATAACAGTACATTGTGTATCCTTTACACAGTAGTATAACAATATAAATAACAATGGCCAGTTTTATAAACAAGAAATAAATAATATATAAACAAAAACAAAACTGAATGGCATCTGCCTTGTCCCAGATAAATATTCTCCAAAAATATGTTTTAACAGTCCAATGTACAATTATCTATAACAACAACCTATACATATTATACTTGTATATTAACATCCCTGAGAATCCCTCTGGTTCCTCCCTCTCCACCTCCCCCACCCCCCCCCACCCCACCCCCCACCCCCCCCCCCCACCCCCCCCACCCCCGGGCCGGGCTGCTGCTGCTGTCTTCTTCTTTTCCATTCCCTCTATCTGTGAGGTATTCGACGAACGGTTGCCACCGCCTGGTGAACCCTTGAGCCGATCCCCTTAGGACGAACTTAATTCGTTCCAGCTTTAGAAACCCTGCCATGTCATTTATCCAGGTCTCCACCCCCGGGGGCTTGGCTTCCTTCCACATCAACAGTATCCTGCGCCGGGCTACTAGGGACGCAAAGGCCAAAACATCGGCCTCTCTCGCCCCCTGCACTCCCGACTCTTCTGCAACCCCAAATATAGCCAACCCCCAGCTTGGTTCGACCTGGACCCCCACTACCTTCTAAAGCACTTTTGTCACCCCCGCCCAAAACCCCTGTAGTGCCGGACATGACCAGAACATGTGGGTGTCATTCGCTGGGCTTTTCGAGCATTTTCCAAAAAATTTGCTAAGCCGTGTTCCAGTCATATGCGCCCTGTGTAACACCTTAAATTGTATCAGGCTTAGCCTGGCACACGAGGACGATGAGTTTACCCTACTTAGGGCATCAGCCCACAGCCCCTCCTCAATCTCCTCCCCCAGCTCTTCTTCCCATTTCCCTTTCAGCTCATCTACCATAATCTCCCCCTCGTCTCTCATCTCCCTATATATGTCTGACACCTTACCGTCCCCCACCCATGTCTTTGAGATCACTCTGTCCTGCACCTCCTGCGTCGGGAGCTGCGGGAATTCCCTCACCTGTTGCCTCGTAAAAGCCCTCAGTTGCATATACCGGAATGCATTCCCTTGGGGCAACCCATGTTTTTCGGTCAGCGCTCCCAGACTTGCAAACGTCCCATCTACAAACAGATCTCTCAATTGTGTTACTCCTGCTCTTTGCCATGTTCCAAATCCCCCATCCATTCTCCTCAACACCTCCCACAAATAATCCCACTCCACTCTATCAAATGCTTTCTCGGCATCCATCGCCACCACTATCTCCGCTTCCCCCTCTGGTGGGGGCATCATCATTACCCCTAGCAGCCTCCGTATATTCGTATTCAGCTGTCTCCCCTTCACAAACCCAGTTTGGTCCTCATGGACTACCCCCGGGACACAATCCTCTATCCTCATTGCCATTACCTTGGCCAGAATCTTAGCGTCTAGATTTAGGAGGGAAATAGGTCTATTGGACCCGCATTGCAGCGGGTCTTTTTCCTTCTTTAGGAGAAGCGATATCGTTGCCTCTGACATAGTCGGGGGCAGCTGTCCCCTTTCCTTCGCCTCATTAAAGGTTCTCATCAGTAGCGGGGCAAGCAAGTCCACATATTTCCTATAAAATTCAACTGGAAATCCATCCGGTCCCGGAGCCTTCCCCGCCTGCATACTCCTAATTCCTTTCACTACTTCCTCTATTTCGATCTGTGCTCCCAGTCCCACCCTTTCCTGCTCCTCCACCTTAGGAAATTCCAGCCAGTCCAGGAAGCACATCATTCTCTCCTTCCCATCCAGGAGCTGAGCTTCGTATAATCTTTTATAGAATGCCTTGAACACTCCATTCACTCTCTCCGCTCCCCGCTCTATCTCTCCTTCCTCATCCCTCACTCCCCCTATTTCCCTCGCTGCTCCCCTTTTCCTCAATTGGTGTGCCAGCAACCTGCTCGCCTTCTCCCCATATTCATACTGTACACCCTGTGCCTTCCTCCATTGTGCCTCTGCAGTGCCCGTAGTCAGCAAGTCAAATTCTACATGTAGCCTTTGCCTTTCCCTGTACAGTCCCTCCTCCGGTGCCTCCGCATATTGCCTGTCCACCCTCAGAGGTTCTTGCAGCAACCGCTCCCGTTCCCTACTCTCCTGCTTTCCTTTATGTGCCCTTATTGATATCAGCTCCCCTCTAACCACTGCCTTCAGAGCCTCCCAGACCACTCCCACCTGGACCTCCCCGTTATCATTGAGTTCCAAGTATTTTTCAATGCACCCCCTCACCCTCAGACACACCCCCTCATCTGCCATTAGTCCCATGTCCATTCTCCAGGGTGGGCGCCCTTCTGTTTCCTCCCCTATCTCCAAGTCTACCCAATGTGGAGCGTGATCCGAAATAGCTATGGCCGTATACTCCGTCCCCCTCACCTTCGGGATCAACGCCCTTCCCAAAACAAAAAAGTCTATTCGCGAATAAACTTTGTGGACATAGGAGAACAACGAAAACTCCTTACTCCTAGGTCTGCTAAATCTCCATGGGTCTACTCCTCCCATCTGCTCCATAAAATCTTTAAGCACCTTGGCTGCAGCCGGCCTCCTTCCAGTCCTGGACTTCGACCTATCCAGCCCTGGTTCCAACACCGTATTAAAATCTCCCCCCATTACCAACTTTCCCACCTCTAGGTCCGGGATGCGTCCTAGCATGCGCCTCATAAAATTGGCATCATCCCAGTTCGGAGCATATACGTTTACCAAGACCACCGCCTCCCCCTGTAATTTGCCACTCACCATCACGTATCTGCCCCCGTTATCCGCCACTATAGTCTTTGCCTCAAACATTACCCGCTTCCCCACTAATATAGCCACCCCCCTGTTTTTCGCATCTAGCCCCGAATGAAACACCTGCCCCACCCATCCTTTGCGTAGTCTCACCTGGTCTATCAGTTTCAAATGCGTCTCCTGTAACATAACCACGTCTGCCTTAAGTTTCTTAAGGTGTGCGAGTACTCGTGCCCTCTTTATCGGCCCGTTCAGCCCTCTCACATTCCACGTGATCAGCCGGGTTGGGGGGCTTTTTACCCCTCCCCTTGTCGATTAGCCATCCCCTTTTTCCAGCTCCTCACCCGGTTCCCACGCAGCTGTGTCCCCCCCCCAGGCGGTGCCTCCCCCCTCTCCCCAGCAGCAGGAACCCAGTAACTCCCCCCTCCCACCCCCCCCGCTAGATCCCCCACTAGCGTAGTTACACCCCCCATGTTGCTCCCAGAAGTCAGCAAACTCTGGCCGACCTCGGCTTCCCCCCGTGACCTCGGCTCGCACCGTGCGACGCCCCCTCCTTCCTGCTTCCCTATTCCCGCCATGATTATCATAGCGCGGGAACAAAGCCCGCGCTTCCCTTTTGGCCCCGCCCCCCATGGCCAACGCCCCATCTCCTCCACCTCCCTTCCTCCCTCCACCACCACCTGTGGAAGAGAGAAAAGTTACCGCATTGCAGGATTAATAACATAAAACTCATCTTTCCCCCCCTTTTTCCCCCCTCTTCGCCCCCCATACTCGCCCCACCACTTTGTTTCAAACGTTCTTTTTTTTAAAATAACCCGCTTATTCCAATTTTTCTTCCACGATAAAAGTCCACGCCTCATCCGCCGTCTCAAAGTAGTGGTGCCTCCCTCGATATGTGATCCACAGTCTTGCCAGTTGCAGCATTCCAAATTTTATCTTCTTTTTGTGAAGCACCGCCTTGGCCCGATTAAAGCTCGCCCTCCTTCTCGCCACCTCCGCACTCCAGTCTTGATATACGCGGATCACCGCGTTCTCCCACCTACTGCTCCGAGTTTTCTTTGCCCATCTAAGGACCATCTCTCTGTCCTTAAAACGGAGGAATCTCACCACTATGGCTCTAGGAATTTCTCCTGCTCTCGGTCCTCGCGCCATCACTTGGTATGCTCCCTCCACCTCCAGCTGACCCGCCGGGGCCTCCGCTCCCATTAACGAGTGCAGCATCGTGCTCACATATGCCCCGACGTCCGCTCCTTCTGCCCCTTCAGGAAGACCAAGAATCCTTAAATTATTCCTCCTCGCGTTATTCTCCAGCACCTCCAATCTTTCCACACATCGTTTATGGTGTGCCTCATGCATTTCCGTCTTCACCACCAGGCCCTGTATATCGTCCTCGTTCTCGGCAGCCTTTGCCTTCACGACCCGAAGCTCCCGCTCCTGGGTCTTTTGTTCCTCCTTTAGCCCTTCGATCGCCTGTAATATCGGGGCCAACAGCTCCTTCTTCATTTCCTTTTTAAGTTCTTCCACGCAACATTTCAAAAACTCTTGTTGTTCAGGGCCCCATGTTAAACTGCCACCTTCCGACGCCATCTTGGTTCTTGCTTGCCTTCCTTGCCGCTGCTCCAAAGGATCCACTGCAATCTGGTCACTTTCCCCTCCTTTTTCCATCCGTATCCAGGGGGGATTCCCTTCTGGTTTACCGCACAGTGCTTCTAGCCGTTAAAATTGCCGTTGGGGCTCTTATTAAGAGACCCAAAGTCCGTTCCACCGGGAGCTGTCGAAACGTGCGACTTAGCTGGTCATCGCCGCACCTGGAAGTCCTGATATTACATCCTTGATAATTGATTCTAATAATTTTCCAACAACAGATGTTAAACTAACTGGCCTGTAATTTCCCACATTCTGCCTCCCTCTCTTTTTGAATAAGGGCGTTTCGTTAGCATTTTTCCAATCCACTGGAACCTTTCCTGTGACAATGGAATTTTGGAAAATCAAGGTTCTTGCTCTGACCCAGGCTCCTGTTCAATCGAGTCCTTCTGAACCTGGAACTTTGTTCCTGCCTACCGCCTTGTGGATTCATCTTGGTCAGTGCCTTTTGCCCCTCTGCTCTGACCAACTGGCTGTGTAAAAAAACAAAAACAAAAAAAAGTTTTCTCTAGTTTACCCCTGGTTCTTTTGAAAATTACTTTAATTTTGTGTCCCTCTGATTACCCACCCTCCTGTCACTGGAAACACTTACTCATTATTTATTCTTACGTAAGAATTCACAATTTTGAACAGCTCTTGTCTCACGTCCCCTTCATCTTTTCTGCTCTAAGGTGAACAACCCCAGTTTCTCTTTGAGAAGGCGGCTTAGCAATAATGCCCCTGGACGAGTAACCGAGGGCCCAGGCGACTGCTCTGAGGACACAGGTTCCAATTAATTTATTAAATTCAATTAATAAATCTGGAATATAAAGCTAGTGGTGACAATGACAGCTAACATCGATTGTTGTAAAACTCCATCTGGTTCACTAATGCCCTTTAGGGAAGGAAATCTGCCGTCCTTACCCGGTCTGGCCTGCATGTGACTCCAGGCCCACAGCAGCAGTGTGGTTGAATCTTAACTGCCCTTTGAAATGGCCAAGCAAGCTGCTGGGCACTTGGGGATGGGAAATACTGGCTTTGCCTTCAACCCATATTTCTTTAAGTGTGTCTTCACACGTTTTTACCCTTTGGGGAATAGTGGGAAAGGGGTGAAGGATCCCCGAGCTGATTATCAGCCCGTTCAACCACGTTATGAACGCTTCTTCCATGGCCAACAATTCCTGGCGTTGGTCTTGAACCCGGAACTTTTGGTCCAGCGGTAGGGCACTACCCAATGCGCCACAAAGCCTCCTCTCCTCAACCCATGAAAGAATAAAGGAAAAAAATAACAACTGCTCCCAGTTTTATAATGATTATGACAATGATTCTGCTGTTGCTGTTTTCACCTTCTCTAGATCCATTCTTTGTTTCTTGTCCCGTTACCGTCCCCTTTGAGCCATGAGGGAGTCCAGGGTTATGGGGGACAGGCAGGAAGTGGAGTTAAGGTCATGAGCAGTACAGAGGGGCTTGTTTAGCACAGTGGGCTAAATAGCTGGCTTGCAATGCAGAACAAGGCCAGCAGCGCGGGTTCAATTCCTGTCCCGGCCTCCCCGAACAGGCACCAGAATGTGGCGACTAGGGGCTTTTCACAGTAACTTCATTGAAGCCTATTTGTGACAATAAGCGATTATTATTACATGATCTTATTGAATGGTGGTGGGAGGAGGTTTGGGCAGGGGTGGGGGGGGCGCGGTGTTGTGGAGTGCGGGTGGCAACCAGCCCACTCCTGCTCCTTATGCACTTTTATAATTTGCTTATGCTCTTATAATTATTATTATAATAATCTTTATTGTCACAAGTAGGCTTACATTAACACTGCTATGCAGTTACTGTGAAAATCCCCTAGTCGCCACACTCCGGCCCCTGTTCGGGTACACGGAGGGAGAATTCAGAATGTCCAATTCACCTAACTAGCACGTCTTTTTGGACTTGTGGGAGGATCCAGGAGCCCCCGGAGGAACCCCCCCCCCCCCCCACACACACACACGCACACACACACACACACACACACACCCACTGAGAGAACGTGTAGACTCCGCACAGACAGTGACCCAAGCCAGGAATCGAACCCGGGACCCCGGCGCTGTGAAGCAACAGTGCTAATCACTGTGCTACCGTGCCGCCCATAATGTTGCCTGTTGTGCACTGCTGCCCTAAGGTGACTTTCCACCCATGGCTATTGCTTAACTTTTAAAATGGTAGTCAGTGGGTCTCTTGTTTTTCCTTTTATTTTAGTTCCCTCTTACTACAGATACTACCTACCATGAATAAAGTAAGTAAAGTCGCCATAGTCCCAGATAACCAGAGGCTGCTTTCCCCTTTGAGGGGGTGAGCTGACTGGGGGTGATTTAACCTGAGGATCACCACACCTCAGGCAAGGGGCAAGATCGAGGGCCTTCATGAATAACCTCAGCCAGTACGGGAACTGAACCCGCGCTGTTGGCCTCGCTCTGCATCACAAATTAGCAGCCCCCCCCCCAATCCCGGGCCCAATGTATACCATGAATACTAGGGGTGCAAGTTGCAGGTTTCCTCATAACTGCAGTTAATATAGCTGCAGGACTAGTTGGTTGGATAGAGCCGAGGTGCGTTCTCAGTACCTCTCTCTACCCCCCCCCCCCCCCCCCCCCCCCCCCCGAGTTAGACAGCTCTGTGAAGAAAATGTGCATTCTAATGGCCTTCACTTCTGCTTGCACCACCAGCCCTGTTGTTATACAATTACTCCTGCCCTCCGGCCCATCTTGCACCTTCCCGTTCGTTCCTTTCCCCTTCGCCCCTTTTCTCTGCTTCTGTTCTGGAGGCGATCCTGGCCCCGCGCCTCTCAGCATCTTCCAGCTCTGATGAAAGGCCACCAACCTGACCCGTTAGCTCTGTTCCTCTCCTCACAGATGCTGCTGGACTGGCTCAGTATTTCGAGCATTTTCTGTCTTTATTTCACAAGCTGTTTCCCTATCGTTTACACTTTTAGGTGCGAGTCAACCCTGATATAACGTCAATTGTTGTGAAAACGCCGGGTCACCTCGCCTGTGGGAACAAAGGACCTGGGAGACGACCTTTCAACCCTTCGATCCTGCTCTGTTATTTGATACGATCATGGCCGACCTCTTTGTGGACTCAACTCCGCCTTCCTCCCTCTCTCTCTCTCTCTCTCTCTCTCTCTCTCTCTCCCCCCCCCCCTCCCCCGCCGCCTACCCAATAGGCCTTGACATCCCTATCTATCAAAACTCTATCTAATTCCGCCTTGAACAAATTCAATGACCCAGCATGCACTGCTCTCTGGGGGCAGATAACTGCACAGATTATTGACACTCTTTGAGAGCAAAGATTTCCCCTTGTCTCTGTCTTAAAAGGGAGGTCTCTTATTTTCAAACATGTCCCCTAGTTCTCGTCTCTCCCATGAGTGGAAACATCCTCCACCGGTATCCACTGTTGTGGACCGGGGCTGAGAATCTCCAAAGTGTATTCTGAAGTTCCTGACCTACAACCTTTATGTTGAATTTGGCTAGGATGACCACAAAGGCCTTAACCACAAGTGTGATTCATCAGACGTCCTAGACACTTCAGTCAAAACAAGGTTTATTCTAATAATGTAGTAAACATATATATATATAAAAACACAGCAAAAGTTCTATCAATTTCAAACATAAAGACATCCGCATAGCTACAGTAATCTATGGAAATAACCCTTAATGAAATCACCCTTAGCTGTTCCAATTCAATAACAAAATCCAATTAAATCAAAGCCCTTTTTCAAGGGCGTGGCCCAGCACACTATATTGAATGGGACTGGTCCTTTTCCTGAAATTCCGATCCAGTTCCAACCAACAGATTCAAACTCCTTCCGGAAGCAACTCTATCTTTAAAGTTACCAAGGCAGTTAGCCCCAGCAAGTGTGTCTTTTTTACTGGAGCAGCTGTTAAAATGTAAACCGGGAAAACACTTCTTTCTCCTTCTGCAGTCCAAAGCAGTCAAACTGAAATCTAAAGAATAATCCGCTCACCTGACAGCCACAGTCCAATGTGCTACAAGTCACATGATAAGAGACTAAACCTTTCTAAAAGGGACACTCACAATGACACCACCACCGTATCAAGTCCCCTCAGGATCTTGGATGTTTCACCTCTCATCCAATAGGTACCGGTCTAAACTTGTCCAACCTTTCTTCATAGGATAAGCCCCCATCCTAGGAATGAGTCGAGTGGCATCTGACCTTTTGTACAAGCTCTTCATAAACTGTGCCCCTTGTAGGAATGAAGAAGTCTTGCAACTTGCCTCACTTTCTCTGTCACAAACTGCCTCACTCACACTGTCACATACTGCCTCACTCTCACTGTGTCACATACTGCCTCACTCTCACTGTGTTACATACTGCCTCACTCTCACTCTGTTACATACTGCCTCACTCTCACTCTGTTACATACTGCCTCACTCACTCTGTTACATACTGCCTCACTCTCACTCTGTTACATACTGCCTCACTCACTCTGTTACATACTGCCTCACTCTCACACTGTCACATACTGCTTCACTCTCACTGTGTTACATACTGCCTCACTCTCACTCTGTTACATACTGCCTCACTCTCACTCTGTTACATACTGCCTCACTCTCACTCTGTTACATACTGCCTCACTCTCACTCTGTTACATACTGTCTCACTCTCACTCTTTTACATACTGCCTCACTCTCACTGTGTTACATACTGCCTCACTCTCACTGTGTTACATACGCCTCACTCTCTCTGTTACATACGCCTCACTCTCACTCTGTTACATACTGCCTCACTCTCACTCTGTCACAAACTGCCTCACTCTCACTCTGTTCCATACTGCCTCACTCTCGCTCTGTTACATACTGTCTCACTCTCACTCTTTTACATACTGCCTCACTCTCATTGTGTTACATACTGCCTCACTCTCTCTGGTACATACTGCCTCACTCTCACTCTGTCACATACTGCCTCACTCTCACTCTGTTACATACTGCCTCACTCACTCTGTTACATACTGCCTCACTCACTCTGTTACATACTGTCTCACTCTCACTCTTTTACATACTGCCTCACTCTCATTGTGTTACATACTGCCTCACTCTCACTGTGTTACATACGCCTCACTCTCACTCTGTCACAAACTGCCTCACTCTCACTCTGTTCCATACTGCCCCACTCTCACTCTGTTCCATACTGCCTCACTCTCACTCTGTTACATACTGCCTCACTCACTCTGTCACAAACTGCCTCACTCTCACTGTGTTACATACGCCTCACTCTCACTCTGTCACAAACTGCCTCACTCTCACTCTGTTCCATACTGCCTCACTCTCACTCTGTTACATACTGCCTCACTCACTCTGTCACAAACTGCCTCACTCTCACTGTGTTACATACGCCTCACTCTCACTCTGTCACAAACTGCCTCACTCTCACTCTGTTCCATACTGCCCCACTCTCACTCTGTTCCATACTGCCTCACTCTCACTCTGTTACATACTGCCTCACTCACTCTGTCACAAACTGCCTCACTCTCACTGTGTTACATACTGCCTCACTCTCACTGTGTTACATACGCCTCACTCTCACTCTGTTACATACTGCGTCACTCTCACTCTGTTACATACTGCCTCACTCACTCTGTCACAAACTGCCTCACTCTCCCTCTGTTACATACTGCCTCACTCACTCTGTTACATACTGCCTCACTCTCACTCTGTTACATACTGCCTCACTCTCACTCTGTCCTCACTCTCACTCTGTTACATACTGCCTCACTCTCACGCTGTTACATACTGCCTCACTCTCACTGTGTTACATACTGCCTCACTCTCACTCTGTTACATGCTGCCTCACTCTCACTCTGTTACATACTGCCTCACTCTCACTGTGTTACATACTGCCCCACTCTCACCCTGTTACATTCTGCCTCACTCTCACTCTGTTACATACTGCCTCACTCTCACTCTGTCCTCACTCTCACTCTGTTACATACTGCCTCACTCTCACGCTGTTACATACTGCCTCACTCTCACTGTGTTACATACTGCCTCACTCTCACTCTGTTACATGCTGCCTCACTCTCACTCTGTTACATACTGCCTCACTCTCACTGTGTTACATACTGCCTCACTCTCACTCTGTTACATGCTGCCTCACTCTCACTCTGTTACATACTGCCTCACTCTCACTCTGTCCTCACTCTCACTCTGTTACATACTGCCTCACTCTCACGCTGTTACATACTGCCTCACTCTCACTGTGTTACATACTGCCTCACTCTCACTCTGTTACATGCTGCCTCACTCTCACTCTGTTACATACTGCCTCACTCTCACTGTGTTACATACTGCCTCACTCTCACTCTGTTACATGCTGCCTCACTCTCACTCTGTTACATACTGCCTCACTCTCACTGTGTTACATACTGCCTCACTCTCACCCTGTTACATTCTGCCTCACTCTCACTCTGTCCTCACTCTCACTCTGTTACATACTGCCTCACTCTCACTCTGTTACAAACTGTCTCACTCTCACTCTGTTACATACTGTCTCACTCTCACTGTGTTACATACTGCCTCACTCTCACTCTGTCCTCACTCTGTTACATACTGCCCCATTCTCACTCTGTTACATACTGCCCCACTCTCACCCTGTTACATTCTGCCTCACTCTCACTCTGTCCTCACTCTCACTCTGTTACATACTGCCTCACTCTCACTGTGTTACATACAGCCCCACTCACTCTGTTACATACTGCCTCTCTCTCACTCTGTTACATACTGCCTCACTCACTCTGTTACATACTGCCTCACTCTCACTCTGTTACATACTGCCTCACTCTCACTCTGTTACATACTGTCTCACTCTCACTCTGTTACATACAGCCCCACTCACTCTGTTACATACTGCCTCACTCACTCTGTTACATACAGCCCCACTCTCATTCTGTTACATACTGCCCCACTCTCACTCTGTCCTCACTCTCACTCTGTTACATACTGTCTCACTCTCACTGTGTTACATACTGCCTCACTCTCACTCTGTCCTCACTCTGTTACATACTGCCCCATTCTCACTCTGTTACATACTGCCCCACTCTCACCCTGTTACATTCTGCCTCACTCTCACTCTGTCCTCACTCTCACTGCTACGTACTGCCTCACTCTCACTCTGTCCTCTGTTACATACTGTCTCACGCTCACTCTGTTACATACTGTCTCACGCTCACTCTGTTACATACTGCCTCACTCTCACTGTGTTACATGCTGCCTCACTCTCACTCTGTTACATACTGCCTCACTCTCACTGTGTTACATACAGCCCCACTCACTCTGTTACATACTGCCTCACTCACTCTGTTACATACAGCCCCACTCTCATTCTGTTACATACTGCCCCACTCTCACTCTGTCCTCACTCTCACTCTGTTACGTACTGCCTCTCTCTCACTCTGTTACATACTGCCTCACTCACTCTGTTACATACTGCCTCACTCTCACTCTGTTACATACTGCCTCACTCTCACTCTGTTACATACTGTCTCACTCTCACTCTGTTACATACAGCCCCACTCACTCTGTTACATACTGCCTCATTCACTCTGTTACATACAGCCCCACTCTCACTCTGTTACATACTGCCCCACTCTCACTCTGTCCTCACTCTCACTCTGTTACATACTGCCTCTCTCTCACTCTGTTACATACTGCCTCACTCACTCTGTTACATACTGCCTCACTCTCACTCTGTTACACACTGCCTCACTCTCACTGTGTTACACACTGCCCCACTCTCACTCTGTTACATACTGCCTCACTCACTCTGTTACATACTGCCCCACTCTCACTCTGTCCTCACTCTCACTCTGTTACATGCTGCCTCACTCTCACTGTGTTACATACTGCCTCACTCTCACTGTGTTACATACTGCCTCACTCACTCTGTTACATACTGCCTCACTCTCACTGTGTTACATACTGCCTCACTCACTCTGTTACATACTGCCTCACTCTCACTCTGTTACATACTGCCTCACTCTCACTCTGTCCTCACTCTCACTCTGTTACATACAGCCCCACTCTCACTCTGTTACATACTGCCTCACTCTCACTCTGTCCTCACTCTCACTCTGTTACATACTGCCCCACTCTCACTCTGTTACATACTGCCCCACTCTCACTGTGTTACATACTGCCTCACTCTCACTGTGTTACATACTGCCTCTCTCTCTGTTACATACTGCCTCACTCTCACTGTGTTACATACTGCCTCTCTCTCACTCTGTTACATACTGCCCCACTCTCACTCTGTTACATACTGCCTCACTCTCACTCTGTTACATACTGCCTCACTCTCACTGTGTTACATACTGCCTCTCTCTCACTCTGTTACATACTGCCTCACTCACTGTGTTACATACTGCCTCACTCTCACTCTGTCCTCACTCTCACTGTGTTACATACTGCCTCACTCTCACTGTGTTACATACTGCCTCACTCTCACTCTGTCCTCACTCTGTTACATACTGTCTCACTCTCACTGTGTTACATACTGCCTCACTCTCACTCTGTTACATACTGCCTCACTCTCACTCTGTCCTCACTCTCACTGTGTTACATACTGCCTCACTCTCACTCTGTTACATACTGCCTCACTCTCACTCTGTGCTCACTCTCACTGTGTTACATACTGCCTCACTCTCACTGTGTTACATTCTGCCTCACTCTCACTGTGTTACATACTGCCTCACTCTCACTATGTTACATACTGCCTCACTCTCACTGTGTTACATACTACCCCACTCTCACTGTGTTACATACTGTCTCACTCTCACTGTGTTACATACTGTCTCACTCTCACTGTGTTACGTACTGCCTCACTCTCACTCTGTTGCATACTGCCTCACTCTCTCTGTTACATACTGCCTCACTCTCCCTCTGTTACATACTGCCTCACTCTCCCTCTGTTACATACTGCCTCACTCTCCCTCTGTTACATACTGCCTCACTCTCTCTGTTACATACTGCCTCACTCACTCTGTTACATACTGCCTCACTCTCCCTCTGTTACATACTGCCTCACTCTCACTCTGTTACATACTGCCTCACTCTTACTCTGTTACATACTGCCTCACTCTCACTCTGCTACATACTGCCTCACTCACTCTGTTACATACTGCCTCACTCACTCTGTTACATACTGCCTCACTCACTCTGTTACATACTGCCTCACTCACTCTTTTACATACTGCCTCACTCTCACTCTGTTACATACTGTCTCACTCTCACTCTGTTACATACTGTCTCACTCTCACTCTGTCCTCATCTCACTGTGCTACGTACTGCCTCACTCTGTCCTCACTCTCACTCTGTTACATACTGTCTCACTCTCACTCTGTTACATACTGTCTCACTCTCACTCTGTTACATACTGTCTCACTCTCACTCTGTTACATACAGCCTCACTCTCACTCTGTCCTCACTCTCACTGTGCTACGTACTGCCTCACTCTCACTCTGTCCTCACTCTCACTCTGTTACATACTGTCTCACTCTCACTGTGTTACATACTGCCTCACTCTCACTCTGTTACATACTGCCTCACTCTCACTCTGTCCTCACTCTCACTGTGTTACATACTGCCTCACTCTCACTCTGTTACATACTGCCTCACTCTCACTCTGTCCTCACTCTCACTGTGTTACATACTGCCTCACTCTCACTGTGTTACATTCTGCCTCACTCTCACTGTGTTACATACTGCCTCACTCTCACTCTGTTACATACTGCCTCACTCTCACTCTGTTACATACTGCCTCACTCACTCTGTTACATACTGCCTCACTCTCACTCTGTTACATACTGCCTCACTCTCACTGTGTTACATACTGCCCCACTCTCACTGTGTTACATACTGTCTCACTCTCACTGTGTTACATACTGTCTCACTCTCACTGTGTTACGTACTGCCTCACTCTCACTCTGTTGCATACTGCCTCACTCTCTCTGTTACATACTGCCTCACTCTCCCTCTGTTACATACTGCCTCACTCTCCCTCTGTTACATACTGCCTCACTCTCACACTGTTACATACTGCCCCACTCTCACTGTGTTACATACTGCCTCACTCTCTCTGTTACATACTGCCTCACTCTCCCTCTGTTACATACTGCCTCACTCTCCCTCTGTTACATACTGCCTCACTCTCACTCTGTTACATACTGCCTCACTCTCACTCTGCTACATACTGCCTCACTCACTCTGTTACATACTGCCTCACTCACTCTGTTACATACTGCCTCACTCACTCTGTTACATACTGCCTCACTCACTCTGTTACATACTGCCTCACTCACTCTTTTACATACTGCCTCACTCTCACTCTGTTACATACTGTCTCACTCTCACTCTGTTACATACTGTCTCACTCTCACTCTGTCCTCATCTCACTGTGCTACGTACTGCCTCACTCTGTCCTCACTCTCACTCTGTTACATACTGTCTCACTCTCACTCTGTTACATACTGTCTCACTCTCACTCTGTTACATACTGTCTCACTCTCACTCTGTTACATACAGCCTCACTCTCACTCTGTTACATACTGCCTCATCTCACTGTGTTACATACAGCCTCACTCTCACTCTGTTACATACTGCCTCACTCTCACTCTGTTACATACTGCCTCACTCTCACTCTGTCCTCACTCTCACTCTGTTACATACTGCCTCACTCTCACTCTGTTACATACTGCCTCACTCTCACTGTGTTACATACTGCCTCTCTCTCACTCTGTTACATACTGCCTCACTCACTGTGTTACATACTGCCTCACTCTCACTCTGTCCTCACTCTCACTGTGTTACATACTGCCTCACTCTCACTCTGTTACATACTGCCTCACTCTCACTCTGTCCTCACTCTCACTCTGTTACATACTGCCTCACTCTCACTGTGTTACATACTGCCTCACTCTCACTCTGTTACATACTGCCTCACTCTCACTCTGTTACATACTGTCTCACTCTCACTCTGTCCTCACTCTCACTGTGTTACATACTGCCTCACTCTCACTCTGTTACATACTGCCTCACTCTCACTCTGTTACATCCTTCCTCACTCTCACTCTGTCCTCACTCTCACTGTGTTACATTCTGCCCCACTCTCACTCTGTTACATACTGCCTCACTCTCACTCTGTCCTCTCTCTCACTCTGTCCTCTCTCTCACTCGGTTATAGCTGACATGGTCCTTCTGTTTATCCTCAGCAGGTTATCTGCAGAGACTGGAGCAAATTAGCTGGAAAGAGTTACGTTATCCTGAACATGACTGAAAACACTGAATGTGTGAGTATTAAACATCTATCAGAACTTCCTGCGCCACTTAATCCATTTAACACTCAATCTCTCTCCCCTATTTCTCCTCAGCTCCCTGTAATTAGTGGTTTAAATATGCCAAGGGAGTGTTTTTTTCCAGGATGTGGATGTCACTGGTTAGGCCAGCATTTATTGCCCATCCCTAGTTGCCCTTCAGGAGGTGGGGATGAGCTGCCTTCTTGCACCGCTGCAGTGCTTGAAGTGTAGGTACACCCACAGTGCTGTTAGGGAGGGTGTTGCAGGATTTTGACCCAGCAACAGTGAAGGAACGGCAATATATTTCCAAGTCAGAGTGGTGAGTGACTGGGAGGGGAACCTCGAGGAACCTCATTGGAGTTTAGAAGGATGCGGGGGATCTTATTGAAACGTATAAAATTATGAAGGGAATAGATAGGATAGATGCGGGCAGGTTGTTTCCACTGGTCGGGGAAAGCAGAACTAGGGGGCATAGCCTCAAAATAAGGGGAAGTAGATTTAGGACGGAGTGTAGGAGGAACTTCTTCACCCAAAGGGCTGTGAATCTCTGGAATTCCTTGCCCAATGAAGCAGTTGAGGCTCCTTCTTTAAACGTTTTTAAGAAAAAGATAGATACCTTTCTAAAGAATAAAGGGATTCGGGGATATGGTGTACAGGCCGGAGAGTGGAGCTGAGTCCACAAAGATCAGCCATGATCTCATTAAATGCCGGAGCAGGCTCGAGGGGCCAGATGGCCTACTCCTGTTCCTAGTTCTTATGTTCTTATGTGGTGCGGTTCCCAGGTATCTGCTGCTCTTGACCTTCTAGAGTTTGTTCTGTGTACGTGAGCTGCCAATAATAATTATATAATAATCTTTATTATTATCACAAGTAGGCTTACATTAACACTACAATGAAGTTATTGTTGCTTCACAGATCCAAGGTCCCAGCTTCGATTCCCGGCTTGGGTAACTGTCTGTGTGGAGTCTGCACGTTCTCCCTGTGTCTGTGTGGGTTTCCTCCGGGTGCTCCGGTTTCCTCCCACAAGTCCCGATATTGTTGCTTCACAGCTCCAAGGTCCCAGGTTCGATTCCCGGCTTGTGTAACTGTCTGTGCGGAGTCTGCACGTTCTCCCCGTGCCTACGTGGGTTTCCTCCGGGTGCTCCGGTTTCCTCCCACAAGTCCCGTAAGACTTGCTGTTCGGTAATTTGGACATTCTGAATTCTCCCTCTGTGTACCCGAAGAGGCGCCGGCATGTGGCGACTGGGGGCTTTTCACAGTAACAGCATTGCAGTGTTAATGTAAGCCTACTTGTGACAAAGAATATTATAAAAAGTCTACTAATATACATCCATTGACATACGTCTAGATTTCCCTGTATTTATCCTGCAGTCTTTCCCAGCAGTTCATGTGTTCCCCTTCCTGTTGACGTCACAGTTTTACAAATGTGACTAATCCAAAACTGTGAGCCAGTGAATAATGTCAAAGAATAGATAGGATGAATGCGTGGCTCGAGAGATGGTGCAAGACGGAGGGATTCAAATTCCTGGGGCATTGGAACCGGTTCTGGGGGAGGTGGGACCAGTACAAACCAGACGGTCTGCACCTGGGCAGGACCGGAACCGATGTCCGAGGGAGGGTGTTTGCTAGAGCTTTTGGGGAGAGTTTAAACTAATGTGGCAGGGGGATGGGAACCGATGCAGGAAGTTGGAAGGTAGTAAAACAGGGACAGAAACAAAAGGCAGTAAGGGGGAAAGTGTGAGGCAGAGAAGCCATAGTCAAAAATCAAAAAGTGCGACAGTACAAGGTACAGTGACTGAGGGGAGCTCAGTGAATAGGACCAGGAATACTAAAAGGAATAAAACGGGAAGTAAAAACATTAATGGTAAGCGACGCGGCAGGTTGTTACATGAAGATATGGGTTCAATGACAAGGAAAATTAGGAGAAAGGTTAAGAGGAAATATAACTGAGGAGAGGTTAATGATCGAGGTGTTAAGATTCAGAACAGAGGTAAAAAAGCCAACATAAGTGTACTTTACCTGAATGCTCGTAGTATTCGGAATAAGGTAAATGAGTTGATGGCGCAAATTATCGTGAATGACTATGATTTAGTGGCCATTACTGAAACACGGTTAAAGGATGGTCACGACTGGGAGTTAAATATCCGAGGGTACCAAACTATTTGGAAGGACAGAGTGGATGGTAAGGGAGGTGGTGTAGCTCTGTTATTTAAGGATGACATCCGGGCAACAGTAAGGGATGACATCGGTGCTATGGAGGATAAGGTTGAATCCGTTTGGGTGGAAATCAGGAATAGTAAGGCGAAAAAGTCACTGATAGGAGTAGTCTATAGGCCACCAAATAGTAACATTATGGTGGGGCAGGCAATAAACAAAGAAATAACTGATGCATGTAGAAATGGTACAGCAGTTATCATGGGGGATTTTAGTCTACATGTCAATTGGTTTAACCAGGTCCGTCAAGGCAGCCTTGAGGAGGAGTTTATAGAATGTATCCGCGATAGTTTCCTAGAACAGTATGTAATGGAACCTACGAGGGAACAAGTGGTCCTAGATCTGGTCCTGTGTAATGAAACAGGATTGATTCAGGATCTCATAGTTAGGGATCCTCTCGGAAGGAGCGATCACAATATGGTGGAATTTAAAATACAGATGGAGGGTGAGAAGGTAAAATCAAGCGCTAGTGTTTTGTGCTTAAACAAAGGAGATTACAATGGGATGAGAGAAGAACTAGCTAAGGTAGACTGGGAGCAAAAGCTTTATGGTGAAACAGTTGAGGAACAGTGGAGAACCTTCCAAGTGATTTTTCACAGTGCTCAGCAAAGGTTTATACCAACAAAAAGGAAGGACGGTAGAAAGAGGGAAAATCGACCGTGGATATCTAAGGAAATAAGGGAGAGTATCAAATTGAAGGAAAAAGCATACAAAGTAGCAAAGATTAGTGGGAGACTAGAGGTCTGGGAAATCTTTAGGGGGCAACAGAAAGCTACTGAAAAAGCTATAAAGAAGAGTAAGATAGATTATGAGAGTAAACTTGCTCAGAATATAAAAGCAGATAGTAAAAGTTTCTACAAATATATAAAACAAAAAAGAGTGGCTAAGGTAAATATTGGTACTTTAGAGGATGAAAAGGGAGATTTAATAATGGGAGACGAGGAAATGGCTGAGGAACTGAACAGGTTATTTGGGTCGGTCTTCACAGTGGAAGACACAAATAACATGCCAGTGACTGATGGAAATGAGGCTATGACAGGTGAGGACCTTGAGAGGATTGTTATCACCAAGGAGGTAGTGATGGGCAAGCTAATGGGGCCAAAGGTAGACAAGTCTCCTGGCCCTGATGGAATGCATCCCAGAGTGCTAAAAGAGATGGCTAGGGAAATTGCAAATGCAATAGTGATAATTTACCAAAGTTCACTAGACTCTGGGGTGGTCTCGGCAGATTGGAAATTAGCAAACCACTGTTTAAAAAAGGAGGTAGGCAGAAAGCGGTTAATTATAGGCCAGTGACCTTAACTTCGGTAGTAGGGAAGATGCAGGAATCTATCACCAAGGAAGAAATAGCGAGGCATCTGGATGGAAATTGTCCCATTGGGCAGACGCAGCATGGGTTCATAAAGGGCAGGTCGTGCCTAACTAATTTAGTGTAATTTTTTGAGGGCATTGACAGTGCGGTAGATAACGGGGAGCCAATGGATGTGGTATATCTGGATTTCCAGAAAGCCTTTGACAAGGTGCCACACAAAAGGTTGCTGCATAAGATAAAGATGCATGGCATTAAGGGGAAAGTAGTAGCATGGATAGAGGATTGGTTAATTAATAGAAAGCAAAGAGTGGGGATTAATGGGTGTTTCTCTGGTTGGCAATCAGTAGCTAGTGGTGTCCCTCAGGGATCAGTGTTGGGCCCACAACTGTTCACAATTTACATAGATGATTTGGAGTTGGGGACCAAGGGCAATGTGTCCAAGTTTGCAGACGACACTAAGATAAGTGGTAAAGCAAAAAGTGCAGAGGATACTGGAAGTCTGCAGAGGGATTTGGATAGGCTAAGTGAATGGGCTAGGGTCTGGCAGATGGAATACAATGTTGACAAATGTGAGGTTATCCATTTTGGTAGGAATAACGGCAAAAGGGATTATTATTTAAATGATAAAATATTAAGACATGCTGCTGTGCAGAGAGATCTGGGTGTGCTAGTGATGAGTCGCAAAAAGTTGGTTTACAGGTGCAACAGGTGATTAAGAAGGCAAATGGAATTTTGTCCTTCATTGCTAGAGGGATGGAGTTTAAGACTAGGGAGGTTATGCTGCAATTGTATAAGGTGTTAGTGAGGCCACACCTGGAGTATTGTGTTCAGTTTTGGTCTCCCTACTTGAGAAAGGACGTACTGGCACTGGAGGGTGTGCAGAGGAGATTCACTAGGTTCATCCCAGAGCTGAAGGGGTTGGATTACAAGGAGAGGTTGAGTAGACTGGGACTGTACTCGTTGGAATTTAGAAGGATGAGGGGGGATCTTATAGAAACGTATCAAATTATGAAGGGAATAGATAGGATAGATGCGGGCAGGTTGTTTCCACTGGCGGGTGAAAGCAGAACTAGGAGGCATAGCCTCAAAATAAGGGGAAGTAGATTTAGGACTGAGTTTAGGAGGAACTTCTTCACCCAAAGGGTTGTGAATCTATGGAATTCCTTGCCCAGTGAAGCAGTAGAGGCTCCTTCATTAAATGTTTTTAAGATAAAGATAGATAGTTTTTTGAAGAATAAAGGGATTAAGGGTTATGGTGTTCAGGCCGGAAAGTGGAGCTGAGTCCACAAAAGATCAGCCATGGTCTCATTGAATGTCGGAGCAGGCTCGAGGGGCCAGATGGCCTACTCCTGCTCCTAGTTCTTATGTTCTTATGTAATAGTCCACTCCATGATGAGTATTGATTTTGTAAATTGTACATAAAGTAATTTGATAAGTGTTGCAGGAACACAGTATTACATGCGTAATTTTACACATTGTAATCTGCACTTTGTCCTGTGCATGCACTGTCAGAAGTGCAGAACGATGAGAATATACAATCAGTATCATTAGATTCTCCTTTTCAAAATGACCCTGTAGTTATCAATGCAGAATTTGTATCCATACTCGTGCGTAATATTTATTTTGAAGTGTTGTGGGCTGGTGCGAGGCTGAAGGTTTGCTCAGGGCACCAACCCTGACTACACCAAGGAAGACTCTCCTGAAAATCTACCTCTTTGAACAAGCTTCTGATCATCTGACCTAATATCTCCCCATGTGACTTGATGTCCTACTTTGTCTTATACATGTCTTGTGAAGTGCCTTAAATGATTTATTATCCTAACGGCGCTATAAATATACGTTGTTATTGCAGTCAGTTACAGTCCCACTAATCACCTATGGGGGCAGCATAGGCATTAAAAACCATGTGTTTTTTTTCTTTTTTATAAATTTAGTGTACCCAATTCATTTTTTCCAATTAAGGGGCAGTTCAGCATGGCCCATCCGCCTACCCTGCACATCTTTGGGTTGTGGGAGCGAAACCCACGGAAACACGGGGAGAATGTGCAAACTCCACTCGGACGGTGACCCAGAGCCGGAATCGAGCCTGGGACCTCGGCGGCGTGAGGCTGCAAGGCTAACCCACTGCGCCACCGTGCTGCCCTCTTAAAAACCATGTTGATGTGAAGTGCCACCAGCAGGTCTTCAGCAGTACTGCAACCTGGTTGCACAACAGCAGCAACCTATCCGTATGTTGCATTTAATGTAACAAATCACCCCAAAGCGCTATGCAGGGATGTTGTCCCTCCCTTGTGCGCATCAACTGTGGCTCAACAGGTAGAATTCTTGCCTCCGAGCCACGGAGGCTCTCGCCATGGGACTTGAGTACCAAGGCCAAGGCTGGCCCTCTAGTGCGGCACTGAGGGTATGCGGTTTTGTCAAAGGTGCTGTCTCTCAGATGAGGTTCCATCTGTAAAATGCTCCCATGACCTGATTGGGAAGAGAAAGGCGAGTTTATGTCTGGAACCTTGGGGCAAATATTTATCTCAATTAGCATCACACATCCTGTTTGCCTGGTGAATTATTACATGGCTGTTTGTGGGATCTTCCTGTGCATTAAATTGACTCCTACATTTTTTGTTTTTGGCTGCAAAGTGCTTTGAGACGTGCAGGGTTGGTGAAAATATAAACACTGTCTCAATGCAAGTCTTTCTTTCTTTTTTAACATTGCCATCTTGTTCTCCCTTGGCTCCGTGATGTCCCTTTGGATGGTTTTTTCTATACAGGCGCTATATAAATGCAACCTTGCCCCAGGAGACCGCAGGTCCAAACTGATTTTCTTCTCTTTTTTTTTTGTTTGATGTGTATTTCAGGAAGTGTTTCGCTCTCACAAAGGGTTAAAGCTGCTGAGGCTGGTGGCGGAGTCTTTCGCCAGGAAACTGAGCACCCCCGCGGATTCATGGCTGATATCGCTCAGCAAGCCCAGCGAGGACGATAAACACCTCCTGATGATGCTGGCCAGCGACCGAGGTGATTGTCCAACGATGACGTCAACACCGTTGATTGGTGGGGCCAGGGATAGCACAGCCTGGGACTGTGTCCGCAGCCGCCACGCGAGCTTCCCGGACGGTGTGAGCACACGTAACCCACGCCGTCGGAAATTCGGCCGGTCGGGGGACGGAGCACGTGGCGCGGGCCTCGGGCAATGGCCTGAGGCAGTGGATAATAGGCGCGGCGTACTCCTAGAGTAAGCCGCTTTTCAGGGGGTGGAGAATTCAAAAACTGGCACCGCTCCTGATTTTGGCGGTGAAACGGATTCTCCGTCCCATCGCCGAACGTGGTTTCAGTGTCGGGGAGCAGGGAATCCAGCCCGAGGTCCCCTCTTGGCGCCCTGTGCACAGTTGTGGGGCTGGGTTCTCCGCCGACGGGATGCTCCGTTTTGCCGGCAGCCCAGGGGATTTCCCGATTGCGTAGGACTGCCCCACAATGGGAAACCCCATTGACCAGCCGACGTAACGGAGCATCCCGTCCGCGGGGTGAAACGGAAATGTGGCCCGGCGGGGCGGAGAATCCAACCCATGGTCTCCATGTGACGAGAAAGGGTACAGGGACATACTGGGTAGGTGCCAAAAAAGACTTATAATCCGACTTGCCAGTTGTAACACGTCAGGAAAGAACATAGAACATAGAAAATACAGCACAGAACAGGCCCTTCGGCCCACGATGTTGTGCCGAACCTTTGTCCTAGATTAATCATAGATTATCATTGAATTTACAGTGCAGAAGGAGGTCATTCGGCCCTTTGAGTCTGCACCGGCTCTTGGAAAGAGCACCCTACCCAAACTCAACACCTTCACCCAACACCAAGGGCAATTTGGACATTAAGGGCAATTTATCATTGGCCAATTCACCTAACCCGCACATCTTTGGATTGGCTGGAAATCCTCTCTAGAAAAGAGAAGGCTGAGGTTTGAGGTGAGGAACCTGGGGCGAAATTCTCCGGTATCGGCGCAATGTCCGTCGACCGGCGCCCAAAACGGCGCAAATCAGTCGGGCATCGCGCCGCCCCAAAGGTGCGGAATCCTCCGCATCTTGGGGGGCCGGGCCCCAACCTTAAGGGGCTAGGCCTGCGCCGGACTAATTTCCGCCCCGCCAGCTGGCGGAAAAGGCCTTTGGTGCCCCGCCAGCTGGCGCGGAAATGACATCTCTGGGCGGCGCATGCGCGGGGAGCGTTAGCGGCCGCTCACGGCATCCCCGCGCATGCGCTGTGGAGGGAGTCTCTTCCGCCTCCGCCATGGTGGAGACCATGGCGAAGGCGGCAGGAAAAGAGTGCCCCCACGGCACAGGCCCGCCCGCGGATCGGTGGGCCCCGATCGCGGGCCAGGTCACCGTGGGGCACCCCCTGGGGCCAGATCGCCCCCCCCCCCCCCCCAGGACCCCGGAGCCCGCCCGCGCCGCCTTGTCCCGCCGGTAAGAGAGGTGGTTTAATCTACGCCGGCGGGACAGGCATTCTAGCAGCGGGACTTCGGCCCATACAGGCCGGAGAATCGCGCGGGGGGGCCAGCCAACTGGTGCGGCGCGATTCCCGCCCCCGCCGAATATCCGGTGCCGGAGAATTCGGCAACTGGCGGGGGGCGGGATTCACGCCAGCCCCCGGCGATTCTCCGACCCGGCGGGGGGTCAGAGAATTTCGCCCCTGATGTCGATCTTTTAAATTTATAATGGGTTTGATCGGCTAAACATAGAGAAAATGTCTTCGCTTGTGAGAGACCCCAAAAAAACAGGGACCATAAATATAAAATAGCCAGTATGAATCCAATGAGGAACTCCGGACCCAGAATGGTAAGAATGTGGAACATGGAGACGTTGAGGTGAACTGTATATAGATGCATGTTGGGGGAAGCTGGAAAAACACTTGAGGGAGAAAGGAATAAAAGGATACAATGTTGGTGTAGGAGGAGGCTCAAGAGGAGCATTTATCACCAGCATCGACCATCGTCTCTGGTGTAAAATTCAGTGTGATTCTTATGTAATATTCATGTTCTGAATAATACATCCTTATTTTGGTAATCCAGGTACAATACCAGCAAAGGAGGTCCTTGCGATGCTGGGAGAAGTGAAGGAAAACCTGAAAGAGGTATGGCTTCTCGCCCTCAACTGCCTCCGATGGGGAAAGAGTCTTTTCTTTTTCAAGAATGTGGTTAGAATGCGGAATTCGCTGCTGCGCGGCGTAGTTGAGACCAATGTTTTCTCAGGGAAAGCTTTTTAAAAATCATTTTAGAGTACCCAATAATTTTTTTGTTTCCAATCAAGGGGCAGTTTAGCACGGCCAATCCGCCTCCCCTGCACATCTTTGTGTTGTGGGGGTGAGACCCACGGGAGAATGTGCAAACTCCACACGGGGCCGGGATCGAACCCGGGTCCTCAGCGCCGTGAGGCAGCAGTGCTAGCCACCGTGCGGCCCACATTCTGAGGGAAAGCTAGATAAACATATAGAGGAGAAAGGAGCAGAAGACTGTGCTCTCAAAGAGGTGGGAGGAGGCTCGTGTCGGGCATGAACACCAGTATAGACCAGTTGGGCCAAATGGAGTCTTACATGGAATGTACAGCATAGTCATTCCGAACTATGGTGGAACAGACTCGAGGGGCTGAATGTCCCTTTCATTCTGTTCCTGATGTTGAGTCTCTTTGCAGATTGGTATCCACAACGTCACATCTGCGACAGGTTGCCAAGGGAGACCCAGCGAGCCTCGTGGAGATTACGGAAAGCTCTTCATTGTGCTGGTCATCATCGGCTCAATCTGCGCAGTGATCATCGTCTCGGGCCTGGTCTACATCTGCTGGCAGCGACAGCTCCCCAAGTTAAAGAACATGGTCAGTGCTGTGCCAAACCTCATGGTGGTAAATGGTAGCAGATATTACGAACCCAGGCTCTGTGGAACGGGGGATTCGAGTTTTCTCATGTTTGGGGAAGGGACATGGAGGATACAAGTTCAAACAAACCTCTTCAAGCTTTCAAATCCTAAACTTGATGATGCTCAGGAGATAGCGTGTTGCATATGTTACTGGACTAGTAATCTAGGCATGGATGGGACTAATGATTCCGAGACACGAGTTCAAATCACACCATAGTAACGGGGAAATATAAATTCAGTTAATTTACGTAAATCTGGAATTACAAAACTGGGCTCAGTATTGGTGACCTTAACAACTACTGGAGGATTGTAATAATCCAGCTGGCTCACTAATGTCCTTTTCGGGAAGGAAATCTGCCGTCCTTACCCGGTCTGGCCTACGTGGGACTCCAGACCCTCAGCAATGTGGTGGGACTCTTACCCGCCCTCTGAGATCTCCGAGCAAGCCACTCTGTTGAGGGCAACTAGGGATAGGCAACAAATTATGACGTTACCAGCGATATCCAGTTTCAGTGATGGGGTTGTGGGTTCAAGCCTCACTCCAGACACTTGAGCATGTCATTTAGGGTCGCACTTCCAGGTGGGTACAAAAGATCCCATGGTACGATTTAAAGAAGAGCGGGGGCGTTCTCCTGGTGCATTGGCTAATGTTGATCCTTCAGACGACGCCTAAAACAGAGTCTCTGGCCATTTATCTCACTGCTGTCTGCAGGGGCAAACTGTGCACAGTTTAGCTGCCATGGTGACCCCGCTTCGGAAGTGTTTATTTGGGTGAAAAGGATCCTGGGACATTGTGAGATGGTGAAAGACACTAGATAAGCACCAGGGGCAGGAGCAGGGTGGTGGTGGGGGCATAATATATGTCAGGTGGCTTGATCAACCCCATCCCCCCCCAAGATGCTCGCCTGCCTTAAGGCCCGTTGTGACCTTTAAGTGCCCAATTATTGCCCACTCAAAGTCCCCACTCCACTGCCACTGTCCCAGTGTGCTGGGCAGTTGTAGGCGGACGACGGTGGGGAGGCCGTTTTTTTCCCCAACTGATTTGGTGAAAAGGTGGATCAGATTCCAGGCAATGACTGGCCTGCTCCCTGGTCCTATTTTGTATGTATGTTAAGGTGGGAAGGAAGGGGGTACACCTTTGTGTGGGGTGCCTGTGTGCATTGGGGGCACCCCTCCTTAAAATGTTACCCTCCCTTTGTGTCTCCCCACCTGGCCTCCAAACCACATCTCCCCCCCCCCCCCCCCCCACACACACACACACACACACACACAACCCCCCTGTCCCGAAGGTGACCGATCCCTCCCCACCCCAAGGGCGGGATTTTGCGGCTTTCCCATTGGCAGGGAACCCCGCCCCCACGACAGCTTCCCCGATGGCAGGATGGGTGAGCTATGCTGAAAATCCCGAATTGGGCTCCGGGATCCGTTGACGTTCATGTACTTCAGAAATTTCACCAGGAGGAGCCGGGAGTGCAGGAGGCGAAAGAGGCCGGAATTCTGGCCTTTGCGTCCCTGGTAGCCCGGCGAAGGATTCTCCTTCAGTGGAAAGATGCGAAGCCCCCAAGCGTGGAATCCTGGATCAGCGATTTGGCAGGGTTCATTAAATTGGAGAGGGCGAAATTCGCCTTGAGAGGGTCGGTACAAGGGTTCTTTAGGCGGTGGCAACCGTTCTTAGACTTTCTGTCAGAACGATAGACATTGGTCAATGGCAGCAGCAGCTCGGGGCGGGGGGGGGGTTTACTTTATTTTTGTTTATGTTATTTACACTGGAGGGTCTGAGGGGGTGTATACACCTGTTGTGTTAAGTCGGGGTGTTAATGTTAATTGATTATTTATGTATGGGGGGGGAGGGGGAGGGGTTTGGGGGGTTGCTTTTTTAGATTGTATTTTGTACTTAACCCTGTTGGGTTCTTTTTTCTTTCTCATCTTGTTATTGATATTTTATGAAAACCTTAAATAAAAATTATTCTTTCAAAAAAAAAAGAAACTTTCACCATTAATTTTGAATGCTTCGAATTTCATTCTCACCATGTCGATTGTTTAATTTCTTCCCACCAGTCCCGTGGCGAGGAACTCCATTTTGTCGAGAATGGTTGCCACGACAACCCAACCTTGGACATAACTATAGACAGCACGTCGGAGATGCAGGAGAAGAAGCCCAGCGTGAACGGTGACGCAATGGAATGTTCCGGAGGCTGGAATGCACTCATCACCAAAGGATCAAAGGATGAGCCTGACAGCTTTGAGGAAGACACCCATCTTTAAGAGCCTTCACCACTTCGGATTTAGTATAGAGGATACATTTTTTTGATGGACCCCTGTACTTTGCACAGAGGCATCATTGCTGAATGATCTAATGCTACAATATCCCTTTGCTTTGTGGCACCATCAGTCCGTGGTTCAACAAAACAAAACACAAAAAGCACCACATATGCACTGAGAGTGGGCCAGTGGAATTTGTACATCTCGAGTAGAACCATCTGAAAATAAAGGTCGGTGGCTCACCTAGTAACTGCTCACCTTCCATGTGGGAATGAGCCGGCAAAGTAATTCACAGACATTATTCCTTCATTTTTGCAGACCAGGTTTGATTCTATTCCATTGCTGAGATCTAAGGCTCCTCGGCATAACATTATGGGCAATTCTTTGCGGGGTGCAGGGTACAGAATTGCTGGTTGTACGTCACTATCCTGAACAAAGGCTGCAAGGAGGTCTGGAACTCGCTACAATCGATGAAGCGTCAGTGGGTGGTGGGACGACTTTACTATTGTTGACGTTAAGAGATGTTGGGCTGGGTTTTCCCATTGTAACCCGTCAAGGCGGATGAGTTTTCAGTGGCTTGACAAATTGGTGGACTTGAGTCATTGTTGGACAGTGTTCAAAGCGGTTTAGTCTGCTTCTTGATGAAGTGCCCAACCATGGGAGCGTTTGCAGCTGACAGTGCATTCTTACAATGGGAATTCATCCCATTCTCCATTTCTCGCTTTGGCAAACCGCAATGCTCGCCACATAAGAACGAAAAAGAAACTACAAAGTCACAGTAGCAGTTTCCCCAGGAGCATTGTGTGATTATTAAGTGCATACTTACTTGAGTTGGGTTTAAGGTCCCTCTTTGTCTTTTTAACAGAGTTAGCGTAACTGAGAGACTTGCAACACTGGTGGGAGAGGATCTGTACAAAAGCCAGTGAACATCACTTAGTGGCTTGAAATAACAATGCACCATAGCTCATTAAAGTTCAGCTTTTATGGAGGAAGTGACTACCATGTGTGGTCTGAAATACGAATGTGGCTGACAGAGTGGGATGGATGGATGGCATTGCGTGGAGCAACAGACTGGACATGGATTTATGGACAACTGCTCACCCTCATTCCACTCTTAGCTGAACCACTGTGAGGGAGGAAAATCCAGAGCAGAAACTAGATATTCGACCCCAGGTTGGGGCTGGGGCTGGTTTAGCACACTGGGCTAAATCGCTGGCTTTTAAAGCAGACCAAGGCAGGCCAGCAGCACGGTTCAAGTCCCGTACCAGCCTCCCCGAACAGGCGCCGGAATGTGGCAACTAGGGGCTTTTCACCATAAGCGATTTTCATTCATTCATTTCATTCATTAGAGAAAGAATCATCGCGTATCTGCTCCAGTAAATCTTTTTTTAAAAACGTATTAATTCACTGGGTGGGCAGCACGGTAGCATTGTGGATAGCACAATTGCTTCGCAGCTCCAGGGTCCCAGGTTCGATTCCGGCTTGGGTCACTGTCTGTGCGGAGTCTGCACATCCTCCCCGTGTGTGCGTGGGTTTCCTCCGGGTGCTCCGGCTTCCTCCCACAGTCCAAAGATGTGCAGGTTAGGTGGATTGGCCATGATAAATTGCCCTTAGTGTCCAAAATTGCCCTTAGTGTTGGGTGGGGTTACTGGGTTATGGGGATAGGAGGGAGGTGTTGACCTTGGGTAGGGTGCTCTTTCAAAGAGCCGGTGCAGACTCGATGGGCCGAATGGCCTCCTTCTGCACTGTAAATTCGATGAAATCTATGAAAGTGTCACTGGCTAGGCCAGCATTTCTTGGCCATCCCCGATCGCCCTCGTGAAGGTGATGGGGGAGTCGCTGCAGTCCATATGGTGTAGGTACACCCAGTGTGCTGTTAGGGAGGTGGGTGGTGCCAGGGTCTTGACCCAGCGACAGTGAAGGAACGCTAATATATTCCCAAGTCATGGTGATGTGTGGCTTGGAGGGGGACCTACAGGTGTCTGCTGCCCTTGTCCTTCTAGGTGGTAGAGGTGACGGGTTTGGAAGGTGCTGCCAAAGCAGATTTGGTGAGTTGCTGCAGTCCATCTTGTAGATAGTACACACGGCTGCCACTGTGCGTCGGTGGTTGAGGGAGTGAATATTTAAGGGGGCGGATGGGGTGCCAAGCAAACGGAGCTGCTTTGTCCTGGATGGTGTTGAGCTTCTTGAGTGTTATTGGAATTGCACTCGCCCAGGCAAGTGGAGAGTATTCCATCACACTCCTGACTTGTGCCTTGTAGGTGGTGGTCACGTTTTGAGGGGTTTCACCCTGCAGGATTCGTATTCCTGATTTCACACTAGCAAAGAGAGATGAATGGGAGAAGGTTGGGCCTAACCCTCTTGGCTACAGACTGTGTGTCAGGTGGGGCGAGGTGTGATCCTATTTGGTACAGTGGTAGAACATGGCAATAAAAAATAGCAGTATTACCCTTTCCAAAAAAACAAATCTTGCAAAATTGCATATCACAGTCAATCCATTGTCTACTATGCACAGTCCTGCTGCTTGCTAAATGGGGTTTGACTTATAAAACTGTGCATGTTTGCTCCATCTATTAATAGTAGTGATTTGTAGTCAAGGTATTGCATTGAGAACAGAGACCAATTTTCTTTATTGAGTTGAAACTTGGAGGTCTGCATCACTGGGCTTCTTAAGCTGGTCATCAGTCATTCAATTGGACTGTTTTCCAGTAACTTTGCCATGTCTGTGTAATTCGCATGAACTGGATTCTTCCAGATCTGCTTAACCGAGGATGAATGGTCAATGGAAGCTCTTGGGTACTGTTGAATTTGGCTGGTTGCCAATTTGGAGCAATGATGGTCAAACTGAGATGGTCAAAAGTTCTCCAAAGCTCCCCACCACCCTTGCCCCATATCTGGGCCCAGTTTTAACCCATTCAAAACCCACCCATTTGTCCAGAGGTTTTTTTTAAATTTTAGAGTACCCAATTTACATTTTCCAATTAAGGGGCAATTTAGCGTGGCCAATCCACCTACCCTGCACATCTTTGGGTTGTGGGGGCGAAACCCACGCAAACACGGGGAGAATGTGCAAACTCCACACGGACAGTGACCCAGAGCCGGGATCGAACCTGGGACCTCAGCGCCGTGAGGCACAGGGCTAACCCACTGCGCCACCGTGCTGCCCCTTCATTTGTCCAGAGTTAAAATCAGATCCATTGAGATAGGTTGATTGCTATATCAAATCCATTCAACATTGTATCATGTGATTGCAAGGATGTTAGAGGGCGAACTTGATGTGCCTTGGTCTTTTTTCTTGTCGAGCGATGGTCATTTCAGTTGAAATTAACTTACCCGTTAAAAATATGGGCACAGGATCTTTAACAGAAGTGTAAACGTACGACAACAACTTTCATTTGTATAGAACCTTCGGCAATATCAAACCATCCCAAAGTGCTTCACAGGGGACAGATTCAAACAGAATTTGACACTGAGCTATATAAAGATATAACTGGGACCTTCTTCACAGGGTGAGGTTTCAAGGGTTTCTTTAAGGGAAGAGGGAGAGCAGTGTAAGGGACTAGGCTGGGACTTCCAGAGGTCAGGGCCCACTGAGTGGATCACATGATCAGCAGTGGTGGAGCGCTGGAAATTGGGTATGTCCAAGAAGCCAGAATTGGAGGAACCCAGGGATCTCGGAGAGGGTCGAGGAGCTGAAGGACATTATGGGGGGGAAGGGGGAGGCTATGGAGGCATTTGAAAACGAGAGGTGAAGTGCTTCACACACACAAACACTGTGGGCGGGATTCTCCACTCCCGCGCCGAAGTGGCCGCGCCGTCGTGAACGCCGTCGAGGTTCACGACGGCGCGGAACAGCCCCGATCCCGGCCGATTCAGGCCGTGACAATGGACTAGGATCGGGGCCGCGTCATCTACACGCGCCAGGCCTTGTCGCCCGTGTAAAGGCGGTGCCACATAGATGACGCGGCCAGCGCCGTATAACTGGTGTAATCCGCGCATGCGTGGTTGCCGTCCGCCCCGCAAGAAGATGGCGGACGGACCTTGCGGGGCCGCGGAAGGAAGGAGGTCCTCCTTCAGAGAGGCGGCCCGACGATCGGTGGGCACCGATCGCGGGCCACCCCACATTTGAGGTACCCCCCGGTGCAGGATCCCCCCTCGCCCCCCCACAGGCCGCCCCCCCAGCGTTCACGCACCGCTCACCACGGCAGCGACCAGGTGTGGACGGCGCCGGGGGGAATCCGCCGTTTTGGCCTGGCCGCTCGGCCCACCTGGGCCTCAGAATAACGGGGGTGCCGGAGAATCGCCATTTTGTGTGTCTCCGGCGATTCTCCGGCCTGCGGCCCGCAGAATTCGACTGGGCCGTTCCCGCCGCTTGGGAGAATCGCGGGATGGCGTCGGACCGGTGTCCCGGGAAATTCTGGTGGCCCAGGCGATTCTCCCAACCGGCGCGGGAGCGGAGAATCTCGCCCATCGTGTGCCGTTTACTCTCTGTGTGTAATTTGAATTTTTGGTGATGCTTTAAAATGCAATGTCTATTGGTCGAATGTTGTAGACCTTTCCCAATATTTTCTTCTCATTGACTGCAAAGGAGTACTTTGGATTGGATTGGATTTGTTTATTGTCACATGTACCGAGGTACAGTGAAAAGTATTTTTCTGCGAGCTGCTCAACAAATCATTAAGTACATGAGAAGAAAAGGGAATAAAAGAAAATACATAATAGGGCAACACAACATATACAATGTAACTACATAAGCACTGGATGCATACAGGGTGTAGTGTTAATGAGGTCAGTCCATAAGAGGCTCAATTTAGGAGTCTGGTGATAGCAGGGAAGAAGCTGTTTTTGAGTCTGTTCGTGCGTGTTCCCAGACTTCTGTATCTCCTGCCCGATGGAAGAAGTTGGAAGAGTGAGTAAGCCGGGTGGGAGGGATCTTTGATTATGCTGCCCGCTTTCCCCAGGCAGCGGGAGGTGTAGATGGAGTCAATGGATGGGAGGCAGGTTCGTGTGATTGACTGGGCGGTGTTCACGACTCTCTGAAGTTTCTTGCGGTCCTGGGCCGAGCAGTTGCCATACCAGGCTGTGATGCAGCCTGATAGGATGCTTTCTATGGTGCATCTGTGAAAGTTGGTAAGAGTCAATGTGGACATGCTGGAATTTCCTTAGTTTCCTCAGGAAGTATAGGCGCTGTTGTGCCTTCTTGGTGGTAGCGTTGACGTGGGTGGACCAGGACAGATTTTTGGAGATGTGCACCCCTAGGAATTTGAAACTGCTAACCATCTCCACCTCGGCCCCGTTGATGCTGACAGGGGTGTGTACAGTACTTTGCTTCCTGAAGTCAATTACCAGCTCTTTAGTTTTGCTGGCATTGAGGGAGAGATTGTTGTCACTACACCACTCCACTAGGTTCTCTATCTCCCTCCTGTATTCGGACTCATCGTTATTCGAGATCCGGCCCACTATGGTCGTATCGTCAGCAAACTTGTAGATGGAGTTGGGACCAAGTTTTGTACGCAGTTGTGTGTGTACAGGGAGTAGAGTAGGGGACTAAGTACGCAGCCTTGCGGGGCCCCGGTGTTGAGGACTATTGTGGAGGAGGTATTGTTGTTCATTCTTACTGATTGTGGTCTGTTGGTCAGAAAATCGAGGATCCAGTTGCAGAGTGGGGAGCCAAGTCCTAGGTTTTGGAGCTTTGATATGAGCTTGGCTGGGATTATGGTGTTGAAGGCTTTTGAAGTGTAGTCACTGTTCGAATGAGATACTTCATATTGTGAAAAACAAGGAAAGGCAACATAAAATAAAGGGTCCGATTCTGAAGTGGGCGCAAGGACAGAGAGAGGGTCCTGGGGGTATATGTGCACAAATTGTTCAAGGTGGCAGGACCGATTGACAAAGTAGCCAAAAGATGTTCTGATCTCCGTGGAGACCAACAGACCAAAATAACCAAATTTACCAAACAACCTCAACAAGAAAGCCAACTGACAAGACTTCACTCTTTATAGTTTTTACTTCAATCAAACAAAACTCAACATAAAGTGAACATGAATTAACAGGCGCAATAAATTACACATTAATTAGCAGATGCGAGAAAGATAGACCTCATAGATTTACCAGCAGTCCACTCAGCATTTGTGGCACCAATTTCAGCCGCAAAGTCCTTCAAAGCTCTGTTCATCCTCAGGTAGAATTCCAATTCCTCGTCTTCAAGGATTTCTCATCTGACATCAACCAAAGTTCCAATAAATTGGTGCACCTCTCTCGAAGCACCTCAGCTCTGCTCACTATGGTCGTGATGCCATGGATCCACCAGAATTCCCTTGATCTGACCCCTCAGTGACTGCCCTGTGCTCTGTACGGCTGGTTCTGATCAATTAGTTCCTTTCAAATAACAGAAACATCAATCTTGGCCTGAATTCTCTGGCCATTGGGCTTCCCCTTTACCCGCAGTGCACCACCACCCGCCGGTTTCCCCATGGCATGGGGTGGCATCAATGGGAAATTCCATTGACAAGCGGCAGGAAGAGAGAATCCCGCTGCCAGGTAACAGCGCGTTGCCGAGAAAAACACGGCTGGGGGAGCGGGAAATCCCACCCATTTCCCCTCCCCCCCCCCTTTATTTCTGCCCTCAGGCCCAGCCTACATTTTCACCTTTTTTGAACTGCCCCCACCCCCTCCCCCTCTCTTCAATCTGGTCACATGAGTCGTTTTCGTTTTCCAATTAAGGGTCAATTTAGCGCGGCCAATCCACCTACCCTGCACATCTTTGGGTTGTGGGGGCGGGACCCACGCAGACACGGGGAGAATGGGCACACGGACAGTGACCCGGGGCCGGGATCGAACCCGAGTCCTCGGCGGCGTGAGGCAGCAGTGCTAACCACTGCGCCACCGTGCTGCCCTCCACGTGAGTCAGTTTCCACTCCTCACCCTGGCTCACTGGGCCATTTTCTGCACCCTTTCTTGCAGGTGAACACGTGGGTGTCTATGAAGACCCCGACAGGGTCAGCCTCGCTGGCCTCCAGGACGGCTGGGTTCTAGAAACACAGGTTGGTCTCAAAGTCCCGGGCTACACCCCCCCCCCCCCCCCCCACCCTCATTGCCACGGTGCGGGGCCAGCAGCACTGCAACTTTTTCACTGTTCATGGTCTGGGGATCTCTTGATGACTCCCCATCAAAGAGGGTGTCCTATACGGGGGCACAGAGAATAAAAGCGAGGACCTTTACAAAATACTGGTTTGACCTCCATTTGGCCAATTCGGGGCACCGCATTTTGGGAAGGATGTAAAGACTTTAGAGCAGGTGCAGAAAAGATTGACAGGAACGGTTCCAGATTTAAGGGACTTCAGTTGAGTGGAAAGATTAACAAAGGAGCGGTTGTTTATCGCAAAGAAGATTCAGAAGAGATTTGATAGAGGTGTTCAAAATCATGAGGCCTCTAGACTGCGTATCATAGAATCAACAGTGCAAATGGAGGCTATTTGGCCCATCGAGTCTGCACCAGCCCTTGGAAAGAGCACCCTAGCTACGCCCCCACCCCCACCCCCACCCTATCCGAGTAACCTAACCCAACGTTTTTGGACACTAAGGGCAATTTATCATGGCCAATCCACCTAATCTGCACATCTTTGGACTGTGGGAGGAAACCGGAGCACCCGGAGGAAACCCACGCAGATACGGGGAGAACGTGCAGACTCCGCACAGACAGTGACCCAAGCCGGGAATCGAACCTGGGACCCTGGAGCTGTGAAGTAACTGTGCTAACCATTATGCTACCGTGCCCCCCCCCCCTAGACAAAGAGAATTAGAGAGGACGCTGATTTCAGGTGAATGGTATTGGAGCTAAAGGCTACATGTGGGAAAACATTTTTACTTAGCGAGTGGTTAGGACCTGGAATGCGCTGCCTGGGAGTGATCCAATTGTGTCTTTCATACGCGAAAAGGATTAAAGGCTATAGGGAAAGGGCAGGGGGTGTGGGAGCGGGTAAATTGCTTTCGCAAGGAGCCAGCATGAAATCGACGGGCTGAATGGCCTCTGTGCTGCGACCATTCTATGATTCAAGATAACCCAAATGCAGCAGCCAATTTCTGCTCTGCAAACTCCCACAAACAGCAGCCAGGTAATATTCAGATCATCTGTTTGTGTTGGTTTACAATATCGGCAAAAGTTATAATGGCCCTCACTGTGAATAACATTGTAAACATGGAAGGTAAAATAAAATGTTAAAGATTTGCTGCTCAGAAACTACGACTTGGACATTTTATTCTAAATAATAATTAGAGTATATTTTACTTCATGGATTCCATTTGTTTAGAAATTGTAATATTAGGTTCAGGAGGAAGCCATTCAGCCCATCCAACCTGTCCCGCCATTCAGTACTATCATGGCTGATTGGACACTTCAGTGCCTTTTACTGCCCCATAACTCTTTACGTTATTGTTAATCAGAAATCTACCAATCTCTGCTTTAAACATACTCAATGACTGAGCTTCCACTGCCCCCTGGGGAAGTGGATTCCAAAGATTCACAACTCTCTGTGTGAAGAAATTTCTCCTCACCTCGGTCCTTAATCCCATCTCCCTTATTTTGAAATTGTGCCCCTTGGCCTAGACTCCCCCACCAAGGGAAACAGCTTGCCTGCATCCACCCTGTCGATTCCTTTAAGTATTTTTTTAGGTTTCAACGAGATCACCTCTCATTCTTCGAAATTCCAGAGAATATTGGCCCAGTTTGCCCAATCTCTCTTCGTTAGGTAGTCCCGCCATCCCCGGAACAAGTCTGGTGAACCTTTGTCGCACTCTCTCTATGGCAATAATATCCTTTCTGAGGTAAAGGGACCAGAATTGCACACAGTGCTCCAGGTGCGGTCTAACCGAGCTCCTTTACAATTGAAACAAGACCTCACTGCTCCTGGACTCAGATCCTCTTGTGATAAAGGCTAACATTCCATTAGCCTTCCCAATAACTTGCTGCACCTGTATGTTAGCCTTCAGTGACTTATGGACAAGGACAGTCTTTGTGCATCTACACTTTCTTTTTTTTTTTTAAATAATATTTTATTGAAAATTTTTGGTCAACCAACACAGTACATTGTGCATCCTTTACACAACATTGTAACAATACAGATAATAATGACCTTTTTAAATTTAAACAAAAACAACAACAAATAAATAAATATTAAATAACAAAAAATAAATAAAAGCTAGCCCTAATTGGCAACTGCCTTGTCTCAGGCCACCCCCCCCACCCCACCCCCATCCCTCCGCCCCCCCCCCCCCCCAAGTCCTGGGCCGCTGCTGCTGCCTTCTTTGTTCTCCCCTATCTATCTTTCCGCAAGATATTCGACGAACGGTTGCCACCGCCTAGTAAACCCTTGAGCCGACCCCCTTAGGACGAACTTAATCCGCTCCAACTTTATGAACCCCGCCATATCATTTATCCAGGTCTCCACCCCCGGGGGCTTGGCTTCTTTCCACATTAGCAATATTCTGCGCCGGGCTACTAGGGACGCAAAGGCCAAAACATCGGCCTCTCTCGCTTCCTGCACTCCCGGCTCTTGTGCAACCCCAAATATAGCCAACCCCCAGCTTGGTTCGACCCGGACTCCTACTACTTTCGAAAGCACCTTTGTCACCCCCATCCAAAACCCCTGTAGTGCCGGGCATGACCAAAACATATGGGTATGATTCGCTGGGCTTCTCGAGCACCTCGCACACCTATCCTCCACCCCAAAAAATTTACTGAGCCGTGTTCCAGTCATATGTGCCCTGTGTAATACCTTAACCTGAATCAGGCTTAGCCTGGCGCACGAGGACGACGAGTTTACCCTGTTTAGGGCATCTGCCCACATCCCCTCCTCAATCTCCTCCCCTAGCTCTTCTTCCCATTTCCCTTTTAGTTCGTCCATCATAGTCTCCCCTTCGTCTCTCATTTCCCTATATATATCCGACACCTTACCGTCCCCCACCCATTTCTTTGAGATGACTCTGTCCTGCACCTCTTGTGTCGGGAGCTGCGGGAATTCCCTCACCTGTTGCCTCGCAAAAGCCCTCAATTGCATGTACCTGAATGCATTCCCTTGGGGCAACCCATATTTCTCGGTCAGCGCTCCCAGACTCGCAAACTTCCCATCCACAAATAGATCTTTCAATTGCGTTATACCTGCTCTTTGCCACATTCCATATCCCCCATCCATTCCCCCCGGGGCAAACCTATGGTTGTTTCTTATCGGGGACCCCCCCAGTGCTCCGGTCTTTCCCCTATGTCGTCTCCACTGTCCCCAAATCTTCAGTGTAGCTACCACCACCGGACTCGTGGTATAGTTCCTTGGTGAGAACGGCAATGGGGCTGTCACCATAGCCTGCAGGCTGGTCCCCCTACAGGATGCCCTCTCTAATCTCTTCCACGCCGCTCCTTCCTCCTCTCCCATCCACTTACTCACCATTGAAATATTAGCGGCCCAATAATACTCACTTAGGCTCGGTAGTGCCAGCCCCCCCCTATCCCTACTACGCTGTAAAAATCCCTTCCTCACTCTCGGAGTCTTCCCGGCCCAAACAAAACCCATGATACTCTTTTCTATCCTTTTGAAAAAAGCCTTCGTGATCACCACCGGGAGACACTGAAACACAAAGAGGAATCTCGGGAGGACCACCATCTTAACCGCCTGCACCCTCCCTGCCATTGACAATGCTACCATATCCCATCTCTTGAAATCTTCCTCCATCTGTTCCACCAACCGCGTCAAATTTAGCCTGTGCAATGTGCCCCAGTTCTTAGCTATCTGGATCCCCAGGTAACAAAAGTCTCTTGTTACCTTCCTCAACGGTAGGTCTTCTATTTCCCTACTCTGCTCCCCTGGATGCGCCACAAACAGCTCACTCTTCCCCATGTTCAATTTATACCCTGAAAAATCCCCAAACTCCCCAAGTATCCGCATTATTTCTGGCATCCCCTCCGCTGGATCCGCCACATATAGTAGCAGATCATCCGCATATAAAGATACCTGGTGTTCTTCTCCTCCCCTAAGTATTCCCCTCCATCCCTTGGAACCTCTCAGCGCTATCGCCAGGGGCTCAATCGCCAGTGCAAACAGTAATGGGGACAGAGGACATCCCTGCCTTGTCCCTCTATGGAGCCGAAAATATGCCGATCCCCGTCCATTTGTGACCACACTCGCCACTGGGGCCCTATACAACAGCTGCACCCATCTAACATACCCCTCTCCGAACCCAAATCTCCTCAACACCTCCCACAGATAATCCCACTCCACTCTATCAAATGCTTTCTCGGCATCCATCGCCACTACTATCTCCGTTTCACCCTCTGGTGGGGCCATCATCATTACCCCTAACAACCTCCGTATGTTCGTGTTCAGCTGTCTCCCCTTCACAAACCCAGTTTGGTCCTCATGAACCACCCCCGGGACACATTCCTCTATTCTCATTGCCATTACCTTGGCCAAGACCTTGGCATCTACATTGAGGAGGGAGATTGGTCTGTAGGACCCGCATTGTAGCGGATCCTTTTCCTTCTTTAAAAGAAGCGATATCGTTGCTTCTGACATAGTCGGGGGCAGTTGTCCCCTTTCCTTTGCCTCGTTAAAGGTCCTCGTCAGTAGCGGGGCGAGCAAGTCCAAATATTTTCTGTAAAATTCAACTGGGAATCTGTCCGGTCCCGGAGCCTTTCCCGTCTGCATGTTCCTAATTCCTTTCACCACTTCTTCTACCGTGATCTGTGCTCCCAATCCCATCCTTTCCTGCTCTTTCACCTTGGGAATTTCCAGCCGATCCAAAAACTCCATCATTCTCTCCCTCCCATCCGGGGGTTGAGCTTCATACAATTTTTTATAAAATGTCTTAAACACTTCATTCACTCTCTCCGCTCCCCGCTCCGTCTCTCCATCTTCGTCTCTCACCCCCCCTATTTCCCTCGCTGCTCCCCTTTTCCTCAATTGGTGTGCCAGCAATCTGCTCGCCTTCTCTCCATATTCATACTGTACACCCTGCGCCTTCCTCCATTGTGCCTCTGCAGTGCCTGTGGTCAGCAAGTCAAATTCCACATGCAGCCTTTGCCTTTCCCTGTACAGTCCCTCCTCCGGTGCTTCCGCATACTGTCTGTCCACCCTCAAAAGTTCTTGCAACAACCGCTCCCGTTCCTTACTCTCCTGCTTCCCTTTATGTGTCCTTATTGATATCAGCTCCCCCCTAACCACCGCCTTCAATGCCTCCCAGACCACTCCCACCTGAACCTCCCCATTGTCATTGAGTTCCAAGTACTTTTCAATGCATCCCCTCACCCTTAAGCACACCCCCTCATCCGCCATTAGTCCCATGTCCATTCTCCAGGGTGGACGCCCTCTTGTTTCCTCCCCTATCTCCAAGTCTACCCAGTGTGGGGCATGATCCGAAATGGCTATAGCCGTATATTCCGTTCCCCTCACCCTCGGGATCAATGCCCTACCCAACGCAAAAAAGTCTATGCGTGAATAGACTTTATGGACATAGGAGAAAAACGAGAACTCCTTACTCCTAGGTCTACTGAATCTCCACGGGTCCACCCCTCCCATCTGCTCCATAAAATCCTTAAGCACCTTGGCTGCTGCCGGCCTCCTACCAGTCCTGGACTTCGACCTATCCAGCCTTGGTTCCAACACCGTGTTAAAGTCTCCCCCCATTATCAGCTTTCCGGTCTCTAGGTCTGGGATGCGTCCTAGCATTCGCCTCATAAAATTGGCATCGTCCCAATTCGGGGCATACACGTTTACCAACACCACCATCTCTCCCTGTAATTTGCCACTCACCATCACGTATCTGCCCCCGTTATCCGCCACTATAGTCTTTGCCTCGAACATTACCCGCTTCCCCACTAATATAGCCACCCCCCTGTTTTTCGCATCCAGCCCCGAATGGAACACCTGCCCTACCCATCCTTTGCGCAACCTAACCTGATCTATCAGTTTCAGGTGCGTTTCCTGTAACATGACCACATCTGCTTTAAGTTTCTTAAGGTGTGCGAGTACTCGTGCCCTCTTTATCGGCCCGTTAAGCCCCCTCACGTTCCACGTGATCAGCCGAGTTGGGGGGCTTCCCACCCCCCCTTGCCGGTTAGCCATCATCTTTTTCCAACTTCTCGCCCAGTTCCCACGCAGCTGTATTTCTCCCAGACGGTGCCCCCCCGCCCATCCTTTCCCGTACCCACTCCCCCCTTTCCCCAGCAGCAGCAACCCAGTAATTCCCCCCTCCCCCCCCCCCCCCGCTAGACCCCCCGCTAGCGTAATTACTCCCCCCATGTTGCTCCCAGAAGTCAGCAAACTCTGGCTGACCTCGGCTTCCCCCCGTGATCACGGCTCGCCCCGTGCGGCGCCCCCTCCTTCCTGCTTCTCTATTCCCGCCATAATTATCATAGCGCGGGAACCAAGCCTCTCCCTCGGCCCCGCCTCCCATGGCCAACGCCCCATCTCCTCTCCCTCCCCACCTCCGCCCATCACCACCTGTGGGAGAAAGAAAAGTTCCCATACCACAGGATTAATCATACAATCCCTCTTCGCCCCCCCCCACTCGTCCCACCACTTTGTCCAAACGTTCATTTTCGTAGTCCAATCATTCCAATTTTTCTTCTACAATAAAAGTCCACGCTTCATCCGCCGTCTCAAAGTAGTGGTGCCTCCCTTGATATGTGACCCACAGTCTTGCCGGTTGCAGCATTCCAAACTTTATCTTTTTTTTGTGAAGTACCGCTTTGGCCCGATTAAAGCTCGCCCTCCTTCTCGCCACCTCCGCACTCCAATCTTGATAGACGCGGATCACCGCGTTCTCCCATTTACTACACCGAGTTTTCTTCGCCCATCTAAGGACCATTTCTCTATCCTTAAAACGGAGAAATCTCACCACTATGGCTCTGGGAGCTTCTCCTGCTCTCGATCCTCGCACCATAACTCGGTATGCTCCCTCCACCTCCAACGGACCCGTCGGGGCCTCCACTCCCATTAACGAGTGCAGCATCGTGCTCACATATGCCCCGACGTCCGCCCCCTCCACACCTTCAGGAAGGCCAAGAATCCTCAAGTTGTTCCTCCTTGCGTTATTTTCCAGTGCCTCCAACCTCTCCACAGATCGTTTCTGGTGTGCCTCCTGTATCTCCGACTTCACCACCAGGCCCTGTATATCGTTTTCATTCTCTGCTGCTTTCGCCTTCACGACCCGAAGCTCCTGCTCCTGGGTCTTTTGTTCCTCTTTCAGCCCTTCAATCGCCTGTAATATCGGGGCCAACAACTCTTTCTTCATTTCCTTTTTTATCTCCTCCACGCAGCGTTTCAAAAACTCTTGTTGTTCAGGGCCCCATATGAAACTGCCACCTTCCGACGCCATCTTGGTTTCTGCTTGCCTTCCTTGCCGTTGTTCCAAAGGATCCGCTGCAATCCGGCCACTTTCCTCTCCTTTTTCCATCCGTGTCCAGGGGGAACACCCTTCTGGTTTACCGCACGGTGTTTTCAGCCGTTAAAATTGCCGTTGGGGCTCCTATCAAGAGCCCAAAAGTCCGTTTCACAGGGAGCTGCCGAAACGTGCGACTCAGCTGGTCATCGCCGCACCCGGAAGTCTGCATCTACACTTTCTAATCTCGCACCATTTAGGAAATGCTCTGTACATCTCTTCCTTCCACCAAAGTGGATTACCTCACATTTTCCCACATTATATTCCATCTGCCATGTTCTTGCCCACTCACTAAGTCTGCCCAAATCCTCCTGTAGCCTTTTTACATCTTCCTCACAACACACATTCCTGCCGAGCTTTGTATCATCCGCAAACTTGTAAATATTACATTTGGTCCCCCATCCAAATCATTGATATATATTGTAAACAGCTAGGGCCCAAGTACTGATCCTTGCCATACCCCACTAGCCACAGTCTGTCACACGGGATCAGGGGTGAGCTGGCAAGATGGATACAGAACTGGCTAGGTTATAGAAGGCAGAGAGTAGCAATGGAAGGGTGCTTTCCTGGTTGGAGGGCTGTGACTAGTGGTGTTCCACAAGGATCAGTGCTGGGACCTTTGCTGTTCGTAGTATATATGAATGATTTGGAGGAAAATGTAACTGGTCTGATTAGTAAGTTAGCGGACGACACAAAGGTTGGTGGAATTGCGGATAGCCATGAAGACTGTCAGAGGATACAGCAGGATTTAGATCGTTTGGAGTCTTGGGCGGCGAGATGGCAGATGGAGTTTAATCCAGACAAATGTGAGGTAATGCATTTTCGAAGGTCTAATACAGGTAGGGAATATACAGTGAATGGTAGAACCCTCAAGAGTATTGACAGTCAGAAATAAATATGTGTACAGGTCCACAGGTCACTGAAAGGGGCAACACAGGTAGTCAGGAAGGCATATGGCATGCTTGCCTTCAATGGCCGAGGCATTCAGTATAAATATTGGCAAGTCATGTTGCAGCTGTATAGAACCTTAGTTAGGCCACACTTGGAGTATAGTGTTCAATTCTGGTCGCCACACTACCAGAAGGAAGTGGTTCTTCCAGCTCCGCTCCTCCCTCTCTGAGGATCACCGGGAAGATCTCCCACTTTAAGGGGCATCTTGACATATACATGAATAGGATGGGATTAGAGGGATAGGGACCCCGGAAGTGCAGAAGATTTTTGTTTAGACGGGCAGCATGTTCGGCACAGGCTTGGAGGGCCGAAGGGCCTGTTCCTGTGCTGTACTTTTCTTTGTTCTTTGTTCTTGTCAACGTGAGAATGACCCGTTTAGTCCTACTCTCTGTTTCCTACCTGTTGGCCAATCCTCAATCCAGGACAGTATGTTGCCTCCTGTCCCATGTGTTGTTACTTTGCTAATTAACCTCCTGTGGGGAACTTTATCAAAAAGTCGGTCTTGCCTTTCTGTACCATTCTGTTGGGCATGCAGTAGTTTCTCTGACACTATGACAGTTTGGCTTCACGCATTAAATATAAATCCCACTGTTACTCCTTACTGAACATGCAATACACAAACAGGAACCTGCTCCCTGGCTTTGTCCGTCCCTGAAATTCCCACCAGCGGCAAGAAAGGATAACATTAGACCAAAAACCAGGAAAAGCAAATCATTCTCTGTATTGCCAGCTGCGAAACTGTGGGTGGTACTCCTGCCTTTGAGCTTCAGGTCCTGCTCCAGAGAATCAAATACAAACTCCAGGCTGCCGCTCCCAGCTGTAGTGGTGAGGGAATGCTGCATTGCTAGAGGTTTCTGTCTTTCAAATAAGATGTTAAATTGATGGCCTGTCTGCCCACTCACGGATGGGTGTACAAGATTACATTGCAGGCTGAAGAATAGCGAAGGAGTTCTTTCTGGAGTCATTTTTCTTTTCTATTATAAATTTAGATTTTATTTTATTTCCAATTAAGGGGCAATTTAGCATGGCCAATTCCCCTATCTGGCACATCCTTTTGGGTTGTGGGGGTGAGACCCACGCAGACACTGGGAGAATAAGCACCTGGAGTCAATTTTTAATAATTATTTCATGGGATGTGGGCATTGCTGGAAATATGGGCGGCAAGGTAGCTCAGTGGCGAGCACTGTTGCTCCACAGTGCCAGGTTCGATTCCCGGCTTGGGTCACTGTCTGTGCGGAGTCTGCACGTTCTCCCCGTGTCTGTGTGGGTTTCCTCCGGGCGCTCCGGTTTCCTCCCACAAGTCCCGAAAGACGTGCTGTTAGGTGAATTGGACATTCTGAAATCTCCCTGTGTACCCGAACAGGCGCCGGTATATGGCGACTAGGGGATTTTCACAGTAACCTTGTTGCAGTGTTAATGTGAGCCTGCCTACTTCTGACAATAATAAAGACGATTATTATTATTTGTGACCCGTCCCCAATTGCCCTCGAGAAAGTAATAATGAGCCACCTTCTTGAAGTCCATGTGGTGCATTCGGCGAAGTTAGGGCCATTATTAACCTTCTGGTCAACATTATTAAAACAGATTGTAGGGTCATTTTTCTAAATGATCTTCTGTGTGCCAATTGGCAGTCGTGTTATTGATTACAACAATGACTTATTTTTCTGTGATAAGCCTCACGAGTGCCATGGGCGCTCACTAATAAATCTCCCTGTGGAGCTTGTCGAGTATGGGTTTCCTTGGTAGTAGGTGGAGGCCCGCCCAGCTGGGACCTGTTAACTGAGCCCTTTGAATGCCGGCCCTAACCTGGACTGGCACTGTTGGTCATCCCAGGTTGGGACCCTATCCCTGTAGCCCCACTAGCAGCTTTACTTTTGTATTGAAAATAAACAACGCTGGCCTTCCTGCTCGCGTCTCCTGGATTATCACAGCTTCAAAAATATTTCATTACTTGGGAGGTACCTTGGGTCAGTTTGTCGTGCCAGGCGCTATAGAAATGCTAACTTTCATTCACTTGGGTCCCTGCACTGGATTTCTATGCACAGAGTCCAGCTGGAACATGCACATTGGGTGACAGTGCAATCAGTGTCTTAGCAACAGCCATTGCCTAACCCATGATGAATTGACTCTCGGACACGATACTGGAAGTACCCAGCACCTGGATAATCATTCTCCGTCATGACTGAATGCGTTCCACTTTATCTATCTCAAAATGTTAAGGTGCTACTAACTGATAACGCGCCGCAACCTTCATTTGTACACAGGGTTTGATAGCCTCTTGTATCATCCTGAGGAATAAATACTGATGTTCCATCTCATTAATATTGCCTCGTGTTCAATCTTGTGATTTGATCACAGGAGCTCACTCTCCGTTGGCACCCGACATGACACCGGGGGAAGAAATACTCCCCTCCCTCTGCACCCTTGATAAAATCAGGTGGACTGCGTTTCGAGCTAGCCCTCAACCTTTGGGACGTGACGACATTGATAAACTGTTCAAGCTTCGCCCTCACAACCTTTAGCTATCTTCCTTCGTCAGAAAAGCGCGGCTGCCTTGGAACTGATTCCAGCCAATCCACGCGTTGCTCGGTGAGACTGGATGATAATGAATGCCAGTGATGTCACATCCAGCCACTCAATAAGCAGCCAACTGATGCGATATAAATCCAAGGATCTGACAGCAAACCCAGCAGTTTCACACTGAACAGGTCCAAAGGGTTTAACACAAAATTAATCCAAGAACTTCATACTAATTAAATCCAAGGCTTTTACATTATGTACATCTGGAAGCTTTACACTATTTAAACCCAAGGCTTTTATATGTAAGGTTTTACATCAGAAGAACTCACAGTGTACAAAATTAAGAGTTCTATTTAAATCCAAAGGCTTGGGCAATCATCTGCAGCTGGAGCGTCAGGAGGTTAAGGTGAAGGTGCAAATAACATTTTGGTATATTTCCTCTGCATACTCAAATCCACATTGAGGCTAGTTAGCAAACTGGTTTCTCAGGAATTCTCTCCAGTACTGTTCAAGGTGGAATGGAATCAGAGATGTTCTGCTCACAGTTTAACTGTTCGTTTTCTTCACTCCATCTGTGTCTCACATTTCAACCAATGTCTTCATTTGTGGTGACAGCAACTGTACTTCGAAGTAATTTGTTGCCGATGAAACATTTGAGAACATTTTCAGAGATAGCTGCGTAGACTGATGGAATTGGTCCAGAAGGAGGCCTTTCAGCCCATCGAGTCCATGCCCGCTCTCTGTAGAGCAATCCAGTCAGCTCCATTTTCCCGCTCTCTCCTCGTAGCCCCCCCCCCCCCCCACAAGTTTATTTCCCTCAAATACCCATCCGATTTCCTTTTCAAATCGTTCACCGTCTCTGCTTCCATCACTGATGTCGGGGGTCGGTTGGCTCAGTTAGCTGAACAGCTGGGTTGTGATGCGGAGCGACGGCAATGGCGCGGGTTCAATTCCTGTGCTGGCTGAGGTTATCCATGAGGGCCCCCCCCCCGTCTCGATGGTGAACTTGCCCCTCGTCTGAGGTGTGGTGACCCTCAGGTTAAATCGCCACCAGTCAGCGCTCTCTCTCTAAAAGGGGAGAGCAGCCGATGGTCCTCGGGAGCTGTGGTGATTTTCATTTCAGGTATCGAGTTCCCACAGGCTGTGTAAAGAAGGTTTTCCTCACATCCCCGAGGATAAAATGCTGTAAATTCCTCTCTTAACCATTGCAGCTGGAAAAAGAAAGAAAAGGTTGTTATGGAGAGAAAAAAAAGAGAACGGACGTTCATTTCTTTTTTAATATAAATTTAGAGTACCCAATTCATTTTTTTCATTAAGGGGCAATTTAGCGTGGCCAATCCACCTACCCTGCACATTTTTGGGTTGTGGGGGAGAATGTGCAAACTCCACATGGACAGTGACCCAGAGCTGGGTTTGAACCTGGGACCTCGGCGCCATGAGGTGGCAGTGCTACTAACCACTGCGCCACCGTGCTGCCCCTCCGTTCAATTCTGTAGCACCTTTCACAACCTCAGAAGCCCCAAAGAAGGTGATGAAGTACTTTTGGACCGTTGTGATGTAGGGAATGCATCAGCCAATTTGTGCACAGAAAGCTCCCACAACTGCAATCACAATGACCGGAACTTTTTTTTAGTGATGTAACGACCACCTTTATAATTGTCACAATTAGGCTTACATTAACACTGCAATGAAGTTACTGTGAAAATCCCCTCGTCACCACACTCCGGCTCCTGTTCGGGGACACGGAGGGAGAATTCAGAATGTCCAATTCACCTAACAGCACGTCTTTCGGGACTTGTGGGAGGAAACCGGAGCACCCGGAGGAAACCCACGCAGACACTGGGAGAACATGCAGACTCCGCACAAACAGTGACCCAAACCGGGAATCGAACCTGGGACCCTGGCACTGTGAAGCAACAGTGCTAACCACCGTGATGGATAAATATTGACCAGGAGATTATGGAAATAGTGCCGTGTGACCCGCCTAAGAGGGCAGACATTTGGGTGGGATTCTCTGACCCCCCCCCGCCGGGTCAGCGTGAATCCCGCCCCGCCGCTCCGACGCCGGCTGACGTATTCTCCGGCGCCAGTTTTCAGACGGGGGCGCGGTTCACACCATGCCGGTCGGGGGCCATTGGCAGCGGCCGCCCCGGCAATTCTCTGGGCCCTGATGGGCCAAGCGGCCATCGGTTTCTGGCGTGAAATGGACATGGTCCCACATGGCAGTACCTGGCTGGCACGGTCCTTTGGGGGTGGGGGGGGGGGGCGCAGGGGACCCGGCCCAGGGGGGGGGGGCACAGTGGCCTGGCCCACGATCAGGGCCCACAGATCTGTGGGCGGGCCTGTGCCGTGGGGGCACTGCTTCCTTCCATGTCGGCCTTTGTAGGGCTCCACCATGGCCGGCGTAGAGAAGACACCCCCCTGCGCATGCGCCAGAATATGCCGGCGGTTCTGCGCATGTGCTAACTCGTGCCGGCCCTTCGGTGCTGGTTGGAGCGGCGCCAGTCCCTCCTCTGGAAAAATAGGTCTGTCAGAAGAGTTCTGATGAAAAGTCATTCAACTTGGAACATTTAAAAAAATATATTTATTAAGAAATTTTCATAATAATCAAAATAACCCGAAACAATGAGACAGAAATCTCACGGTGCCAAGACCCATGTTCGATCCTGGCCCCGGGTCACTGTCCGTGTGGAGTTTGCACATTCTCCCCGTGTCTGTGTGGGTTTCACGCCCACATCCCAAAGATGTGCAGGGTAGGTGGATTGGCCTCGCTAAATTGCCCTTGATTGGAAAATATAATTTGGTAAACTAAATTTAATAAAAATAAAATAAATTTAACGAAACAATCAATCATAAAAATACGATAGCAGAGAAAATACATTCAATAAAAGCCCAAAACACAGACAACACCTCACAGTACAGAAGGAGGCCATTTGGCCCATCGAGTCTGCACCGGCCCTTGGAAAGAGCACCCCACTCTAGCCCATCCCCGTAACCCAGTAACCCCACCGAACCTTTTGGACTGCAGGGTAATTTATCATGACCAATCCATCTAACCCACACATCTTTGCTTTGTGGGAGGGAACCGGAAACCCGGAAGAAACCCACACAGACACGGGGAGAACGTGCAGACTCCACACAGACAGTCACCTGAGGCCAGAATTGAACCCGGGACCCTGGAGCTGTGAGGCAGCAGTGCTAACCACTCTGCCACCTAATTAACTTAAATACGGAAACTAACCTAAACCCCCTGACAGCTGACGGTGACTAATTCCTCAAAAAACGAATTGCCACCTTAGACAGGATCCCTCCACCCGCCCCCTGATGGTGAACCTGACTTTCACCAAATGCAGCAATGACATTAGGTCACCCAGCCAAGCAGAGGCACGTGGCAGAGTGCGAGACCTCCACATAAGCCATATTCACCTCTGAGGTATCAACAAGGCAAAGGCGAGGCTATCCGTCTTCACCCCAGACTGAGCCACCAGCCAATCCGACATCCCGATTATGGCCACCAGTGGACACAGATCCAAATGGACGCGGAATATCTCCAACGTGGTGTTAAAGAAAGAGGCCGAGAAGCCTATCAACTTGAGACAGGACCAGAACAGATGTAAATGATTAGCCGGCCCACGAGAACAGCGCTCACACTTATCCTCCAGCCCAGGGAAGAACACACTCGTCCTAACTCTGGTCAGGTGCATCCTGTGCAAAACCTTCAACTGAATCAGGCTCAGCCGAGCACATGAAGATGTGGAGTTGACCCTGTGAAGGGCCTCACTCCACACATACCAGTAAGAATGGGACCCAATTCACCCTCCCATTTCTCCCCCCTGCACAACTGAAAGGATATGAATGAAATAGACCCCCCCCCCCCCCCCCCCCCCGGTCAGGCCTAGCCTGAGACAGAATCATTTTCCTCAGGGAAGAAGGTGGCACCAAAGGAAAGAAAGGAAAAGTTTTATCTGAAAAATAGGGTACTTGGAAATACCTAAAAAGACTGGAATTGGACATTGGAATTCCTCAGCCAACTCTCCTCCTTGAACAGGTCCCCCAAACCCTCCGGACCCGTCACCTCCCAAGATTTAAATGCCGAGTCCAAACCAGAAGTTAGGAAAAGATGATTATTACCTATGGGGCTAGCGAAGACAGGGAAAGGAGCACGGAATGCTGTCTAAACTGACAAATATAAATTTCTTTACCCGCCAGTCTGGCCTCAATAAAAGTCGAGATGGATTTGCAGGTACAGCATTAGTTATTTTATTTGATTTGCAAGTCTGATTCATTTCACACAGGCACAGGACACAGAACTAGTCTCCTATACCCCTGGAAAATGAATGAAGAAGGAGACAAAGGGATTTCTGCAAATACATTCAAATGGCATCAAGTTTCACATACACGATTCCCATAGGTCATCCTATACCCCTCCTGACCTGGCCATACATCCTGATTGGCTCACTTCTCATCCCTTCCTCTGGCTCCCTATTACCCAGCATCCTTTTCTCCTCCTTAACTGGACACCCCTGCCCCTTGCTTTGCCATGCATTCTAAAATCCTTTTGTCTGTGAACTAACAGAATCAGACCGGCCTATGTTTACATTACAGTAACTAATAACTCTAAAGTAACTATTTTATATCACATTCGTCAAAACCATTTCCACATTCTCAGGAAGGAGACCAGCACTGGATTTGAGGAAAATCTAATGGGGGGGGGGGGGCAACGGTGCAGTAATTATTGCATGAAGACTAAGGAGCGCACTTCCATTTGTCCCCCTAGGGATCCAGGATCGCTAAGCCATAACAATATTTTCGGAATATTAATTACAAAACAAAAAATCGGGAAGGGCCAGATCTCACGATTGTCTGTCCTTGTGGAGCAGCACGCCACGCATCCTGGGGGTCCTATCCCCCCCCTCAAATAAAAGAAGATATCAATTTGTGGACCTTAATAAAAAAAAAAAAGATTTGAAGAGAAAACCCCCTGATAGCGAAAGCTTGCCTTGGCGAGACGAAAAGGTAACATCCCCAGGTGGGCTCTACTCCACGGGTGGATGGGGGTTGACTGGGAAGCATTCATTCACCCTTGCTTAAGTTTAACTTGTAGCCAGAGAAGGAGCCAAAAATGCGAAGCAACTTCATTATGTCCGTAATATAGAATAGTAAATTTTCCGGGTAACGGGACACCTGATGCTCCACCCCTCCCCGATTAATTGGCGACGCGGTAGCACAGTGGCTAGCACGGCTGCCTCGCAGTGCCAGCGACCGGGGTTTGACTCCGATCTTGGGTGACTGTCTGCGTGACGTTTGCACATTCTTCCAGTGTCTGAGTGCGTTTCCCCGCAGTCCAAAGATGTGCAGGTTAGGTGGATTGGCTATACTAAATTCCCCCTAGGTGGGCGAATGGGGATAGGGTGGGGGATTGGGCCTAGGTAGGGAGCTCTTTCAGAGAGTTGGTATGTGCTTGATGGATTCTATGATTCTAATGCCACTCCACTTAACATGGTACCTCAGCACAATAGCTCTATTGCCATAGCAACAGGAGTGGGGACGGTGGACTGTCCCTATTCAAAGGAAACTAATCAGAGTTCACGGCTTTCGTACGAACACTGGCAATAGACGGATCCAAGAAATAATTTGTGGCCAAATACAAACCTCCCAAGAAACGCAAATATATAGTCCCACTCCACTCTATCAAATGTCTTTTCAGCATACAATCACCTCCGGTGCGGACACCGACGAGGGGGAAAGGACAACATTTAACAGTCGACGGTATATTGGCCGACAATTGTCGACCTTCACGAAGTCTGTTAGATCCTCCGAGATTACATTTGGGAGGCAAGGCTCCAGGCAAAAGGCCAGTACCTTAGCGAGTAGCTAGACGTCGGCATTGAACAGTGAAATAAGATGGTCCAAACCACACTCTGTCGGGTCTTTGTCCCTCTTAAGAAGCAGGGAAATAGAGGCTTGAGTGAGGGTCGGGAGCAACAATCCCTGGGATAGGGAATTATTGAACACGTCCAGAATTAAAGACACAAGCTGCCCCGAGAACGACTTGTAGAATTCAGTCGGAATGCCATCTGGACCAGGGGTTTTGCCAGATTGCATCAACCCAAAACATTTTAAACTCTCGTTGGGGTGTAACGGGGATTCCAACTCACTGCTCCCATCCGCCTCAACTGTTGGGATCATCAAGAAAGTCGGGACATGACCGACTCATCCGCAGGAGGCTCCGATCTATAGAGATTGCAATAGAACCTGTCTCCCATCCATTGACTCCATCTACACCTCCCTCTGCCTGGGGAAAGCGGGCAGCATAATCAAAGACCCCCTCCCACCCGGTTTATACACTCTTCCAACTTCTTCCATCGAATAGGAGATACAAAAGTCTGAGAACACACACACTCAGAAACAGCTGTTACCAGACTCCTAAATGACCCTCTTATTAACTGACCTCATTAACACTACACCCCTGTATGCTACACCCGATGCCGGTGTTTATGTAGTTACATTGTATACCTCGTGTTGCCCTATTCTGTATCTTCTTTTATTTCCTTTTCTTTTCATGTACTTAATGATCTGTTGAGCTGCTCGCAGAAAAATACTTTTCACTGTACCTCGGTACACGTGACAATAAACAAAATGCAATCCAAGATTCAAAAGCCATATTAACCTGAGGAAGGTGGAAACCAGGTTACCGTGTGAATTGCGTGTATCTGTGTGGTCTCCCAGGAGGCTGCCTACCACTTCATCTGGTGAGCCAAAAGATGACTGGCCTTCGCCATCGGAGGTCCATGCAACTTGGAACATTAACTCTATTCTTTCTCTCCCCAGGCACTGACTGACCTGTTGAATATTGGCAACTTTGTTCTTACTTTGGATTTCCAATATCCACAGAATTTTTCTATCCGTAAAGTGTTTTTGAACGTAGATAAAAAAGCAGACAATATACTGTATTCCTGTTGATTGTCTTATTTCCTATTTATTTTATTTTGCCATTATCATTTTTGGTCTATGGAGCTTTAATGGACATTTACCTTTAAGTCGAGGGGAGGACGGAAGGAAATCAAAAGTTTCAAACTGTGCTGATATGACCCCCTGAGCTGGGGTGCAGTCAATTCCAGCCCTCCATCGACCCAGAGACGCAACACAATTGAATTTACCAATAATTCCTTGAAAAATACTATTTAAATCTACCATGCGGTTTAAGTATAGTCTCGTATACACTTTGAACTCAGTAGAAATTTAAGTTACACTTATCGGGTGCAAAATTAAATCTTTTATTGTGTCTATTGATTATAATTGAGAGTTTGAAATCTTCTTGTGGTTACAAATCAAATGTTCTCAGTAAGCCCCTGCCAGCAGAAGACTTTATGAGATATAATCGTCTTAGTAGTTTACAAACAGATTTAACTTTCAAAATACAGTAATGGTTTCTTGCTCAAAGCAAAACAGCTTGCGCAGACTTTAAGAGTTAGAGTGGAAATATGAAAATACGAAATAAGGATTGCGAGTAGTTAGGTAAATGGTATAGAGTGGTCCTGGATGAAAAATGGCTGCCCGGACCTCTATTTTTAAGGAAAATTTTATCAGTTTGACTCCATCTGCCCCTACCCCTGTAATGTGCTGATTGGCTTGGATGAGTGTCAAATGCATTTGGTTGGATGGTTAGTTGTCAATCATTAATATGCAACATCGCTATGGATATGTTGCATTTTTAGATGTTTGTTGTGTATTGGAATGTGATCCACACTTTTAATCAGCTCTGGTTTTTCTGCTGACTGCTATACTATTCATATTCTGAACTATAGTGGATTCATGTTGCCATGGTGCTTATTTTGACCTTGATCAGATTGTGGTACTGTTTAATACTTTTAATGAAACTAATTTGAACTTCTGCAATTCTGTTCATTAGAACAATGGACAGTTTATAATGTCAATTTAACTTTTCAGTAGAAATGTTGCTTTTGTTTCTAGCTAGCCTGTGGATGTTTCAAATTCTGTGCTTCTGTTACTGCAAGCTGTGTGTTTTGGTAATCTAAGGTTACGCTTGAAGTCTTATGATGAAATCCATTTTAAAATGGATTTCAAACTGGGCTTTAGTATTTACATCAAAATGGCTAAAACAATGAGCCTTTTACCTATCAGAAATAGCTGGTTCCCTTCAAATACCCAATGTCTTTGGTCTTTGGCTGCCCAATAGTTACAGTCACCAGGTTTGTAAGTTTAAGCACAAATACTTTTTATATATAACAAGAACTATAATGAGATATGCAGCAAATACAACTGGTTAACTATTATCTAATCCCCCACTTTCAATTGCCCCCACCCTCTACACACACACACACACACACACACAAGACAGACGAACACAGAGGGGAAGGGAGGGTGCAGAAAAATAAGTAAAAGGAAAAAGAGTCTTTGTTCCAGATGGTTGTTTTAAGCAGATCGTCCTTCACACTGAGCTTTCAGATCCGGGTCTCTGTTTGCAACCTGTGATGGTTTCACTGTAGATTCATTCATTCAGCTTCTCTGTAGGTTCAGAAATACATCAACTCACAGCCTTTCTGGAGAAAGAGAGAGAGGGAGTTACAGGCTTGGAGGGCTGAAGGGCCTGTTCCTGTGCTGTATTGTTCTTTGCTTTTAGAAGGAGCAGGTCCTTGTCCCTATGTGTCCAGGTCTCAACTCTGCTTTCCTTGGCCTCTGAAAATCATTCCACTCGGGTAGGATCCAATTACCACCTGTTGCCGGGCAGAGTACAGCCTTTTGGCCAATTCATTGGCCACCAGTCAACCAATCGAACCGAGTCCCACCCCAGCTCTCGGGAGCCACAAATTCTGGGTTCTGCTGTCCAAAGCTGGCAGCACCACATGCTGTGCCGCAACTTCTTGTATCCCTAATTCTCTCTGCTGCTTGACTTAAAGGTACACGTCCATTAAGCATCCATGGATCAAAAATGCTAACGGCAAAAATAAAGAAAGGGCAACAAGGGGATCAACAGGGTGCTGTGAAATTTTAGCTTTTGAACAGAGGAACTCAGACTTTCAGACACCCAAGAGATCGGATGGCATTGGTTTAATTCGTTGGCTGGTGGCCATTGAATTGGCCAAGGATTGTTTTCTGCCTGGCAACAGACAGTAATGGGTCCTGCCAGGTGGGGGTTTTCAGAGAACCCAGCAGGGAAAGCTCCTGGTTGCAGAGAGGAGAGGTTGCGTTTGTTTTTCTCTCTCTTTTTCTCCCAGATGTTTCTTGCCTTCTGTTTCTGAGTCGACAGAGAAGTCTCGAGACCATGATGAATCTACACTGAAAATCATTACAGGCTGAAAGCAAAGTCCAACTAGAGGCCTAGGCTGGTTTAGCACATGGCTAAAGAGCTGGCTTTGAAAGCAAACCAAGGCAGGCCAGCAGTACGGTTCAATTCCCGTACCAGCCTCCCCGAACAGGCGCCGGAATGTGGTGACTAGGGGCTTTTCACAGTAACTTCATTGAAGCCTACTTGTGACAATAAGCGATTTTCATTTCATTTTTCATCGAACTGGAAGATGTCAACCTGAAACAGAGACTTTTATTCTTTTACTTTTAGTATTATTTTTACACCGCTCTTTCCCCTCTGTGTTTATCTCCCTTGTGTGTGTGTGTGTGTAGAGAGACGGGACGAGTTAACGAAGGGGTTAGAAATTAGATAACAGTTAATGAGTTGTATTGGCTGCATATTTAATTACAGTTATTGTTATTAATATAAGTTAATTGTGTTTAAATTTACAAACCTGGTGACTGTAATTGTTGGGCAGCTAAGGGCCAAAGACTTTGGGCATTAAAATAATTATTAGTTAATTTTAATTGTTTTGTGACTCCGGGTCACGTGGGGCTGGAATTGACCAAGCGCAACCCCAGGGTGTCTTAAAATACACACAGCAAGCTCCCACAAACAATGTTGATTGAGGAACAAATATCGGCCAGGATAGGGAAGAGAAATCCCCTATCTTTTTTCAGATAGTGTAATGGAATCTTTTAGGTCCCACTTGTGAGGTCAGATAAAGCCCCTGTTGTGTATGTGAAAGAAAACTTATTCAAAAGTACAGCACTCCCTCAGCACTGTACTGGAGTGTCAGCCATGTCCCTAGAATGAGACTTGAACTCAATGTGCTATCCTTTGAGCCTCAGTTCAGGATATGAGGGCAGAGACTGAGCTGACTGTTGGCTAAGTGTACAAGGAGTCAACGCAAAAGCAAAATACTTTGAATGCTGGAAGCCTGAAATAACAACAGTAAACATTCTAGGAATATTCAGTTGGCCCACAGAAACAGAGTCAACTATTCAGGTGAATGATCTTTTATCACCCAGAGGACCAACTATTGTCAATCAAACAACCACCGTCAAAGATCAAGCAGTGGTGATCTCAGGATAGCAAGAATGCAATTCAGTTCCAGCCTCAGGTCACTGCCTGTGTGGAGTCTGTACGTTCTCCGTGTCTGGGATTCCTCTGGTTTCCTCCCACAGTCCAAAGATGCGCACCCTTCAACAGCCTGCCTACCTCCCCCCCCATACTCTCCCTCACCCCCCATACTCTCCCTCACCCCCCATACCCTCCCTCACCTCCCCCTACCCCCCACCCCCTCCCTCACCTCCCCTCCCCCCCTTTACCCCACCCCCATACCCTCCCTCACCCCCCCATTCCCTCACACCCCACCCCCTCCCCTCCCTCACCCCCATCCCCTCCCTCACCCCCATCCCCTCCCTCCCCCACCCCTCCCTCACCCCCATCCCCTCCCTCACCCCCATACCCTCCCGCACCCCCATCCCCTCCCTCACCCCCCCATACTCTCCCTCACCTCCTCCTTTACCCCACCCCCCCTCCCAACTCTCTCCCTCACCCCTCCCAACTCTCTCCATCACCCCCACTCTCTCCCTCCCTCAGGATCCCTCACAGGATCAACCTGGAAGATCAGAAAAATCCTCCAGCTCAATTTAAACCAAACTGTGTGACAGGAGGAGTTGGTGCTCCTCCCGGGCTGCGGGCGGCGCTGTGACGGGCAGACTGCGCGATGCTGTGTGATGGGAAGAGCATGTGGTCCTCCCGGGCTGCTGGTGGCGCTGTGACGGGCAGACTGAGCGGTGCTCCTCCTGGGCTGCGGGTGGCGCTGTGACGGGCAGACTGCGCCGTGCTGTGAGATGGGTGCCTGTGCTCCTCCCGGGCTGCTGGCGGCGCTGTGACAGGCAGACTGCGCGGTGCTCCTTCTGGACTGCGGATGGCGCTGTTACGGGCAGACTGCGCGGTGCTCCTCCCCGGCCGCGGGTGGCACTGTGACGGGCATACTGGGAGCGGATGCGTCTCCTGGGCAGCGGGCGGCGCTGCGACGGGCAGACTGCGCGTGTTGCATGATGGGTGGAGCTGGTGCTCCTCCTGGGCTGCAGGCGTCGCTGTGGCGGGCAGACTGCGCGGTGCTGTGTGATGGGTGGAGCTGGTGCTGCTATCGGGCTGCGGGTGGTGCTGTGACGGGCAGACTGCGCGTTGTTTCTCCCGTGCTGCGGGCGGCGCTGTGTGATGGGTGGAGCCAGTGCGCCTCCTGGGCTGCGGGCGGCGCTGTGACTGGCAGACTGCACGGTGCTGTGTGATGGGCGGAGCCGGTGCTGCTCCTGGGCTTCAGGTGGCGTTGTGACGGGCAGACTGCGCGTTGTACCTCCTGAGCTGCGGGTGGCGCTGTGACGGGCAGACTGCGCGTTTTTCCTCCCGTGGTGCGGGCGGCGCTGTGTGATTGGTGGAGCCAGTGCTCCTCCTGGCCTGCGGACGGCGCTGTGATGGGAGGGCTGCGCAGGCGCACTGCCCTCAGCCGGGTCTGTTTACATTCGAGGTCGCTGCGGGCACCGCCTCCTGAGGGCAGGTCGCTGGTTGAAGTATAAATAATAACAACAGGGACTCCGCAATATCGGGGTCCATGCATCGAATCCGAGCTTCAGCGGGGGACAGAGATGGACACGAGCGAACTCTTCACCAGTTGCAGGAGGGGGGGAACTTTACAGAGTGCGGTGAGTGAGGCCCAGGGGAGATAGTGAGGCAGATTGAGGGGATGGGGAGTGAGGGTGAGGGGATGAGGTGGGGGGATGAGGTGAGGGGATGAGGTGGGAGGGTGAGGGGATGGGGAGGGAGAATGGGAGGGGGTGGGAGGGTGAGGGGATGAGGTGGGAGGGTGAGGGGATGAGGAGGGAGGGTGAAGGGATGGGGAGGGAGAATGGGAGGGTGAGGGGATGGGGAGGGAGGGTGAGGGGATGGGGAGGGAGGGTGAGGGGATGGGGAGGGAGAATGGGAGGGGGGATGAGGAGGGAGGGTGAGGGGATGGGGAGGGAGAATGGGAGGGGGGATGAGGAGGGAGGGTGAGGGGATGGGGAGGGAGAATGGGAGGGGGGATGAGGTGGGAGGGTGAGGGGATGAGGTGGGAGGGTGAGGGGATGGGGAGGGAGAATGGGAGGGGGTGGGAGGGTGAGGGGATGAGGTGGGAGGCTGAGGGGATGAGGTGGGAGGGTGAGGGGATGAGGTGGGAGGGTGAGGGGATGAGGTGGGAGGGTGAGGGGATGAGGTGGGAGGGTGAGGGGATGAGGAGGGAGGGTGAAGGGATGGGGAGGGAGGGTGAGGGGATGGGGAGGGAGAATGGGAGGGAGGGTGAGGGGATGGGGAGGGAGAATGGGAGGGGGGATGAGGAGGGAGGGTGAGGGAATGAGGTGGGAGGGTGAGGGGATGAGGTGGGAGGGTGAGGGGATGGGGAGGGAGTATGGGAGGGGGTGGGAGGGTGAGGGGATGAGGTGGGAGGGTGAGGGGATGAGGTGGGAGGGTGAGGGGATGAGGTGGGAGGGTGAGGGGATGAGGTGGGAGGGTGAGGGGATGAGGTGGGAGGGTAGGGTGGGAGGGTGAGGGGATGAGGTGGGAGGGTGGGAGGGTGAGGGGATGAGGTGGGAGGGTGAGGGGATGGGGAGGGAGAATGGGAGGGGGTGGGAGGGTGAGGGGATGAGGTGGGAGGGTGAGGGGATGAGGTGGGAGGGTGAGGGGATGAGGTGGGAAGGTGAGGGGATGAGGTGGGAGGGTGAGGGGATGAGGTGGGAGGGTGAGGGGATGAGGTGGGAGGGTGAGGGGATGAGGTGGGAGGGTGAGGGGATGAGGTGGGAGGGTGAGGGGATGAGGTGAGGGGATGAGGTGAGGGGATGAGGTGAGGGGATGAGGTGAGGGGATGAGGTGAGGGGATGAGGTGAGGGGATGAGGTGAGGGGATGAGGTGAGGGGATGAGGTGAGGGGATGAGGTGAGGGGATGAGGTGAGGGGATGAGGTGAGGGGATGAGGTGAGGGGATGAGGTGAGGGGATGAGGTGAGGGGATGAGGTGAGGGGATGAGGTGAGGGGATGAGGTGAGGGGATGAGGTGAGGGGATGAGGTGAGGGGATGAGGTGAGGGGATGAGGTGAGGGGATGAGGTGAGGGGATGAGGTGAGGGGATGAGGTGAGGGGATGAGGTGAGGGGATGAGGTGAGGGGATGAGGTGAGGGGATGAGGTGAGGGGATGAGGTGAGGGGATGAGGTGGGAGGGTGAGGGGATGAGGTGGGAGGGTGAGGGGATGAGGTGGGAGGGTGAGGGGATGAGGTGGGAGGGTGAGGGGATGAGGTGGGAGGGTGAGGGGATGAGGTGGGAGGGTGAGGGGATGAGGTGGGAGGGTGAGGGGATGAGGTGGGAGGGTGAGGGGATGAGGTGGGAGGGTGAGGGGATGAGGTGGGAGGGTGAGGGGATGAGGTGGGAGGGTGAGGGGATGAGGTGGGAGGGTGAGGGGATGAGGTGGGAGGGTGAGGGGATGAGGTGGGAGGGTGAGGGGATGAGGTGGGAGGGTGAGGGATGAGGTGGGAGGGTGAGGGGTGAGGTGGGAGGGTGAGGGGATGAGGTGGGAGGGTGAGGGGATGAGGAGGGAGGGTGAGGGGATGAGGTGGGAGGGTGAGGGGATGAGGTGGGAGGTGAGGGGATGAGGTGGGGTGGAGGGTGAGGGGATGAGGTGGGAGGGTGAGGGGATGAGGTGGGAGGGTGAGGGGATGAGGTGGGAGGGGTGAGGGGATGAGGTGGTGAGGGGATGGGTGGGAGGGTGGGGGATGAGGAGGGAGGGTGAGGGGATGAGGAGGGAGGGTGAGGGGATGGAGGAGGTGAGGGGGAGGGGAGGGATGAGGGGAGGGTGAGGGGATGAAGAGGGAGGGGTGAGGGAGGGTGAGGGGGATGGGGAGGGAGGGTGAGGGGATGGGGAGGGAGGGTGAGGGGATGGGGAGGGAGGGTGAGGGGATGGGGAGGGAGAATGGGAGGGAGGGTGAGGGGATGGAGAATGGGAGGGAGTGTGAGGGGGGATGAGGAGGGAGGGGGATGGGGAGGGAGGGGATGGGGATGGAGACTGGGAGGGAGGGTGAGGGGGGATGAGGGGTGAGGGGATGAAGAGGGAGGGGGATGGGGAGGGAGAATGGGAGGGAGGGTGAGGGGATGGGGAGGGAGAATGGGAGGGGAGGGTGAGTGGATGGGGAGTATGGGAAACTCCAAAGTCAGGAGTTCAGATCTTAATATGTTGGATGTAAAACACTTCTCTGTCTCTAAAATTCTCGTGGATTTCAGTGTTCTCAGTCGACCACTGCTGACTAAGAACAGTTGTCGTTTCTACTGTTGGTGCCACATGGAATGCTACGATGTAGGTTTTCTCAGCTTTGACAAAGAACCATCCAGACTTGAATGTTAGCTCCCTTCTCCCTCCATCAGACATGCTGCGATTGTCCAGTATTTTCTGTTTTCGTTTCAGAATTTTCTGTTTTTATCGCGGATTCCAGCATCCGCAGTAACTTGCTTTTATTTTGTTTTCTTTTATTCTTTGGTCAAAAATTAGGAACTATCATTTTTAACCTTGGTGGCCTAAAAACAAATTTGTGAATCTTGCTCCTGCTCAACTGGGCCGACAGTCTTGATGTTTCTGCCGTTTTACTTGCTGGGATTTCTTGCAGCTGTGAATCTAGGGAAGGCATCCTGACTGGAGAATGCTTGCATGCTGCTGAGACCCTTAGTGACGTGCTCACGGGCGCATAAAACCTGGTGGGGTTCCCCAAAGCTTATCCGATCAAGAACCAGATGTAAGGCCAGTCCACTGGCCCTTTCTTTTTAAAAAAAAATGTATTTATTAAAGTTTTTTAACACAATTTTTCACCCTTACAAACAATAACCCCCCCCCCTGTAACAAAATTAAAAGAAATCGCACAGAGCAAGATATATACATGGTAAAATGATATGTTACATAGCTTTGTACAATGGCTCTCTCCCACACGTGCCAGTTTCCCCAATCCTTCATGTTATCTCTTGCTCATCCACCCTCCCAGGCAAGCCCCCCCCCCCCCCCCCCCCCCCCCCAAGGTTGCTGCTGACCGACCTTCCTCTAACGCTCTGCGAGATAGTCCAGGAACGGTTGCCACCGCCTGTAGAACCCCTGCGCAGACCCTCTCAAGGCAAACTTAATCCACTCCAGCTTTATGAACCCAGCCATGTCGTTTATCCAGGCCGCCACGCTGGGGGGGCTTCGCCTCCTTCCACATTAGCAAGATCCGTCGCCGGGCTACTAGGGACGCAAAGGCCAGAATTGCCTGCCTCTTTCGCCTCCTGCACTCCCGGCTTGTCCACTACTCCAAATATTGCTAGCCCCCAGCTTGGCTTGACCAGGACTTTCACCACCTGAGATATTGCTCCCGCCACTCCTCTCCAGAACCCCTCCAGTGCCGGGCATGACCAAAACATATGGACATGGTTTGTCGGGCTCCCTGAGCACCTTCCACATCTGTCCTCTACCCCAAAGAGCCTACTCAACCTCGCCCCCGTCAAGTGCGCTCTGTGAACCACCTTAAATTGTATCAGGCTGAGCCTGGCACACGAGGAGGAGGAATTAACCCTACCTAGGGCATCAGCCCATAACCCCTCCTCAATCTCCTCCTCCCATTTACCCTTCAGCTCCTCTACCAATGCTTCCCCCTCTTTCATCTCCTGGTATATTGCCGACACCTTGCCCTCCCCGACCCATACACCCGAGATTACCCTGTCTTGAATTTCTTGTGCCGGGAGCAACGGGAATTCCCTCACCTGTTGCCTCACAAACGCCCTCACCTACATATATCTAAAGGCATTTCCCGGGGGTATCTCAAACTTCTCCTGTGCCCCTAGGCTCGCAAACGTCCCGTCAATGAACAGGTCCCCCATTCTTCTAATCCCCGCCCGGTGCCAGCTCTGAAACCCTCCCGTCCATCCTCCCCGGGACAAACCGGTGGTTACCCCTGATCGGGGACCACACCGAGGCTCCCATTGCACCCTTGTGCCGTCTCCACTGGCCCCAGATCCTTAGCGTTGCTGCCACCACCGGGCTCGTGGTGTACCTGGTCGGCGAGAGCGGCAGCGGTGCCATCACCAACGCCCCCCAGGCTCGTTCCTTACAGGACGCCATCTCCGTCCTCTTCCATGCCGCCCCATCTCCCTCCATCACCCACTTGCGGATCATCGCCACATTTGCTGCCCAGTAGTAGCTCCCTAGGTTTGGCAGCGCCAACCCTCCTCGGTCCCTACTGCGTTCCAGGAACCCTCTCCTTACCCTCGGGGTATTATTCGCCCACACAAACCCCATAAGTTCTTGAAAGTGTGGATGAGCAGAGGGATCTAGGTGTCCATGTACATAGATCCCTGAAAGTTGCCACCCAGGTTGATAGGGTGGTGAAGAAGGCCTATGGAGTGTTGGCCTTTATTGGTAGAGGGATTGAGTTCCGGAGTCAGGAGGTCATGTTGCAGCTGTACAGAACTCTGGTACGGCCGCATTTGGAGTATTGCGTACAGTTCTGGTCACCGCATTATAGGAAGGACGTGGAGGCTTTGGAGCGAGTGCAGAGGAGATTTACCAGGATGTTGCCTGGTATGGAGGGAAAATCTTATGAGGAAAGGCTGATGGGCTTGAGGTTGTTTTCGTTGGAGAGAAGAAGGTTAAGAGGAGACTTAATAGAGGCATACAAAATGATTAGGGGGTTGGATAGGGTGGACAGTGAGAGCCTTCTCCCGCGGATGGAAATGGCTGGCACGAGGGGACATAACTTTAAACTGAGGGGTAATAGATATAGGACAGAGGTCAGAGGTAGGTTCTTTACGCAAAGAGTAGTGAGGCCGTGGAATGCCCTACCTGCTACAGTAGTGAACTCGCCAACATTGGGGGCATTTAAAAGTTTATTGGATAAACATATGGATGATAATGGTATAGTGTAGGTTAGATGGCTTTTGTTTCGGTGCAACATCGTGGGCCGAAGGGCCTGTACTGCGCTGTATTCTATGTTCTAATACTCCTACCTACTCTTGGTAGGTCTTGGTGATCTTGGTGATCATGATGGGAAGGTACTGAAACACAAACAGAAACCTCGGCAGGGCGGTTAAGATGGTGGTCCGCCCGAGATTCCTCTTTGTGTTTCAGTGCCTCCCGGTGGTGATCACGAAGGCTTTTTTTAAAAGGATTAAAAAGAGCATCATGGGTTTTGTGTGGGCCAGGAAGACCCCAAGAGTGAGGAAGGGATTCTTACAGCGTAGCAGGGATAGGGGGGGGGGGGGGGGGGCTGGCACTACCGAGCCTAAGTGAGTATTATTGGGCCGCTAATATTTCAATGGTGAGTAAGTGGATGGGAGAGGAGGAGGGAGCGGCGTGGAAGAGATTAGAGAGGGCGTCCTGTAGGGGGACTAGCCTACAGGCTATGGTGACAGCCCCATTGCCGTTCTCACCGAGGAACTACACCACAAGCCCGGTGGTGGTGGCTACACTGAAGATTTGGGGACAGTGGAGACGGCATAGGGGAAAGACTGGAGCCTTGGGGGGGTCCCCGATAAGAAACAACCATAGGTTTGCCCCGGGGGGAATGGATGGGGGATATGGAATGTGGCAAAGAGCAGGAATAACGCAACTGAAAGATCTGTTTGTGGATGGGAAGTTCGCGAGTCTGGGAGCGCTGACCGAGAAATATGGGTTGCCCCAAGGGAATGCATTCAGGTATATGCAACTGAGGGCTTTTGCGAGGCAACAGGTGAGGGAATTCCCGCAGCTCCCGACACAAGAGGTGCAGGACAGAGTGATCTCAAAGACATGGGTGGGGGATGGTAAGGTGTCAGATATATATAGGGAAATGAGGGACGAAGGGGAGACTATGGTAGATGAACTAAAAGGGAAATGGGGAGAAGAGCTGGGGGAGGAGATCGAGGAGGGGCTGTGGGCAGATGCCCTAAGCAGGGTAAACTCGTCGTCCTCGTGTGCCAGGCTAAGCCTGATTCAGTTTAAGGTATTACACAGGGCACATATGACTGGAGCACGGCTCAGTAAATTTTTTGGGGTGGAGGATAGGTGTGCGAGGTGCTCGAGACGCCCAGCGAATCATACCCATATGTTTTGGTCATGCCCGGCACTACAGGGGTTTTGGATGGGGGTGACAAAGGTGCTTTCAAAAGTAGTCGGAGTCCGGGTCGAACCAAGCTGGGGGTTGGCTATATTTGGGGTTGCACAAGAGCCGGGAGTGCAGGAGGCGAGAGAGGCCGATGTTTTGGCCTTTGCGTCCCTAGTAGCCCGGCGCAGGATATTGCTAATGTGGAAAGAAGCCAAGCCCCCGGGGGTGGAGACCTGGATAAATGACATGGCGGGGTTTATAAAGCTAGAGCGGATTAAGTTCGTCCTAAGGGGGTCGGCTCAAGGGTTCACCAGGCGGTGGCAACCGTTCGTCGAATACCTCGCAGAAAGATAGATGGAATGGGAAAAAGAAGGCAGCAGCAGCAGCCCAGGATCGGGGTGGGGGGGGTGGGGGGGGGAGGAGGAACCAGAAGGACTCTCAGGGTTGTTAATATATACTGTATAGTATGTATAGGTCGTTGCTACAGATAATTATATATTGGACTGTTAAATTATATTTTTGGAGAGTGTTACTTGTGACAAGGCAGTTGCCAATTAGGGCTAGTTTTCATTTTTGTTATTTATTATTTATTCATTTTTTTGTTTTTTTTTGTTTATAAAATAGGTCACTGTTATTTGTGTTGTTATAATATTGTGTAAAGGATGCACAATGTACTGTGTTGGTTGACCAAAAATTTTCAATTAAATATTTAATAAAAAAAAAAGAAACCTCGGCAGGACCACCATTTTGACCGACTGCACTCTACCCGCTAGCGAGAGCGGTAACATGTCCCATCTTTTGAAGTCCTCCTCCATTTGCTCCACCAACCTCGTCAGATTCAGTTTATGTAGGGCTATCTGGATCCCCAGGTACCGAAAGCTCCCCTCCGCCCTCCTCAGCGGTATATCGCCTATCCCCCTTTCTTGGTCCCCTGCCTGTAGTACAAAAAGCTCACTCTTCCCTACATTGAGCTTATAGCCCGAAAACGCCCCAAATTCCCTTAAAGTCTGCATGACCTCCACCATCCCCTCCATTGGATCCGCCACATACAGCAACAGGTCATCCACATAAAGCGACACCCGATGCTCTTCTCCCCCTCGAACCACCCCCCTCCATTTCCTAGACTCCCTCAATGACATGGCCAAGGGTTCGATCGCCAATGCAAACAACAGGGGGGACAGGGGGCACCCCTGCCTCGTCCCCCAGTACAGCCGAAAGTACTCCGATCTCCGCCGGTTCGTCACTACACTCGCCACCGGGGCTCTGTAAAGGAGCTTAACCCTTCTGATAAACCCTCCCCCGAACCCAAACCTACGCAGCACCTCCCAGAGGGACTCCCACTCTACTCGGTCAAAGGCCTTCTCCACGTCCATAGCTGCCACTATCTCCGCCTCTCCCTCCTCCGATGGCATCATTATCACGTTTAAGAGCTGCCGCACATTGGTGTTTAATTGCTTGCCCTTTACAAATCCCGTCTGGTCCTCGTGGATCACCCCCAGGACTCAGTCCTCGATCCTCGTGGCCAGCACTTTTGCCAGCAACTTTGCATCCACATTGAGGAGCGAGATCGGCCTGTACGATCCACATTGCAGTGGGTCCTTGTCCCGCTTTAGGATCAAAGAAATCGTCGCTTCCGACATTGTCGGGGGCAGGGTCCCCTCCTCTCTTGCCTCATTAAAGGTCCTCACTAGTAGCGGGGCCAACAGGTCTACGTACTTCCTGTAGAACTCCATCGGGAACCCGTCCGGAACCGGGGCCTTCCCCGCCTGCATGCTCCCCAAACCCTTGCTCAGCTCCTCCAACCCAATTGGTGCCCCCAAACCAGCCACCTCCTGCTTCTCCACCCTCGGGAATCTCAATTGGTCTAGGAATCGTCTCATCCCCTCTTCCCCCGCTGGGGGCTGGGATCTGTACAGCTCTTCATAGAAGGCCTTGAATACCTCGTTTATTTTCGTCGCACTCCGCACCGTAGCTCCCCTTCCATCCTTGACTCCCCCTATTTCCCTCGCTGTCATCCTGTTACGGAGCTGGTGTGCCAGCATCCAACTAGCCTTTTCCCCATACTCGTAGGTCGCCCCCTGCGCCTTCCTCCACTGTGCCTCTGCCTTCCCTGTGGTCAACAGATCAAACTCCGTCTGGAGCCGTCGTCTTTCCCCAAGTAATCTCTCCTCAGGGGCCTCTGCGTATCTCCTGTCCACTCTTTAAAATCTCCCCCACTAACCTCTCCCTTTCCATGCCCTCTGTCTTCTCCCTATGCGCCCTGATGGAGATTAGCTCTCCCCTGATCACCGCCTTCAACGCCTCCCATACCACCCCCACCCGCACCTCCCCGTTGTCGTTGGCCTCCAAGTACCTTTCGATGCACCCCCTCACCTTCCCACACACCACCTCATCTGCCAGCAGTCCCACATCCAGCCACCACAGTGGGCGTTGGTCCCTCTCCTCTCCCAGCTCCAGTTCCACCCAGTACGGGGCGTGATCCGAAACGGCTATGGCCGAATACTCTATTCCCTCCACCCTCGGGATGAGTGCCCTGCCCAGAACAAAGAAATCTATCCGGGAGTAGGCTTTGTGCACGTGGGCGAAAAAAGAAAATTCCCTGGCCTGCGGCCTAGCAAACCTCCATGGGTTCCCCCCCCCCCCACCTGATCCATAAACCCCCTAAGCACCTTGACCGCCGCCGGCCTCTTTCCAGTCCTTAATCTGGAGCGGTCCAGTGCTGGGTCCAACACTGTATTGAAGTCCCCACCCATTATCCGGCCTCCTACCTCCAGCTCCAGAATGCGCCCCAACATGCGCTTCATGAATCCAGCATCATCCCAGTTCGGGGCGTATACATTTACCAACACCACCGACGTCCCCTGCAACCTACCGTTCACCATCACATATCGCCCTCCATTATCCACTACGATAGTCTTGGCCTCAAATGACACCCTCTTCCCCACCAATATTGCCATTCCTCTATTCTTCGCGTCCAATCCCGAATGGAATACCTGTCCTATCCTTAACCTGACGTGGTCCCCCCCCCCCAGCCGACTAGCCATCTCCTTTTCTAGGCCAGTCCCGTGTCCGCCTCACCCTCCAGTCCCCCAGCCGGGGGACCCCCGCCCCGACCACCTCTTCTGTGTCCCATTCCCTTTCGGCCAGTGCAGCTGCAAACCCCCCCCCCCCCGCTAGACCCCGTCTAGCTTTTTTGCTCCCCCCATATCACTCCCGTAAGTCAGCTGACCCCGGCTTCCCCCGCCGTCCCATTGACCTCCCCGTGTGGGAGTGTCCCATTCAGTATGCGTTCCTCCATTCCCCTTCCCGCCTTTCTTCCCTAGCGTGGGAAAAACCCCACGCTTTCCAAAGCCTGCCCCGCCCCCTCTGGCGCAGCTCCTGTCGCGGCCTTGTCTCTCTCCCCCAGCCCATGTAACATTTCCTGCGCGTGTCTGACCCCCTATATACAACAACCATCACACATCAAACCTCAAACATCCCCCCACCCTCACAAACCCTCAGTTTGAGTCCAACTTTTCGGTTTGTATGAAGGTCCACGCCTCTTCAGGCGTTTCGAAATAATAGTGTTGATCCTTGTGTGTGACCCACAATCACGCTGGCTGCAGCATTCCAAATCGCACTCCTTTCCGATGCAACACCGCCTTGGCCCGGTTGAAACCCGCTCTCCGCTTTGCAACCTCCGTGCTCCAGTCCGGGTATATTCGGATCTCTGCATTGTCCCACTTGCTGCTCCGCTCGTTCTTGGCCCATTTCAGGACCCTCTCTCTGTCCGTGAACCGGTGAAATCTCACCACCATCGTCCTTGGCGGCTCATTTGCCTTGGGCCTCCTCGCCAGCACCTGGTGTGCCCCATCCAGCTCCAGCGGCCTCGAAGGGGCCTCCGTGCCCATCATCGCCCCGAGCATCGTGCTCGTGTATGCCCCGGCATCGGCCCCCTCCACTCCTTCAGGGAGACCCAGGATCCGCAGGTTCTTTCTCCTCGACCTGTGCTTCAGGTTTTCGAGTCTTCCCGCCCACCTCTTGTGCAGCGCCTCGTGCTCCTCCACTCTCACCGCCAGGCCCAAGATAGAACATAGAAAATACAGCACAGAACAGGCCTTTCGGCCCACGATGTTGTGCCGAACCTTTGTCCTAGATTAATCATAGATTATCATTGAATTTACAGTGCAGAAGGAGGCCATTCGGCCCTTTGAGTCTGCACCGGCTCTTGGAAAGATCTCGTCCTCATTCTCACTGACTCTTTTCTGTACCTCCTGGATCTTTACCTCGTGGGCCTTCTGGGTCATCCCTAGCCCTTCAATTGCTGACAACATAGGCGCCAGCATCTCCTTCCGCAGCTCCTCGAAGCAGCGCGTGATGAACTCCTGCAGCTCCGGCCCACACTCCGCTTTGTCCCCGGCTGCCGCCATTTTGCTTTTCTTCCCTCGCTTCTCCCGCTGCTCCAATGCCGCTTTTTTGGCCGTTTCACTTCTGGTCCGGTCCATAAAAATTGAAGGGGGACCTCTCTCTTCCCTTCCCCACGGGTTGTCTTCAGAAAAAATTCCGTTGGGTCTCCTCTAACGAGCCCGAAAGTCCGTGATAGCGGGAGTTGCCGAATCGTGCGGTTTAGCTCCGCATAGCCGCAACCGGAAGTCCCGCTGGCCCTTTCTTGTAGGGTCCACCAGTACGGGGGGGTTTCTCTGGGTTACGGAAACGACCCAGAGAGCAGGCAAGTCTGTTATAGACATGCAGATATAAACACCAGCTGTAGAGAGCTGCGATCAGCTGGATGTAAGACAGGATGATCCTCTGGTCAGAGTCAATTACCTCATAGTGGAAAGACTGTGGGGGAGGGGTGCGGGGACAGGACAGGTTACTTCATTTCATGTCTCTTGGAGCAGGAGAATCAAACTAATGGGAATCTTTTGGGTTGTGGGGGAGAAACCCACGCAAACACGGGGAGAATGTGCAAGCTCCACACAGACAGTGACCCAGAGCCGGGATCGGACCTGGGACCTCGGTGCCATGAGGCAGCAATGCTAACCACTGCACCACCGTGCTGCCCGATTCTATTCTATAATAGCACTAAAGACATGAGAGCAACTGACACGAACACCGTTGATTAGAAATGAACGGTTAAGGAAAGCTGTTTCCTTTTGGGGAGGGGGGGGGGGGGATGTGGTGAAAGGTGTGTTCTAAAATAATGAAGCAAATTGATATTGGGATAATAAAACAAGCAGGTATTTTTCACTGAACAGGTTTTTAATGAAATTAATTGTGCCATAACCTCAGGATAAGTGCTTTGTGGCCAGTAAAATACTTTGAGCGTTGTCACTGTGTTACGATCCTAGCTGGTAACATTGGGCAAGTTAGATCCCAAAGTGAAACCATAGCTTTACCTTTGCAGCCACATACAAATTAGGAATTATAAAACATATTAGCATATCTATCTTGTACTGTAATATTCAGGGTAAGTATGGGTACATTGCAGAATGGTTACAGCACAGAAGGAAGCCATTTGATCATAAAGTACATTTTTTTCAATGGATTAGTACAAACGTGTGTCAAAACAGGTTACAGCAAATAAACACCCGGGAAAGATACTCCCCAGCAATCAGGTTAAGACTGCAAACACTCTTTCCCCCCCAAAACCCCCCCCCCCCCAAAACATGCGGCCATGATTCGCTGGCCCCTGCCCACACTGTGCCACCCAAATTTTGCAATTGTGCCTTGTACACACATCCATGTCGAGGACAGTCTCTATCAAGAATAGTTATGTTCCTGGTAATGTCCTCTGGGGAACGCGACTGTAAATCTTTGTTCATTTGCAAAAATGGTGCAAAAACAATAAACTGTTTTTCCTACTGTAATATAGTTCTAGTTCACAAACACTGATATAATATCAATGCTTGACAACTAGACTTTATTTAATGAAACCCTGAAGGAAAATCTAAAAATAGTTGTAGCTGACTGCTCTATCTATTCCTTACTTTTAAACAATATCCTTGAGTTTTAAAGCCCTAATTGAGGTGAACATTCTTTGCAAATTTTGTGAATCTGCTTTATAATTGTGAAAATGTTGCAAAAGTAGCTCCAAACACATTTTCAAATGAAATAGTCCAACTTAATCATCCTTAATTTGGAATTGATATCTGTATTATGCCGTACTGAAGTTGCAAAATAAAAATATTTCTCCCTATAGGATGAGTGCTATTTGTGGCAGCAATCTATCTAGCATATCTATCATATATGAAATTGCCATTCTTGAATGTGTCATCTAAGTAGATGTTTTGAGTTACAGTGTACCCAAGTCATTGAAGGTGGCAAGACAGGTTGAGGGAGCAATTAATAAAACATACGGGTTCCTGGCTTCTATATATAGCGACAGAGTAAACAAGCAAGGAAGTTATGATAAACCTGTATTAAAACGACTGGTTCAGTAGGGCGGCATGTGGTGCAGTGGTTAGCACTGGGACTGCGGCACTGAGGACCCGGGTACGAATCCCAGCCCAGGGTCACTGTCCATGTGGTGTTTGTACATTCTCCCCATGTCTGTGTGGTGTTATGGGCCAGGGTTTAGAGAACCCCAAGGTGTATCATGGAGTTCACCTGACCCACAACCTTTAATAGATGGTGGTATGGGGAGCACACGTCCCACTCTACAGGTGTGGTACAGCAGAAATCAAAAAGTATTTGTTAAAGCAAAACAATGTTTATTCTATGTACTCAAGTTAACCTTTTTAAAACATACAGTGAACATCTTAGCAACCATCAATTCAGATACAACCCCCAAAGAATACAACACTAAGTAATCCTTAATAACTTCCCAAACAACATCCAGAAGACAAAAAAACGACACCTTTTAACAGAAGCACATCAGGTTTGCATTCACTACTGAGAACATTTATAATTCCGAATTCACCAAATGATCAAGGGATAGTCTTTTCATGGCAGAGAGATCAACAGTACACCCGCTCTGTCTGGCTTCAGCTCCAACACTGAAAACGAAACTAAAACGCACCCTGCAGCAAACAGCCTAAAACAAAAGTAAAAAGCTGACAGACTGCCCAGCTCCACCCACACACTGACATCACTGATAAACACCCATTTCTTAAAGGTGCATTTCTTAAACACCCATTTCTTAAAGGTACTCTCACATGGCAGTGGGTTTCACCCCCACAACCCAAAGATGTGCAGGTTAGGTGGATTGGCCATGCCAAATTGCCCCTTAATTGGGAAAAAAATAGTTGGGTACTCTAAATTTAAAAAAAAAGACTGGTTCAGCCGTGACTTTTTTTAAGCAGACCTCCACATACTTTCCCCACCCCCACCCCCCGTTTGGAATAGTGGGGAAGTGGTGGAAGATTCCCAAGCTGATTCTCAGCCCGTTGTAATGTGTTACGAGTGCTGCTTCCCTAGCCAAGTCCAGGTTTGACCTGAACCCGGAGCTTCTGGTCCAGAGCGAGGCATGCTACCACCGTGCCACATGGCCTCCTCATGAAAGTGTTAGAGAGAGTGCAGAAACGATCCACGCGAATGATCTCAGGGATGGAGAACTTTAGTTATGTAGAAAGAATGGAGAAGTTGGGACTGTTCTCCTTGGAGAAGAGGAGTTTTGATGGAAGTGTTCAAAATCAAGAGGGATCTGGACAGAGTCGATGGGGAAGGACTGTTCTCATTGGTGGAAGTGTTGACAACCAAAGGATTTAAGATGAATGGCAAAAGAGGCAACAGTGACATAAGCAACATTTTTATGCAGCAAGTGTTAGAATCTGGGATGCACTCCTTGAGACAGTGATAGTGACAGATTCAATGGTGCGTTTCAAAAGGGATTTGGATCGTTATTTGAAGAGAAGATATCTGCAGGACTACAGGGAAAAGGCAGGACTGTGGCATGAGCTGAATCGCTCATGCAGAGTGCCGACGCAGACATGATGGGTCAACTGGTCTCCTGTGCTGTAACCAATCTATTCAATGATTACACCGGTCCTTAAAACAACTGTGCAGCGCAACTAGTTGTTTCCTCTCATTCAGCCAGTTCGGTATCCATGCTGACACTGGGCGGGATTCTCCCTTCTGGGGACTAAGTCCCCATGCCTGCCGGAAAACGGGCGAGAATCACTCCGGACTTTTTCATCGATGGTCCGGGGTGATTCTCCGTTTTCCAGGAGGTTAGCAGAGCCCCGGTGTGCGTCCTGCAGCTCTGGCTGCTGGCGGGGCACTGCTAGCCAGACCGCACGGCCGCGCATGTGCACGGCGGCCGCAAGTGGGTCCGCGCATACGTGCGGCGGCCCATCTCGGTGTGGGAGCCGCTGACATGGCGGGGTCACACAGCGAGCCCACACAGCGAACCCACGCAGAGGAAGGTAGGTCCCTCCCAGATCGCGGGCCTGGCCACTGTAGAGACCCCTCCCCAGAGTCAGATCCCCCCACCCTCCACCGGGCTGCGGGTCCCACCTCCCGCCGGGTGATCCCATATGTCAACCACGCTGTTGGGAGGTCGACCGCGGAGAATCGCCGTAGCGGCCTGTTCCAATGGCCCCCGACCGGCGCCGCATCGACTGCGCGCGCAGGACTGGTGCGTCTGCAGAAGCGCTGTTGCGCCGAATTTCCGGCGTGAACGGCTATACTCCGCCCCGCTCCGGGTGTGATTCCGGCGCGGAGGGTCGGAGAATCCCGCCCAGTGTCTTTCATCCCATGGGCTTCAACTTTGCTGGCAAGTCTATTGTGTAGCACTTCATCAAATACTTTTTGGAAGTCCATGCACCACATCAATTGCATTAATCTCATCAAAAACCTCCCATCAAATCAGCAAGCGTGATTTGTCCTCAAAAGTCCCCTTGCTGACTCTTAACTGCTCCACACTTGTCCCAGTGACTGTCAATTTTGTTCTGGATGGTTGTCACTAAACTGTTTCTCACGGATGAAGTCAACTGACTGGCCTGTTGTTGAGGTTAGCCTTCCGCCCTTGTAAAATATGGTGTAATATTTGCAATTCTCCTCCCTGGCACTGCCCCCACATCTGGGACGGTTTGGAAGATTATGGCCAGTGCCCCTGCACTCTTCGCCTTTACTTTCCTCCGTATCCTCGGATGTATCCCAGCCATTCCCGGTGACTTATCTGCTTTAAGTGCAAACCAGCCTGTCCAGCAGTTCCTCTTTATCATTTTTTGATTCATTCAGCATCTCTACTAACCTCTCTTTCACAATTACTTTGGCAGCAGCAGTGATGACACATCCAAGGCACAGCTGAGACATTAGTGCAGAGAGAGGTTTATCATTCGGAGCAATGAAGAGCAACATCCAAAATGTTAACTTGGCTTTTTCCTTTCATCTGACCTGTTTCCGTTTGATTTGGTGGGCAGCATCGCCCTCTGACTCAGAATGTTTTAGAATTTTGTATCCATTAGTACTTGGAACGGAGGACGCCAATGACATTCTAGTGCAGCACTGAAGGATATTGCATTGTAGGAGGTGATATATATTAAATGAAGCATGCAACAGTGTATTTGTTCTAAGGGTTCAGATGTAGGTTAAAAGCTGAGTGACACAACTCAATGAAGAATATTCGGTTTTCCTAGTTTCCTGCCCAGTAGTCACAATCAAAATACATTAACTCATTATTTATGTCATTGCCACATTTAGAAAACTTGATTTGCGATAGACAGTATTTCAAAAAACATATTGTGATGTTACTAAGATTAATTAGGCTTCAATTGTAGCATCTGTGCAAAATATTCTAATTTTGCAATGATGTTCAGTAAATATGGCATCGGCTGCTGACCCGACTCTGGAGCAAAGTGGAGATTCATTCTGCATTCAGATCAACACTGGCTCTGGATTTATAATACAGATTTAGCGTTGGTGAGAAGTGCTGCCTCGCATCTGTAGGATAAATAATGACGCTATTTATAAAGGCAATTTTATTTTTTCTCTGCTTTAATTTCAAATTTCTTGTAATTTGCTGTGTCTTTGCAAAACGCAGCCCAAAGTGTTAGCAAGAAGCAATTCCTAATTTTACAGATAGTGGGATGGGTGAATGGAGTAATTGTGTGCAGGAAACATGGAAAATAATTAACCTCGGTCAAAATCCAGATGAAGGCTCAATTTATAAGTAATTGGCTTTTTCTTATTTTTATGTTTAGTCACTGGAGTTTTAGTGAAGTGCAATCAATGGCTATGTGAGATTTGGTCTAAATCGCTGTTTTTCAACGTTTTTTTCCCCATGACCCACTTTTACCAACCGGCCTGCCTCCACGACCCATGCTGGCCGGCCTTCGCGACCCACTATTATTTCCTACCTTAATGCAACAGGTGAGCCTGCTTGGTCCTCACAAGCTCACTTGCATTGCCATTCAATGCTACATTTCTGCTAATGACTTGAACTGACGATTAAAAAAAAAAATTGTTTTTATTAAAGCTTTTTTTCAACCAGAATTTTTACATAACAGAAAAATAATTACATTGAATAGACAATTCCCCCCCCCCCCCCCACCCCACCCCCCCCGATTGCTGCTGCTGCTGACATTTTACGCTCCCCTAGAAAGTCGAGGAAAGGCTGCCACCCGCTGGGAGAACCCCAGCAAGGACCCTCTCAAGGCAAACCTTATTCGCTCCAGGCTGAGGAACCCAGCCATGTCAGTCACCCAGGTCTCCACACTCTGGGGTTTCAAGTCTCTCCACATTAACAAGATCCGTCTCCAGGCTACCACGGAGGCAAAGGCCAACACCTCGGCCTCTTTTGCTTCCTGCACTCCTGGATCCTCGGACACCCCAAAGATCGCTATTGTTGCACTAGGCTTCACCTGCGTGTCCAAAATCTTGGACATAGCCCTCGCGAAGCCCTGCCAGAATTCTTTAAGTGCCGGGCATGCCCAAAACATATGGACATGGTTCGTCGGACTCCCTGAACACCTCGCGCACCTGTCCTCCACCCCAAAGTTGAACTGGCAATTTAAGTTCTTGCTGCATTCTTTGAAAAAAATCGAGAGGTTTGTCCCTCGAACTCGCCATGCACCTTTGAAGTTTTGAGTGTTTCAAACTTTCATTTGCCAGTACTTCCCTGCATATAACACACATGGGCTTTGCATCGGCGCTATTAAAGCCATAACTCAAGAAATCATCATTCTCCTGCCTTGTTCTGGATTTCAATTTCTTCTTAATTGTTTGTTCACCAGAGGCTTGTTCACCTGGAGCTCTGTATGTATACAGCTCACACCAGCACTCTTTTTTTCCTGCCGTGGACTCTCCTGAGGAGCTCTCCAGCAGATTCAGTTGTGAGATCCTGCCCTGTTTGTGTTTCTGGCCCGCTATTCCTTATTACAAAATGATCCATCATCAATTCTTCTCACAGTCCTGTTGCTTGTTTGCTGGCGGCTACAAAATAGAGGAATCTCTCCTCCGTGATTTCGCGACCAATGCACAGATGTTAAAGGGTGAGTGATGTCTGTGTACGTGCCGGGTGTGCGACTTCTCTGCCGCATTCTCTGATGGAAAGACTCCATCGTTCATATTTTAAGGCCGGTTGTGGCAGGCATTCTTTATTTTTTACTTTGAAACTTTATTTCCAATACCTGATTTTTCCAAGTTTATGACTTTTACTACTGAAAATTAAAGCAATTTCAGTCGAACATGTGCATCCTTACATTTACACAAACTTTATTTTAAATATTTTTCCATTTCTTTAGAAATTTGTTTTTACTTTACAAAGAACTTGTCAAACTGTCAAACACACACTATGTCAAAATATTTCTTGCTGGTTCCACTGCATTGCACTATCCAAACATCCAAGTCATCTCCTTTTCCATTCACACCTAAAGCACTTACTTCCTGGTTGCCAAAGAGTGGTGAGACAAAGTGATGACTGTGTAGGTTTCTTCCAGTGTTGACATGTGTCAGCCGTATTGACTGGCCTCATTTGATCGGTTTTCCTCGCTGACCAACCTGGTCTGGCTCCACTCTCACTGTCCAGTAGCAGTTACTGTCGTCAGATGCATCAACCCCAGTCACGGACTGCTGACCACTTCCTGACCCGTACTTCATGTCGTGGGAGTGCAAGCGGACGTTGTGCCGGCCATTGAGCTGCTTGAAGACTGAGCCGCAGGTCATGTATTGTCAGTCGGTGGTTGGGGACGAGCTGAGCATCGCACAGAGGATGAGCACCAGAGTGGAGCTCCAAGCTGGGGCCACCGTTGGCATCGCGTGCCCATCGACGTCGAACATCGACAGGGTTACATATGTAACTTTGGCGTTCTGTCCATATCGCCAGCAGGGTGGGGAGCAGATTCATAAGAGACTAGGACATTTTTTGGGGGTGCTGTTGGTCCCGTTGTTTGGAACGGGGCCGTGTGTCCCCACTCATTATCGGGGTCAGCATAGTCACAAGTTTCCTCCTCTATATTCTCCCATTCTGCCCCCGGCCATTATCCATGGATTCTGCGGTGAATGCACATATTATCCCTCTTTTTATGGATAGTTGCGATTTCAATTTTTCAGTCTTCCACAGGCACTTTAACTGGTCGGTTGTGCGAGCTCTATTCTCTTTTCCTGTTTTGTGCAGAACTTTTACTGCAGCCTGCAGGTTGTTGCATTTCCTTTTAAATTCTTCGACATTTTCTAGCACCGCATTCTGATCTTGGATCGTGCGCTGTTCCTTTTGATCAGCCTTCTCGCACCTGAGCCTGAAACTGGCTCATCTGCACTTGGCTGGCTTGGTTCCTTCCCCCTCTCATTCCTACATTTCTGGGGGCTTAGCAAAGCCCTCCTCCCCGACTAGTTTCCTGAGAATCTTTGAGATGAATTCCGTCAGGTCCTTACCCTCTGCGCCCTCCGGTAGTCCAATGGCCGGCAGGTTCTGTCGGCGGACCTCTTGGTCGCCATCTTCCCCTCTTTCTGGGTCGGCCCCGAACTAGCCGCCTTTGCTTCGGGCGAGGGGATCTGCTCCTCCTGGTTGGCGGCTGCCTTCTCCAGGTCATGCACTGATGCCTCTTGGGCCGCTCTGCTCTGTCCATTGCTCTCTTTATGGGAGCCAGCGTGGTCTCTATTGCTGAGTTCATTACCGACTTCTTTCACTGCTTCTGTATGCTTTAGTAGCTCAGCGGAGATGAACTCCATCAGCTTCTCTGTTGACGATTATGGGTCGGAGTTGGCAATTCTGTTGGGGATCCTGTCTTCTCAACCTTGCCCCTCACCTGATGTGTGGTGACCCTCTGTTAAATCCCCATCAGTCAGCTCTCCCCCTCAAAGAGGAAAGCAGCCTGTGGTCATCTGGGGCTATGGCGACTTTAACTTTTACCTTGAATGGCGGCTGATGATTAGCTATTGCATAAGGAATCAAGCAATGGATGATGGTGTCAGACATTTCAGACATATCAAACATGTCATAGACCTGAAATATTTCCATTTGAACTATTTACCCAATTCCCTTGTAAAATTGTTATTGAATTTGCTTTGCCACCCTTTTAGGCGGTGCAATTTAAAAAATGTTTGCTTCTCATCTCCCACCTTTGCCATCTCTCGGCCTCTTAAATCTGCATCCACTTGTGACGGATCCTCCCGTCAGTGGAAACAGCTTTTCCTTATTCACTCTAGCAAAAATCTGGAACTACAAGTCTAATGATGACCATGAAACCATTGTCGATTGCCATAAAAACCCATCTGGTTCACTAATGTCCTTTTTAGGGAAGGAAATCTGCCATCCTTACCCAGTCTGATCTACATGTGATTCCAGACCCACAGCAGTGTGTTGACTCTTAACTGCCCCTTCCAGGGCAATTAAGGATGGGCAATAAATGCTGGCACAGCCTGCGATGCCCAAGTCCCATGGACAAATACAATAAAAAACCCTGGCAAGTGAGAAGCAGCGGATCATTTGTAAGAGATGGTAGGTAATTTCAAAGTAACCTGGATAGTAATCCTGCAGCTTTCAATCCAAAATCCATCAACCTGGGGATTACTGATGGTAATATTGACAGACAGACAGACATTTAAAGCTTCCGCAGACTTCCTCTATCTCATATTTTAGTGAAAACTTAACTTGTTTCCAATGCTCTGTTCTAAAAATTGGACAGAGTAATGTGATAGGAACACATTAATGTACTTTTCTTAGGAATATTATCAATAGTAATTGCAGTTCATGGTGTTTTGAATAAGACAAGACAGTTGGCCTGTCAAACATATTTAATGCTTTGTAATAAGCGTATAATGTATTTCTCAATTTCCTCAGGACTCGTAATTTATTATAATATTTATTGTCACAAGTAGGTTTACATTAACACTGCAATGAAGTTACTGTGAAAATCCCCTAGTCGGCACATTCCGGTACAGGGAAGGAGAATTCAGAATGTCCAAATTACCTAATAGCACGTCTTTCGGGACTTGTGGGAGGAAACCGGAGCACCCGGAGGAAACCCACGCAGACATTGGGAGAAAGCGCAGACACCGCACAGACAGTGACCCAAACCGGGAATCGAACCTGGGGCCCTGGTGCTGGGAAGCAATAGTGTTAACCAGTGTGTTACCATGCCGCCCACTGTTTACAGCTTACAGTAAAGTATGATTACAGAAAGGGTTCAAATACAATTGAGCTCATGTTTACTATAGTACAACACTTCCAAGCCATGAAACCCAGTTTCAGCTGCGGTTCAAAGGAAACATAGACATAGAAACGTACAAAATACGTCAGGAGGAGACCCTTCGAGCCTGTTCCGCCATTCATTATGATCACGGCTGATCATCGAACTCAATAGCCTATTCCCGCTGTCCCCCCATATCCTTTGATCCCCTTTGCCCTAAGTGTTACTTAGGGTGACTTAGCAACACTCTTGTATCTTAACATGCTGATTGTCCAACATGCTGGTAGTCTGAAAGCTTCAAACAGTGGTAGCCTGAACATATCTCTGTCTGTTTTCTCTTCTTGTTACAAATAACAGGCTTTTAAAACCTTGACTTCACTGGAATTTGCACTTGTATATCACCCAAATGACCACAGGATACGAGAGCTGCTCTCCACAGCTGACACTGGCTTCACAGCTAGGAAGAGTTGTACTGTAGTAAGCATGAGCCCAATTGTATTCCAACCCTGCTTTCTGTAATCATGTTTAACTATAAGCTGAGAGGTTCCATATTGTAGGCCTTCTGAATCTAGGGTGACAATTCCAATTACAGGTCCTGAGGAAATTGCAACAGCACTATATAAGCTAATGACAAAACATTAAATTATTTTTGGCAACTATGAACTAGTTTTATTCAAAATACTGTGACCTGGAATTACAATTGGTGATGTTCCAAGAAAAACCCTTGATGTGTACATATCACATTTCCCAAGTGTTTTACAGTTAATGGAATATCCATTAGAGTATGTAGTTACTGTTGCAATATAGTCGTTATGCGCAAGCAAGTTCCCACAATCAGAAATAAATAAATAATCAGATACTCTGTGTTTTGATTAATGGTTGAATATTGGCCAAGACACTAAGCAGAGCTCCCCTGCTCGTCTCAGAAATATTGTCAATGGATCTTCTACATCGGCCTGACGGGGCTTCAATTTAACACCTCGTCTGAAAGACTGCACTCCAGACAATGTAACAGTAATGTGCTGGAGTGTCAGCAAGATTATGTGCTTTGGACTCTGAAGTGGGACTTGAACCCACGACTTGGAAGGAAGAATGCTGCCCACGAAGCCACGACTGACACAAGTAACTGCTGGCACTTGTTAATGAGATACAATTTAAAAATCTTGCAGCTGTTGCAGTTGGAGGTTGATCTGTTGACTGTGTTTTGAACCATTGTCTCAATACCATTACCTCTGATGTGGGTTCTCCATTCGTTGGAGGAGGCGAGAATGGAGAGCTGCTGGAGACCCCTTGCTTTTTTTTGTCACAACATCTACATATTGAAAACGGAAAATTCACAGATTCTCAGCTCTGATGGTGAAGTGCAATCAAAATGTAGGTTTCAGATTAACTGACCTGCTTTTATTTCAGGAGTCTAGTGTTTGGGTCCTGTTTATCTTTGTGCAGGATGCAGTGCGCTGGGCTGGTGATACAAAAGAACTAATGTAATTTTAGATAAGATTTTAATAGAGTTGCATTTTATTTTTTCAGTTATCTGGTTGAACAGAGGGATGTGGAATTAAACGTAAAAGATAAATGGGACAGTACTCCATTGTAAGTACAGTTTATCTATAATTTATTAGAAATCTTTTTTATGCGCATTTTTCCCAACTGCAAAAGCTTTATGTCACGCTTTCGCCTACTTTTCCATTATAGATACGTACATAGACAGATTCCATTATAAATTCCTATGTAAACTTGTTGTGCAGTAATTACACCTTCCCAGCCTTGAAGACACAGTAATGTCTGTTGTGTGTGATACTCCAAAGTCCTAAGCTCCTCTGTTTCCCAAATTGCTGTACTTTATTCAATGTTATCCATAGCTAGATTGAACAATATTTTATATCATTAAAAATAGGATGTACACCTTCAAAATGGGGATTCAGGATTATGTCTGCATATGTTTGTTCAATTAAACCACTCGCTCGCGTTCATGAGAAATCTAGTGCCCCCTTTAAAAACATCTCTTCGATCAAGATATTGGACATCTCCGAAACACTCCACCAGCTTGTCATCCCTTATTTCTGATCATGCCCTTTCAACTGCCTTTGAATGCTTTTCTATCTAAAGGTGTTGCGTAAATGCAAGTTCTTGCTGTAGAAGGCAATACTTGATCCTGACTTCCCAAATAGATCACCCAGTGCAGATTGAATTGGACGTGTACTTATGTAAAAAATCCACTGCCCCCAGATCCTCGAGTAACGAATGCTTTCTGTACCTCTGAGAGAATTTTCCCGCTGTTGTGTAACTGAGGTACCCAAACAATGATGCGGGAGGGTATTAAAGCTCTTGCCTCCCTCTGCTGTGATTTCATGCAGTGCAAATGACGTTCATATGAAGCTGCATGCTGTAATAATTTACTTTTCCAAACTTGCTCTTATGGCACGGTTCCATGGACAAATGCCGCCCTTCAGTATCGCAATCGTGCGTGAGCCCAGCTGTGGTTGGCTCTGAAATGCATTCAACAGGAGTTCATTGTTCCTGTAGCTGTCCCACCCAGCCTCAACCAGCGCTTTGTCCTGAACTTTTACCATCTGTTACCAGACTGCCACTTTGGGACAGTCTCTCTCAATAACAGGATAATGACAGATGTGTTTAGTATCAGGCCACCGTGTCAGATTTTTCCTTTAAATGTTTCCTTTTTTCAAACTTTATAAAATAACTAGCTTTTAATTAGAATGCAGAGCAATCGTTCAATTTGTTTGGAAAATCCTTAAACTGAAGAATCCAGCTCTTTTTAAGTATTTAATTCCGCAACATTTGGGCTATTGAATTCTGAGCTTAGAAACGTGGAAAACATGAATTTATAGCATATAAAGAGGCCATTTGGTCTAGTATACTTGTGTCCACTGGAAAATTGCTATCCAGCCTAATCCCACTTCCATGTTCTTGGTCTGTACCCCTCCAGGTCGCAGCACTTGAAGTGCATATCCAAACTTTTTTTTTAATGCAGTGAGAGTTTCTGCCCAAAATTTACATCCTGCGAATTTCAGACTTCCAATAATCTTCTGGGTGCAAAAACTTCAATCTCCTCTGGTACTTCTGCCAATTACTTTAATTCTGGAAAACACAAGAAATGTGGACCCATCTAGGTGAAATGGGCTCCAGGTCCTGAATGTGCTACTCAATTATTTTTTATTCTTTGGTGCGGGCATCACTGACGGGGCCGGCATTTGTTGTCCATCCCTAATTGCCCTTGAACTGAGTGGCTGACTAGACCATTTCAAAGGGCAGTTAAGAGTCAACCATGTTGCTGTGGGTCTGGAGTTTTATATTGGTCGGACCAGGTAAGCACAACAGATTTCCTTCCCTGAAGGACATCGGTGAACCAGATGTGTTTTTACAGCAATCGATGATAGTTTCATGGTCACCGCTGCTAAGTCTAGCTTTATACTTCAAATCCAACCAGCTGCTTTGGTGGGATTTGAACCTGTTTGTTACATTAAGAGTAAATTCCAAGGGCATGAGGACAAATTCTGAAATTCAAAGGAAAGTGGGACATTGAAAATTGCAAAAGAAATAGAAATTAAGCTAGATACTGATCAGGGACTGGGGAAAATAGTGAAATCAACGGAGGTCAATTCTGATTCATGCCCGAAAGAAGCACCAGCGATCATGTTTTTCTTTTACTGATGTCAACTCCCGTTGCAGACAAATGCTGAATTAAGGCAGGTTTTACTATCAGTTTTAGATATAAAAATACAACTAAACATTTTTTTAAAAGTAAAGCAAAAATTCACTGGCTGTGTTGCAGCCAACAGCACCACTGTCAACTCACCAGGCAGCCATACCTTCCTTGAGATAGTCTTATCGCTTAAACCACTGCTCTCCATTTGATGCAGAAAGCCTTTCAGCCACCTCTTTTCCGAATGCGGCTGTTCTTTTCTCCACTCTGCACAGAGAATCAAAATCAATAGTCCTCTTGACAGTGTTTGCACAGACGAAGGCATGATGTGAGAGCCAGGCAGCAGAGTCCATTTATATGGAGACCCCACCATATACCATCTCCTCGGCCTGTGTCTGTCCCCCCAGCTGATGTTGCTGCTTCTCTTCTCCTCCAGCAACACCGGCCCTGACTCTTGCACCGCAGCAGCTGATCCAGGTTTAAAAAATATAAATTTAGAGTACCCGATTCTGTTTCTTCCAATTAAGGGTCAATTTAGCGTTGCCAATTCACCCACCCTGCACATGGGCAGCACGGTAGCATAGTGGTTAGCACTATGGCTTCACAGCACCAGGGTCCCAGGTTCGATTCCCGGTTTGGGTCACTGTCTGTGGGGAGTCTGCACGTTCTCCCCGGGTTTGCGTGGGTTTCCTCCGGGTGCTCGGGTTTCCTCCCACAAGTCCCGAAAGACGTGCTATTAGATAATTTGCACATTCTGAATTCTCCCTCTGTGTACCCGAACAGGCGTTGGAATGTGGCGACTCGGGGCTTTTCACAGTAACTTCATTGTGATGTTAATGTAAGTCTACTTGTGACAATAAAGATTATTATCTGTGGGTTGTGGGGGTGAGACCCATGCAGACATGGGGAGAATGTTCAATCTCCACACGGACAGTAATCCGAGGTCTTCGGCGCCGCGAGGCAGCAGTGCTAACCACTGCGCCACTGTGCCGCCTTCAGCTGGTCCAGGTTGTGTATTGCTGAGTGCGTCATTTGCTTTTTGTTCTCCCGTGTCTCTCGTTCAGGCCCTGTGCTGCGCTGTCAATGGGAGATTTCAACCGGGCACAACTACTGGCCAAGCCAAGCTGCCTTTGATGCTGCTATCTCCATCATCATTGCAAGAGAATTGATAGAGAAATATTGGGAAGACCAGTGCAACATGAAGACACTGTCCGTCACTCTAATGAAGGCTTATGACCTGGCACTTGGGGACAGAGTCTGGAGATGGGCTAGAATTTGTGAAGACCTTGAGAAGGAACTGTAGCAGGACAGTCAGACAAGAGTAAGAATTAAGTGTGGGGGAGAGTGAGAGTTTTAAATCAAAGTTGCATAGTACCAAGGACTGGCACCTCACCCCTTCCTTTTCCTGATTGTCATGGAGGTCCTAACTCCGCAAGTGAGACCGGAAGTGCCATGGTCAATAATGTTTACAAATGACATTGAGACAAATGACATTGAGCTATGTGGTGGGAATGATGAGAACGTGACTGAGAAAAAAAACTGGAAGATATGTGTGAAGATCAGTAGGCAAAACACTCAATACATGGACTGTCAGTTTGAGCCTAAGGAAGATGATCTGAGTGAAGATGAAGAGATTATTGGTGAACACTTGGGGAAAGTGAGTAGCTTCAAGTGCCTTGGCCAGTGGTGATGGAAATATGGAATAGAAGTTAAGCAATAGATTAGCTCTGGTTGGAGTAATTGGAAGAAGTGCATTGAAGTGAAATGGAAAAATGGCACTGAAAGGAAGAACCTGCAAGACCAGCCTAGTTTATAGTGCAAAATCCTGGGTCGCGTGAAGTAGCGAGGAATGACTGGATATTGAGATGGATGTGTGGAGTAACAGAGAATGGACAAGATGAGCCAGCCTGTCGGGCTCAGTGAAGATTGTGGGAGTATTGAAGAAAGTAGAAGAGATTGAAATGGTAAGGTCATCTTGGAGAGGAAGAGAGGACATGCGAGGCGAGTGATGTAGTTAGGACTGCCAGGAAGAAAGAGAAAAGGAAGGCCGAAGGTCAGATGGAAGAATGCAGTGGCAAGAGACGTTTTAACATAGTGGGGCGGTAGAAGAATGGGTGATCAACCAGACCATCACTGGAGATCCAAAGTAAAATGGGAGAAGCTGAAAGAAGAAATTGCAGTCTGTGGCAAATGCTAGATGGGTTCATTATTTCATTGGCACTAGGTGGATCCATATTGCAAGGAACATGATTGGGCAGTTTAACACCTGTTACAAGGAATGAAGAAGGAAAGATTTGACCCACTAAGATTAATCAGGCTGCCTCAAATGGTGCAAGCTGCTGTTATTGCACGCAGTCAGGAGATGAATTTGCTTTTTTGTTGGCGCAAGATTTTATAAGATGCAATCACACTGCAGTCGTAGAATTTACATGAAGTGGTTTTGAATTCTTACCAGCAGTAAAGTTGGAGCGCAGATTGAAGTCGAGGGTCCAGATGAAAAAAAAATCGCTTATTGTCACAAGTAGACTTCAAATGAAGTTACTGTGAAAAGCCCCTAGTCGCCACATTCCGGCGCCTGTTCGGGGAGGCTGTTACGGAAATTGACTCCAGAGAGAAGCTGGGTGAGCCCATGGAGCAATTCGCCTTGCACTGTTTCAGTTTGATGACATTTGAAGCATTCAAGAGCGTGGCACCAAACCATATAAGGAAAGGGGATGAAGTAAACATGATGCTAGGTGGCCGAATACCAACCTGCAGCAGCAACAGTTCATTGTTGTCTTTAGTACCCATTTTATGAAGGTGGGCTCTCTTCAATAACTTTACGAAGTCTTACAACACCAGGTTAAAGTCCAACAGGATTGTTTTGATGTCACTAGCTTTCGGAGCGCTGCTCCTTCCTCAGGTGAATCTGAGGTTCACCTGAGGAAGGAGCAGCGCTCCGAAAGCTAGTGACATCGAAACAATCCTGTTGGACTTTAACCTGGTGTTGTAAGACTTTGTACTGTGCTCACCCCAGTCCAACGCCGGCATCTCCACATCAATAATGTGAATGAAGCCGCATTGCCTTTTGTGCAGGATTACAAGAATGTTAAAGTCACAAATAAATTGGGCTCTATAAAAACATGTTACTTCTGGGACACTGTCCGTATAGAGTTTGCACATTCTCCCTATGTCTGCGTGGGTTTCACCCCCACAACCCAAAGATGTGCAGGGTAAGTGGATTGGCTACGCTAAATTTCCCCTTAAGTGGAAAAAAATAATTTGGTACTGTAAATTTTTTTTTTTTTTTTTTTTTTGAAACATGTTGCTTACCGAAATTTCACTCAACTGTTCAAAATAATGTAATTGTTTCACTCCGTTTTATTTACTTGGAAATCAACTTGTTGAATGATCATGTTATTGCCTTAAAGGAATATGGTCAATCAGAATATTTACAGCATATCACTAACATTTACTTTGTTAACAGGTATTATGCGTGTCTATGTGGGCATGAGGAGCTTGTTCAATATCTACTTGCCAATGGTATGGATGTTTCTAAAACTATTCAGCTTGATTTTTTAATAATGGTTTGGCAGTATTCTGTGCCTTTCTATTGTATCTTCTCTTCCTCCCCCCGGTTGGACAAGGGTTCACACCCAACTGACCTAATGTGATGCTGGTCTTCATCATTTGGCTGTGAAAGTTCTATGTAAAGTCATATTTTGGAGTTTCTATCAACATTGTGTATGTCTGTCTGGCTCACAGTGCAGAACTGCTGTTAATTATGGCGTTAAATTGGCAATCCTGTTGAAAGAGACCAGCAGATGACTGGTGTGGCATCTGCTGGCATTTCACACTGATGCAGGAGAATGTTGCTGTTCTGAAGCTGGGACTGAGCGACATTGTCAGTGGTGAGTAGGGTGAGCTTTGATTCTGCATCAAATCCTACTCTAAGAGGCAATTTAGCATGGCCAATCAACCTAACCTGCATATGTTTGGACTGTGGGAGGAAACCGGAGCATCCGGAGGAAACCCACGCAGACACGGGGAGAATGTGTAAACTCCACAGAGTCACCCAACACTGGAATCGAACCCGGGTGTCTGATACTGTGAGGCACCACTGTGCCATAACTAGCTTGTAAGTTTAGTGTGTAATAGAATCTGCAATATTATGCCTTGACATCTTTCACAAACTTAAATGCTTTACAGCCCAAAGCGTACTTATGATCATTGCTGGAAAGTAGATAAAGCAGCATCTAATTTAAGCACAGCAAAATCCCACGAACAGAACTGTGAAAATGACCATGAGATTGTTTTTTGGATGTTGGTTGAGGACGTAATATTATCCAGGTCACCGGTGTGAACCTCCTTGCTCTTCAAAGCTATGCTGTGGGATCTTTTGCATCCATCTGAGAGAGCAAATGGACTGTCATGTTAAAATACCAGAAATTAAACGTAACAGAAACCTGCCAGAATCTGTCTGGGCAGGGGGTGCTGACTCACTGGTATTTCCTTGTATTATTTCCTCACATAAGTGGAGCGGGAAATATTATTAAAAATACTGTTGAGTCACTTCATCACTAATATCAGAATGTGATTACAGGATCTTACCACAACAAAGTTGCTCATTGACATACAGAGATAATTTCCTCCCTTGGTTAAATGCCTATGGTCTGAGAGGCAGTGCCTCTGAAAGTTCAACACTCCCTCGGTGCTGTACTGTGAATGTCAGCCTGGATTTTGTGCTCAAGCCCCCTAGGTTGCGCAGCCTGCCACCCGAGTCAAGGCCAGTATCTGGCTGACATACCCAACCTTTTATATTAGGTTATGTATTATAAAAGGTGCTGAAACATATGGAGTTTGAATTGTTAGATGTGTCGGCCTTCATGTGATTGCGAAACTGCCCATGCAGTCCGTGCTAAAATCCCATGGAACTATTCTAAGAGAAACTTGGGAGTTCTCAAATGCAGCATGGAATCTTTACCCATAAAACACTTGCAACTGAACATCTTAAGTAATTTGTGGGGTGCCTTTTCCATCAAATTTGTTGATTGCAAAGAAAAAAAACATTATTTTGCTCGTGGAACAAGTTTGCTCAGAGGATCTGAGCATCTCTGACAAGACTAGCGTTTATTGGCCATCCATAATTGCCCCGAGAAGCAGTGGTGGTGAGCCAAGGACAAAAGTAGTTCATATGATCCCTCTACCTTGGTCCACCATTGTGAAGGCATTTAGCACAGTGCACTGCTCTTTGTTTTACGTCCTCTGTTTTGTCTGTTCCTGTTCTGTGGCTCAACCATGAAATAAACTGCTGTCCCACTGTACAGGAAAACAAATATTGAAATGTCTGTGCAAGCATGGAGTTTGAGCCAGGTGCTGTTCATTTGTATATGGAAAGCTGGTGTTTCATGTAAGATGCGGTGCTCAAGTTATGGAAAAGGGATTTCCAAGCACTGTGCAACAACTATGTAAAGGCTGGGCGTAAGTTTCTATTTAAGTTGCTGGGGTGGGATTTGTGGTGATCACTCAGATTATGCATCGGGTAAAGAGTCATGAGTCAGATGGACCGGGGGTTCCAGGGCTGGCATCGGGCGGGGATTAGAAGAATGGGGGACCTGTTCATTGACGAGACATTTGCGAGCCTAGGGGCACTGGAGGAGAAGTTTGAGTTACTCCCGGCATTAGATATATGCAGGTGAGGGCTTTTGTGAGGCGACAGGTGAGGGAATTCCCGTTGCTCCCGGCACAAGAAATTCAAGACAGGGTGATCTCGGGTGTATGGGTCGGGGAGGGCAAGGTTTCGGCAATACACTAAGAGATGAAAGAAGAGGGGGAAGCGCGAGCAGAAGAGTTGAAGGGTAAATGGGAGGAGGAGCTGGGGGAGGGGATCGAGGAAGGTTTGTGGGCTGATGCCCTGGGTAGGGTTAATTCCTCCTCCTCATGTGCCAGGCTCAGCCAGATACAATTTAAGGTGGTTCACAGAGCGCACTTGACGGGGCGAGGTTGAGTAGGTTCTTTGGGGTAGAGGACAGATATGGAAGGTGTTCAGGGAGTCCGGCGAACTATGTCCATATGTTTTGGTCATGCCCGGCACTGGAGGGGTTCTGGAGAGGAGTGGCGGGAGCAATATCTCAGGTGGTGAAAGTCCGGGTCAAGCCAAGCTGGGGGCTAGCAATATTTGGAATAGTGGACGAGCCGGGAGTGCAGGAGGCGAAAGAGGCCGGCATTCTGGCCTTTGTGTCCCTAGTAGCCCGGCGAAGGATCTTGTTAATGTGGAAGTAGGCGAAGCCCCCCAGCGTGGAGGCCTGGATAAACGACATGGCTGGGTTCATAAAGCTGGAGAGGATTACGTTTGCCTTGAGAGGGTCTGCGCAGGGGTTCTACAGGTGGTGGCAACCGTTCCTAGACTATCTCGCGGAACGTTAGAAGAAGATCGGTCAGCAGCAGCAGCAACCCTGAGGGGTGGAGGGGGGGGAATGGGGGATTGCTTGGGGAGGGGAGGGATGAGCAGGAGATAACATGAAGGGCGGGGGAAACTGGCACGTGCGGGAGAGAGCCAGTGTATAAAGCTATGTAAATATACCATTTTGCCATGTATATATCTTGCTCAATGCGTTTTCGTGTTATTTTGTTACGGCGGGGGGTTTATTGTTTGTAAGGGGAAAAAATTGTGTTGGTAAAAAACTTTAATCAATATATTTTTTAAAAAAAGAGTCATGAGTCACAAGCCGCAGGCGGCACAGTGGTTAGCACTGCTGCCTCACAGACTCTGGGACCCGAGTTCAATTCCGACCTTGGGTGATTGTGTGGAGCCTGCACTTTCTCCCTGTGTCTGCGTGGGTTGCCTCCGGGTGCTCCAGTATCCTCCCACAGTCCAAAAAAATGCAGGTTAAATGATTTGGCCATGCTAAATTGCCCCTTGTGTCCAAAAAAGGTGTGCAGGTTAGGTGGGGTTATGGGGATAGGGCAGGGGAGTGGGCCTGGGTGGGGTGCTCTTTGAGAGGGTCAGTGCAGATGCGATGGGCTGAATGGACTCCTGCACTGTAGGAATTCTATTCTGTGAGCTCCAAGGAAGAAGAGAAAACAAACTAACATTTTTTAAAAAGGTTAGACTGTAAAGCTTTCTATGTTGATGCACACTTTAATAAAAGCCCTGCAGTGGTGAGGTTGTATTGCAAAAGCAGCATTTGATGTACAACATTGAATTGTTTGTTTTGCCGCAATGGTCAATGACTCGGAGACAATTATTCCTGAAGCTTGGTCTTCTCCACCTGAAATCTATTGTTTTACAGGTGCAAAATGTGAAGCCAACACATTTGATGGGGAGCGGTGCTTGTATGGTGCTCTAAATGATTCTATTCGGAGGCTGCTGAAGGACTATAAACAGATCACTGCCAAGTCAATGCAGAGAGATTATTACGACGACTTTCTGCAAAGGTAGGAAATCGGGAAACAAAAGTGTTGCACTTGTTCAGCCTAAACTCAGCTGCTTATCAGGATGGCCTTGGAGGGAAAGCAAAAACTTAATAGAAGAAGGACAAAGGGGTTTTGTGCATCATAATACTCAAACATATGAACAAGGTGCAGGAGTACTCCATCCAGTCGCTCGAGCTTGCTCAGCCATTTAATAATATTATGGCTATTGTAATGGTAACCTCAAATCTGCATCCAGCTACCCTTGATAACCCACCTCTGCCTTAATAAATATTCAAAGACTCTCCACCACCTTCTCAGGAAGTGTGTTTCAAAGACTCATGATCCTGAGAGAAGATTTTGCCTCATCTCCATTTTAAATTGGTCACCCCTTATTTTTAAACACCGACCCACAAGAAGAAACATTCTTTCCACATCCGCCCTGTCAAGACCCCTCAAGCTCTTGTGTGTTTCAATCTAGCCGCCTCTTACTTTTCTAAACTCAGCAGATATAAACCTAACCTGCCCAAACTTTCCTCCGAAGACAACCTACCTATTCCAGGTATTCGTCTGGTAAACCTTCTTTGAACTTCTTCCAGCGCATTTACATCCTTCCTTAAATGAGGTAACCAATACCGTACACAGCACTCCAAATGTTGTCTTACTGGTGCATTGTACAACTGAAGTATAATGTCCCTACTTTTTTATTCAAATCCTTTGCAATAAATGATATTCTATTAGCTTTCCTACTGACTTGCTGTCACTACATTCTAACCTTTTGTGATTCATGCACTAGGACACTCGGATCCCTCTACACCTCAGGGCTCTACAGTCTCTCACCATTTAGATAATATGCTTTTTAAAAATAAATTTAGAGTACCCAATTAATTTTTCCAATTAAGGGGCAATTTAGCGTGTTCAATCCACCCTGCACATCTTTGGGTTGTGGGGGCGAAACCCACGCAAACACGGGGAGAATGTGCAAACTCCACACCGACAGTGACCCAGAGCCGGGTTTGAACCTGGGACCTCGGTGCCGTGAGACTGCAGTGCTACCACTGCGCCACCGTGCTGCCCTGCTTTTTTATTCTTTGTTCCAACATGGACAATTTCACATTTTCCCACATTATAGTCCATTTGCCAGATCTTTGGTCACGCGCCTAACTTATCTATATCTTTTAGGAGCCTCCTTCTGTCCTCCCCTCATCTTACTTTCCAACCTATCTTTGTGTCATCAACATATTTGGCAACCATCCCTTCTTCCAAGTCATCTAATGTAAGTTGTAAACAGTTGAGGTTCTAGAACTGATCCCTGTGGCATATCACATGTTACATCTTGCCAACCTGAAAAACACCCGTTTATGCCTACTCTCTGTTTCCTGTTAGCCAGCCAAGCTTCCATCCATGCTGATATGTTACCTCCTATCTCATGAGCTTTTATTTTCCGCAATAACCTTTGATGTGTCACTTTATCAAAAGTCTTCTGGAAATCTAAGTACAGTACATCCACCAGTTCCCCTTCATCCACAGCACATGTTACTTTCTCAAAGAACTCCAAAGTTGGTTAAACATGGTTTCCCTTTCAGAAAACCATGTTGACTCAGCCTGAATACTCGTTGTCTTGCCCCCCCCTCTCCCCCCCCCCAACTCCACACCCAGAGCTCACTGCTCCCTGAACTCTGACCTCTCGGGTATTCTCCACCCACTTCACCCCACCCCATGCATTTAGTCATCGTGACTGCTCCTTGATTTTTCATGTTCATCTCCTGTTGCAGGGAGAGAAACATGGCATAATATGCCCATTTATTCATGCCTGACTGACTGCAGCAAGATGTATTTTTGAGGAGTATTTTAATCCCTTTGAGTGCTTTGATTTTCAAGAACATTTGAAACAGGCTTTCTTGTACGTTTGAATCAAAAGAAGGATAAGCATTTATTTCTTGCAACACCTGCGATGTAAATGCAACAAACACGCACCTCACTCTCATACCCCACACAGAAAAAGATGATTTCTAAAGACATAGCATGCACTTTGTTACCTTAGAGTAAATAAAAAGTCACTTCTAATTAGTCCTCAAGTTCGTTGAAGCTTTGCAGTCTTGAAGAAAGTCTGCTTTGATACACTGAAGGAAAATGAAAGTTGGAGGTTTCTAGTGACTAACCTTTACTGCTTTACCCAAAACAACAGCAAGCTTTCTGGTTTTCTAGTCAAAGTTGGTTGAGCCCCTGCAGAGAAGAACTGCAGCAGAAATGAATATTTCCTACTTCTTTGCCTAAGGTGTCTTTTGAGGCAGGGTGTCTTGTGCTAAGCAGGAGATGGCATCGTTCTAGCCTTTGTGTACCAGACTGACTCATAGGGCTGTCCTTTTGGATTTGTTTGATATTGGCTATCTCCAGACAGTTTCAGTCATGTGAGAATTGTACCAATGTATTCAAATGTCCAAAATGCAGCCATGAGTACAGATGCTCAAACCTTAAGGACCCCAGTTCTTGCCATTGTCTACTGGACTGTACAGTACTGTGTAACTCGTCCCATACCAATCTTGTAGATTCGCTGCTCAACACCAAAATGCATATCATCTCAGGCACCCTCCGATCAACTCAACCCTCCTGGTTTCCATGCCTGAGCAACATCCCACCCCCTTCCATAAGGAAGATGATTGCAATGAGAAAGACCCTGGAGAAGGTTTACATCAACCCCAGCCTGCTGCTACAGAAGGGTGTTGCCAATCCACCTGCTGCTTGCTCCCATCACACCAGCCTATATGGCTGAGACCACCTTCCCAAGGAATAACAGCAGAGGTCCTTTGGCAGCAGGAATGGAACCAACACATCATTAAAAACCACTTCCTGGGACTTCCGGGTGCGGCGATGACCAGCTGAGTCGCACGTTTCGGCAGCTCCCTGTGAAACGGACTTTTGGGCTCTTGATAGGAGCCCCAACGGCAATTTTGACGGCTAAAAACACTGTGCGGTAAACCAGAAGGGAATCCCCCCTGGATACGGATGGAAAAAGAAGAGGGAAGTGGCCAGATTGCAGTGGATCCTTTAGAACAGCGGCAAGGAAGGCAAGCAAAAACCAAGATGGCGTCGGAAGGTGGCAGTTTAACATGGGGCCCTGAACAACAAGAGTTCTTGAAATGCTGTGTGGAAGAGATCAAAAAGGAAATGAAGAAAGAGCTGTTGGCCCCGATACTACAGGCGATCGAAGGGCTAAAGGAGGAACAAAAGACCCAGGAGCGGGAGCTTCGGGTCGTGAAGGCAAAGGCAGCCGAGAATGAGGACGATATACAGGGCCTGGTGGTGAAGACGGAGACGCAGGAGGCACATCAGAAACGATGTGTGGAAAGGTTGGAGGCACTGGAAAACAACGCAAGGAGGAACAACCTGAGGATTCTTGGTCTTCCTGAAGGTGTGGAGGGAGCGGACGTCGGGGCATATGTGAGCACGATGCTGCACTCGTTAATGGGAGCGGAGGCCCCGGTGGGTCCGTTGGAGGTGGAGGGAGCATACCGAGTGATGGCGCGAGGACCGAGAGCAGGAGAAATTCCCAGAGCCATAGTGGTGAGATTCCTCCGTTTTAAGGATAGAGAAATGGTCCTTAGATGGGCGAAGAAAACTCGGAGCAGTAAATGGGAGAACGCGGTGATCCGCGTTTATCAAGACTGGAGTGCGGAGGTGGCGAGAAGGAGGGCGAGCTTTAATCGGGCCAAGGCGGTGCTTCATAAAAAAAGATAAAATTTGGAATGCTGCAACCGGCAAGACTGTGGGTCACATATCGAGAGAGGCACCACTACTTTGAGACGGCGGATGAAGCGTGGACTTTTATTGTGGAAGAAAAACTGGAATGAGCGGGTTATTAAAAAGAACGTTCGAACAAAGTGGTGGGGCGAATGTGGGGGGCAAAGAGGGGTTTTATGTACTAATCCTGCGATGTGGTAACTTTTCTCTCTCCCACAGGTGGTGATGGGGGGAGGAGGGGAGGAGATGGGGCGTTGGCCATTGGGGGCGGGGCCAAGGGAGAAGCGCGGGCTTGGTTCCCGCGCTATGATAATCATGGCGGGAATAGAGAAGCAGGAAGGAGGGGGCGTCGCACGGTGCGAGCCGAGGTCACGGGGGGAAGCCGAGGTCAGCCAGAGTTTGCTGACTTCTGGGAGCAACATGGGGGGAGTAATTACGCTAGCGGGGGATCTAGCGGGGGGGGGGTGGGAGGGGGGAATTACTGGGTTGCTGCTGCTGGGGAGAGGGGGGAGCTGGTATGGGAGAGGATGGGCGGGGGGGCACCGCCTGGGGGAGATACAGCTGCGTGGGAACCGGGTGAGGAGCTGGAAAAAGGTGATGGCTAATCGACAAGGGGGGGGGGGCGGGTAGGAAGCCCCCCAACTCGGCTGATCACGTGGAACGTGAGAGGGCTGAACGGGCCGATAAAGAGGGCACGGGTACTCGCACACCTTAAGAAACTTAAGGCAGATGTGGTTATGTTACAGGAAACGCACCTGAAACTGATAGACCAGGTTAGGCTACGCAAAGGATGGGTGGGGCAGGTGTTCCATTCGGGGCTAGATGCGAAAAACAGGGGTGGCTATATTAGTGGGGAAGTGGGTAATGTTCGAGGCAAAGACTATAGTGGCGGATAACGGGGGCAGATACGTGATGGTGAGTGGCAAACTACAGGGGGAGACGGTGGTTTTGGTAAACATATATGCCCCGAACTGGGATGATGCCAATTTTATGAGGCGGATGCTAGGACGCATTCCGGACCTAGAGATGGGAAAGCTGATAATGGGGGGGAGATTTTAATACGGTGTTGGAACCAGGGCTGGATAGGTCGAAGTCCAGGACTGGAAGGAGGCCGGCAGCAGCCAAGGTACTTAAAGATTTTATGGAGCAGATGGGAGGTGTAGACCCGTGGAGATTTAGCAGACCTAGGAGTAAGGAGTTCTCGTTTTTCTCCTATGTCCATAAAGTCTACTCGCGAATAGACTTTTTTGTGCTGGGCAGGGCATTGATCCCGAAGGTGAGGGGAACGGAGTATACGGCTATAGCCATTTCGGATCACGCTCCACACTGGGTGGACTTGGAGATAGGGGAGGAAACAGGAGGGCGCCCACCCTGGAGAATGGACATGGGACTAATGGCTGATGAGGGGGTGTGTCTAAGGGTGAGGGGGTGCATTGAAAAGTACTTGGAACTCAATGATAATGGGGAGGTCCAGGTGGGAGTGGTCTGGGAGGCGTTAAAGGCGGTGGTTAGAGGGGAGCTGATATCAATAAGGGCACATAAAGGGAAGCAGGAGAGTAAGGAACGGGAGCGGTTGCTGCAAGAACTTTTGAGGGTGGACAGACAATATGCGGAAGCACCGGAGGAGGGACTGTACAGGGAAAGGCAAAGGCTACATGTAGAATTTGACTTGCTGACTACAGGCACTGCAGAGGCACAATGGAGGAAGGCACAGGGTGTACAGTACGAATATGGGGAGAAGGCGAGCAGGTTGCTGGCACACCAATTGAGGAAAAGGGGAGCAGCGAGGGAAATAGGGGGAGTGAGGGATGAGGAAGGAGAGATGGAGCGGGGAGCGGAGAGAGTGAATGGAGTGTTCAAGACATTTTATAAAAAATTATATGAAGCTCAACCCCCGGGTGGGAGGGAGAGAATGATGGGCTTCTTGGATCGGCTGGAATTTCCCAAGGTGGAAGAGCAGGAAAGGGTGGGACTGGGAGCACAGATCGAGGTAGAAGAAGTGGTGAAAGGAATTAGGAGCATGCAGGCGGGAAAGGCCCCAAGACCGGATGGATTCCCAGTCGAATTCTATAGAAAATATGTGGACTTGCTCGCCCCGGTACTGACGGGGACCTTTAATGAGGCAAAGGAAAGGGGACAACTGCCCCCGATTATGTCTGAAGCAATGATATCGCTTCTCTTAAAGAAGGAAAAGGACCCGCTACAATGCGGGTCCTATAGACCTATTTCCCTCCTAAATGTAGATGCCAAGGTCCTGGCCAAGGTAATGGCAATGAGAATAGAGGAATGTGTCCCGGGGGTGGTCCACGAGGACCAAACTGGGTTTGTGAAGGGGAGACAGCTGAACACGAATATACGGAGGTTGTTAGGGGTAATGATGATGGCCCCACCAGAGGGAGAAACGGAGATAGTAGTGGCGATGGATGCCGAGAAAGCATTTGATAGAGTGGAGTGGGATTATTTGTGGGAGGTGTTGAGGAGATTTGGTTTTGGAGAGGGGTATGTTAGATGGGTGCAGCTGTTGTATAGGGCCCCAGTGGCGAGCGTGGTCACGAATGGACGGGGATCTGCATATTTTCGGCTCCATAGAGGGACAAGGCAGGGATGCCCTCTGTCCCCATTATTGTTTGCACTGGCGATTGAGCCCCTGGCGATAGCGTTGAGGGGTTCCAAGAAGTGGAGGGGAGTACTTAGGGGAGGAGAAGAGCACCGGGTATCTTTGTATGCAGACGATTTGCTACTATACGTGGCGGACCCGGCGGAGGGGATGCCAGAAATAATGCGGATACTTGGGGAGTTTGGGGATTTTTCAGGGTATAAATTGAACATGGGGAAAAGTGAGTTGTTTGTGGTGCATCCAGGGGAGCAGAGTAGAGAAATAGAGGACCTACCGTTGAGGAAGGTAACAAGGGACTTTCGTTACCTGGGGATCCAGATAGCTAAGAATTGGGGCACATTGCATAGGTTAAATTTAACGCGGTTGGTGGAACCGATGGAGGAGGATTTCAAGAGATGGGATATGGTATCCCTGTCAATGGCAGGGAGGGTGCAGGCAGTTAAGATGGTGGTCCTCCCGAGATTCCTCTTTGTGTTTCAGTGCCTCCTGGTGGTGATTACGAAGGCTTTTTAAAAAAGGATTGAAAAGAGCATCATGGGTTTTGTGTGGGCCGGGAAGACCCCGAGAGTGAGGAAGGGATTCTTACAGCGTAACAGGGATAGGGGGGGGCTGGCACTACCGAGCCTAAGTGAGTATTATTGGGCCGCTAATATTTCAATGGTGAGTAAGTGGATGGGAGAGGAGGAGGGAGCGGCGTGGAAGAGATTAGAGAGGGCGTCTTGTAGGGGGACTAGCCTACAGGCTATGGTGACAGCCCCATTGCCGTTCTCACCGAGGAACTACACAAGCCCGGTGGTGGTGGCTACACTGAAGATTTGGGGACAGTGGAGACGGCATAGGGGAAAGACTGGAGCCTTGGGGGGGGTCCCCGATAAGAAACAACCATAGGTTTGCCCCGGGGGGGAATGGATGGGGGATATGGAATGTGGCAAAGAGCAGGAATAACGCAACTGAAAGATCTGTTTGTGGATGGGAAGTTCGCGAGTCTGGGAGCGCTGACCGAGAAATATGGGTTGCCCCAAGGGAATGCATTCAGGTATATGCAACTGAGGGCTTTTGCGAGGCAACAGGTGAGGGAATTCCCGCAGCTTCCGACACACGAGGTGCAGGACAGAGTGATCTCAAAGACATGGGTGGGGGATGGTAAGGTGTCAGATATATATAGGGAAATGAGGGACGAAGGGGAGACTATGGTAGATGAACTAAAAGGGAAATGGGAAGAAGAGCTGGGGGAGGAGATCGAGGAGGGGCTGTGGGCAGATGCCCTAAGCAGGGTAAACTCGTCGTCCTCGTGTGCCAGGCTAAGCCTGATTCAGTTTAAGGTATTACACAGGGCACATATGACTGGAGCACGGCTCAGTAAATTTTTTGGGGTGGAGGATAGGTGTGCGAGGTGCTCGAGAAGCCCAGCGAATCATACCCATATGTTTTGGTCATGCCCGGCACTACAGGGGTTTTGGATGGGGGTGACAAAGGTGCTTTCAAAAGTAGTAGGAGTCCGGGTCGAACCAAGCTGGGGGTTGGCTATATTTGGGGTTGCACAAGAGCCGGGAGTGCAGGAGGCGAGAGAGGCCGATGTTTTGGCCTTTGCGTCCCTGGTAGCCCGGCGCAGGATATTGCTAATGTGGAAAGAAGCCAAGCCCCCGGGGGTGGAGACCTGGATAAATGACATGGCGGGGTTTATAAAGCTAGAGCGGATTAAGTTCGTCCTAAGGGGGTCGGCTCAAGGGTTCACCAGGCGGTGGCAACCGTTCGTCGAATACCTCTCAGAAAGATAGACGGAATGGGAAAAAGAAGGCGGCAGCAGCAGCAGCCCAGGATCGGGGGGGGGGGGGGGGAGGGGGCGGGGGGGAGGGGGGGGGGGAGGGGGGAGGGGTGGGGGGGTGGAGGGGGGGGTGGGGGCGGGGCGGTGGGGGGGGGAGGGGTGGCGGGGGGAGGGGTGGGGGGGGGAGGGGTGGCGGGGGGAGGGGTGGGGGGGGGAGGGGTGGGGGGGAGGGGTGGGGGGGGCGGGGTGGGGGGAGGGGCGGGGGGGGAGGGGTTGGGGGGCGGAGGGGTGGGGGGCGGCGAGGAGGAACCAGAAGGACTCTCAGGGTTGTTAATATATACTGTATAGTATGTATAGGTCGTTGCTACAGATAATTATTTATTGGACTGTTAAATTATATTTTTGGAGAGTGTTACTTGTGACAAGGCAGTTGCCAATTAGGGCTAGTTTTCATTTTTGTTATTTATTAGTTATTCATTTTTTTGTTTATAAAATAGGTCACTGTTATTTGTGTTGTATAGAAACCACAAAATAAGTCACCTGACTCTGAGTCTATTTTGTGAAGGTGATTGTCCATGTTTCAAGCTGTCTTTTAAAAAAATATATTTTTATTCCAGACTAAAGTACACAAATCATGGGTGGGATTCTCCGTTAGCCGATGCCGAAATCAGGCCCTGCGATCGGGTGGAGAATAGCTCCCGACGGCAAAATGGCGGCAGACGCCGGTTTGACGCCGAATCGCGATGCTCTGTCTCCTCAAACGGTGTCAATGTGATGCATGCCACGCTTACTCTAATCACCGCTTGCATATTATTAGTGGGCCCACCCACGATTCTCCACCTCAGGTGGGCCGAGTTCCTGACAGTGCGGTCCACGTGTGTTCTCATACATTGTGAACCTGGCGTGGTGGCTGCTGAGAGAGAGGGCGTACGGACAGTGTCCAGCACCGCCATATTTCACCGACAGTCGTGCCCCTGGCCTGGGGGCTTCTGCCGGGTCCAGGGGGGAGTAGTGGAGGTGACCAGGAGGTGGGGGTGTGGATGGGTACGCAACACCATTAACGCAGCCAGCAAGGCAGCCATGCAGCTGCGCATGCCGCTGACTGTCCGCTTTAAACCTTGTGCTCTGGGTCCTTCCCTGGGCAGCACGGTAGCAGAGTGGTACTAATAGGGCAACACAAGCTACACAATGTAACTACATAAACACTGGCATTGGGTGAAGCAGACAGGGGTGTAGTGTTAATCAGGTCAGTCCATAAGAGGGTCGTTTAGGAGTCTGGTGGGGAAGGAGCTGTTTTTGAGTCTGTTTGTGCGTGTTCTCCGACTTCATTAAACATCTCCAAAAGATGTGGGGCCAACTCCACCGAAACGTTTTACTGAGAAGCCATCCGGCCCCGGCACCTTTACCAACAACATCACCTAATCGACTGCATTACCTTCTGTAGTCCCAGTGGCAAGCTGCCTTTTCGGAGTGTCCATTTTCCCATTAAGGGCAGATGACTTGACTGCAGAACCCCTGTATCACTCTCTTTAATACCCATGCTAGGAATAGGTTTGTTTGTTACCCCCTCTTAATATCACCTACTTTGGATCGCATTCATTTAAAAAAAATTCTGATCACTCCTTCAAGAAGTTCCTTTGTAGTTTTTCTATGCTATATAGGCATATGCAATAGCTGTTTTGTGTACAGTAGGAGTGATGACAGTGACAATAATGGAATAACATGAGGATGGATTTACAGGAACTGATTCATCATAAACAACATAAGAACAGAAGAACTAGGAACAGGAGTAGGCCATCTGGCCCCTCGAGCCTGCTCCGCCATTCAATGAGATCATGGCTGATCTTTGTGGACTCAGCTCCACTCTCCGGCCCGTACACCATATCCCTGAATCCCTTTATTCTTTTGAAAGGTATCTATTTCTTAAAAACGTTTAAAGAAGGAGCCTCAACTGCTTCACTGGGCAAGGAATTCCAGAGATTCCCAACCCTTTGGGTGAAGAAGTTTCTCCTAAACTCGGTCCTAAATCTACTTCCCCTTATTTTGAGGCTATGCCCCCTAGTTCTGCTTTCCCCGACCAGTGGAAACAACCTGCCCGCATCTGTCCTATCTATTCCCTTCATAATTTTATATGTTTCAATAAGATCCTCCCCGCATCCTTCTAAACTCCAATGAGAACAGTCCCAGTCTACTCAACCTCTCGTCATAATCTAATCCCCTCAACTCTGGGATCAACCTAGTGAATCTCCTCTGCACTCCCTCCAGTGCCAATATGTCCTTTCTCAGGTAAGGAGACCAAAACTGAACACAATACTCCAGATGTGGCCTCACCAACACCTTATACAATTGCAGCATAACCTCCCTAATCTTGAACTCCATGCCTCTAGCAATGAAAGACAAAACTCGATTAGCCTTCTTAATCACCAAATTTTTGCGACTCGTGCACCAGCACACCCAGGTCCCTCTGCACAGCAGCATGTTTTAACATCTTACCGTTTAAATAATAAATAAATAATAATTAAATAAATAATAATCCATTCTGCTGTTATTCCTCCCAAAAACAAGTGCCTGCCCATTCATGTATAACACTAAAGAAACCATTGCTGCCAGTAGAATGGCTTGGTATTAATTTGTGACTAATCGTGCTTCTGTGAATGATTTACTATACAAGTGCTACATAAATGTAAATTATTATTAAACCTGGCTAACCCAAGTTCTTGGTTGTTGTGTTCCACAAGGGGAGAAATAAATGGCTCTCAACTTAAGGAAGCAAAATTTCCCAAACTACAGCTGGACCAAACCAGGGCAAGTGCAAGGGGAATCAACAATATATTGAGGGGTCAAATTCTATGTGTCCTGGTTCCTAGCACTTGCAACATAGGCCCCTTAGGCAGCGCCGTCCAAACTCACGACCACCTAGAAGGACAAGGGCAGCAGAAACATGGGAACACCACCACCTAGAAGTTCCCTTGCAAGTTACTCACCATCCTGACTTGGAAATATATCGCCGTTCCTTCACTATCGCTAGGTCAAACTAGCTCCCTAATAGCACTGTTGGCGGGCGTACCTACACCACATGAACTGCAGCTGTTCAATAGGCAGATCACCACCAGTTTCTCTGGGAGAATTATGGATGCGCAATGAATGCTGACTTGGCCAGCGACACCCAAATCCTGTCGGTGAATAAAAAGAGCACGTTATTTCCCCTAACTTTGAGGTTGCCAACCCACCTAGCAGTTATCTGGAATTGGTATCAATCCCAGTGTTATTGAATGTAATAGTTCATTGTAGAACGCTGATCTGATGACGTACTTGGCAGTACGATGACATAAGATAGAAACTGGTACTGATGTGGATTGCGCATGTGTACTGTGCTCCTAAATATCGTTGCTTTTTTCTCTTCTGCTCAGTTTTCATTTGTTCTGGTGCAAACTGAATCTCTCCATCATAGAATCATAGAATTTACAGTGCAGAAGGAGGCCGTTTGGCCCATCAAAGAGTCTGCACTGGCTCTTCGAAAGAGCACCCTACCCAAGTCCATACTCCCACCCTATCCCCATAACCCAGTAACCCCACCCAACACTAAGGGCAATTTAGCTTGGCCAATCCACCTAACCTGCACATGTTTGGACTGTGGGAGGAAACCGGAGCACCCGGAGGAAACCCACGCACACACGGGGAGGATGTGCAGACTCCGCACAGACAGTGACCCAAGCCGGGAATCGAACCTGGGACCCTGGAGCTGTGAAGCAATTGTGCTAACCACTGTGCTGCACATCTGAGAATCCCTTGGTTGGCAGAGTGAACGAGCTGCGGCAGGAGTAGCTGCAGAAGTGACTCCTGAGTAATACAATGGCGACCATTGTGTCTCTGGCTGCTGGTTTGCTAGGCCAGAGGCAAAGAGGGCTGCTCAGCAGCTACCCCTGGGACGAGTGAAGTACGAGCGGATGGAATAATCGACACTTTTGCAGGAAGCAAGAGCAATGTTATGTTCCTGGGAAAGGAGCAGGCGCAGTTGGCTTGCTCCCTCTCTGGCACAGGATTGAAGATGCTGGGAGGGAACCAGCGGCGCCTGTCCCTTGTCCAGTCAGCACAGACAGATTGCTGAGGCATGGGAAGAAAAGAAAGTTGGATCCATGATACTGCACGTTAGTGGCACCAGCTCAATTCCTCCTGGGCAGTAGCCAAGAGTGATCTCTGTCCACTTCCTTGGCTGGGAGCTGCTGATCCCAGTGAGGAGGCTGGAGCCTGTGCCTGAACCCTTTGGCTCCGGCTCAGAAACTAGTACTGAAAGGCAAAATATGGTGCCCACATTGATCGGCTAACTTTTTTTCAAAATTAATTCTTTTAAAATATTCTCAATTTCATTGAAAAATCCTTCAGTGAATCTCAAGCAAACAGCATTTTGCAGTTCTGTTTCTCCCTCTGCCCAATGGCTCCATTTGTTAGGAAAGAGGGTCACCATTGAGAGATAGGCCCTCTTTCCTAAAGCCAGTCTTTCTGTGACATCAGTTCTGTGAACATCTCCTGGAAAAGATAGCAGAGGCGATATCATAGAATCATAGCAACATAGGAATTAGGAGCAGCAGTCGGCAATTCAGCCCCTTGAGCCTGCTCCTCCACTCAATCAGATCATGGCTGACCTCCTCCTGGTTTCAAACCCACCTCCCCACCTGTTGCCCATATCCTTTAACCCTTTTTTAAAATCAGATATATCTTATCTCTTTCTTGAAACTATTTAATGACTAGATTCTCCCACACTATGGGGAAGCAAGTTCCACAAATTCATAAACCCCTGCGAGAAGTAGTTCCTCCTCATCTCAGTTTTAAATCTACAGCCTCTCAATCTATATCTGTGAACTCTCATTCTAAATTCCCCCACAAGGGGGAATATTTGATCTACATTTACTTTATCAATCCCATTTAGTATTTTATACACCTTTATCAGATCTCTTCTCATCCTTCTGAACTCCAGTAAGTATGAATTTTAGGGAATGAAGCCAGGCAAGTGGTAGAAGTGTCAATGGGAAAACATTTTGGTGATAGTGACCATAACTCAGTATGATTTAAGGTTGTTTTGGGAAAGGACAAAGATAGACTGGAAATAAAGGTTCTGAATTGGGTGAAGCCCAATTTTAATATGATGAGACTGGATCTGGATAAAGTGGACAGGGTACAGCAGTGTTCTTCAAACTTTTTTCCGGGGACCCATCTTTACCAACCGGCCAACCTTCGGGATCCAACCCGGCTGACCTTCACGACCCATGACGTCCGGCCTGCGCGACCCACCATTTACTCTTACCTTGTTTGCTGCTGACAAAAATGGAGGAAATGGTTTTGGGTCCCTTTGGCCCTTGTACACGCTCATCCAATGGAACCTATTGGATGAAAGTGAAGCCTTCCGGTGTCGGAAAGTATGGAGTCTCCATCTGTCCAAAGTTCTGGATTTTTCTCCTGTAAAATATTATCAAATAAAACCCCCCCGAAGTTGAAAATAAATAAATAAAATGAATAAAATAAATGAAAAAAATAAAAATTAAATGAGTGAAATAAATGAATAAACCCCCCCCCCTCCCCGAACTTGTAAACCAAAAGGCTGCGAACGTTTAAAAAAAAAAAGGCGGCTGCACTGCGCATGCCCGTGCCCGATCATCGGCGCACATGCGCATAGTTTTGCGCATGCGCGCCGATGATCTGGCACGCATGAGCAGCGCGGCCGCATTTTATTTACGTGTTCGCAGCCGTTATTAAAAGCCGGCTGCTGCGCGTTGCGCGCAGATTTGCGCAATCGGGAATGCTGCGACGGGCGGCTCTGCGACTCTCCCGACACCCGCCCGTAACCAGGGAAAGAGTAGGGCACATTCGGGACCAAAGTGGCAATCTGGGTATGGAGCCGAAAGAAATAGGTGCGGTTTTAAATAAGTATTTTGCATCTGTTTTCAGCATGGCTTAGGACAATGAAGGTATAGAAAGCATGGAGGGGACTGTGATTTAATTGCACAGATTAGCATTGAGAGGGAGGAGGTTTTAGTGGGCTTAAAAGTTGATAAACCCCCAGGCCCAGATGAGATGTATCCTAAACTTGTGTGAAGTAAGGGAGGAGATTACAGGGGCTCTGGCACTAATTTTCAAATCCTCTCTGGCCACAGGACTGGAGGTCATCTAATGTGGTACCATTATTCAAGAAGGGAAGTATGGTCAAACAAGGTAATTACAGGCCGGTGAGTCTAACATCAGTGGAAGGGAAATTATTGGAAAAGTTCTGAGGGACAGAATTGATCTCCACTTGGAGAGGCAAGGATTATTTGAAGATGGGCAGCATGGCTTTGTCAGGGGTGACCATGTCTAACATTTGATTACATTTTTCGAGGTGAGCAGGTGTGTAGGTGAGGGCAGTGAGGTTGGTGTAGTCTCCATGGACTTCAATAAGGCTTTTGACAAGGTCCCGATGGGAGACTGATCGAGATGGTAAGAGACAATGGGATCCAGGGCAATTTGGCAAATTGGATCCAAAAATTTACTTAGTGGCAGGAGGCAGAGATTGTTTTTGTGACTGGAAACCTGTGTCCAGTGGTGTGCTGCAGGCATAGGTGCTGGGTTCCTTGCTGTTTGCAGTGTACATTAATGATCTAGATGTGAATGTGAAGGATATGGTCAGTAAGGTCACAGATGACATAAAAATTGGTGGTGTGGTAAATAGCCTTAGATTACAGGAAAATATAGACCGACTGGTCAGATGGGCAGAACAGTGGCAAATGGAATTTAACCCTGAAAAGTATGTTTTGGGAAAGCTAACAAGACAAGGGGGTACACAATGAATGGTAGAATGCTAGGAAGCACAGGGGACCAGAGGGACCTTGGGGTGCATGTCCAAAGATCCCTGAAGGCAGGAGGACAGATTGATAAGGTGGTTAAGAACACATATGGAATGCTTGCCTTTATTAGCTGACGCATAGAATATAAGAGCAGAGAGGTTATGATGAAGTTGTGCAAAACATCCTCAGACCACAACTAGAGTACTGTGTGCAATCCTGGTCGTCACATTATAGGAAGGACGTGATTGCACGAGAAAGGGTGCAGAGGAAATACACTCGGATGTTGCCTGGCCTAGAGTGTTTCAGATATGAAGAGGTTGGCTAGGCTGGGTTGGTTTCCTTGGAATAGAGGAGGCTGATGGGGAGACCTGAATGAGGTGTACAAAATTATGAAGGACATAGATAGGGTAGACAGGCAGAAACTTTTCCCCTTAGCAGTGAGGTCAATGTGGTAGTCACCACTGTTGTATTGTATATACTGCATACGAGGGTATTACGGTAAGGCCCCTGTACTACAGGTACGGGAGGTAGATCCCTGCCTGCTGGCTCCGCCCAGTAGGCGGAGTATAAATGTATGGGCTCTCCAAGCTGCAGCCATTTCGGCAGTAGCTGCGGGAGGCTCCACATCTCTGCGTAATAAAGCCTCGATTACTTTCTTCTCTCGTCTCGTCGTAATTGATAGTGCATCAATTTATTACGCAGAGATTTTACAACGATGGATCTCCGCATCAAACCCGATCGCCTGCAGCTGCACCCTCAAGCAGGCAACGCCAAGTCGGCCTTCGCATATTGGCTAGCTTGCTTTGAAGCCGACATCGGATCTGCGACAGACCCACCCTCAGAGGCACAGAAGCTCCAGATCCTTTACACGCGGCTGAGCTCTGATATCTTCCCCTCATCCAGGACGCACTGACCTACGCTGAGGCCATGGCGCTACTGAAGGAGAACTACACTCAGCAGACTAACAAAATCTACATCAGGCACCTCCTGTCCACGCGGCATCAACTCCCCAGTGAGTCTGTGGAAGATTTCTGGTGTGCCCTGCACGTCGTGGTGAGAGTCTGTGATTGCCAGGCCGTTTCGGCCGCTGAACATTCTGACCTGCTAGTTAGAGACGCGTTCGTTACGGGCATAGGGTCGGCCTACATCCGCCAGCGCCTCTTAGAAGGGGCTACCCTCGACATTGCGGCGACCAAGAAACTAGCGCTCTCGCTCACAGTCGCCTCACGCAATATACAGGCGTATGCCCCCGATCGCACGGCCCATCCCTCCTGGGCATCGTGGACCCCGCCAGCGAACACCCCACCGTGGAACCCATCAGCGACCTCCCCAGCCAACCCCAGGCCTGCGCCGCACGGCAGCCAACCAAGCCCGGGGGACCCAAGTGCTCCTTCTGCGGACACTCCAAACACCCCCGACAGCGCTGCCCGGCACGGAGCGCGCTCTGCAAGGCCTGCGGGAAGAAAGGACATTTCACTGCTGTGTGCCAGGCCCGCTCGGTCGCCGCTATTGTCCCGGCACCCCCCCATGTGTGACCCGCAGCCGCCGCCATCTTCCTCGCCTCAGACCACGTGCGGCCCGTGGGCGCCGCCATCTTGCTCCCCTCACGGCCCGTGGGCGCCGCCATCTTGCTCGCCTCCCAACACGTGCGGCCAGTGGGCGCCGCCATCTGCCCGCCTCAGGACCCCTGCTCGTCAGGCACCTCATCGGGCCGCTCATCGCCTGCAACCGCCGCCGACCAGCCACGTCTGGCCTCCATCACGATCGACCAGTCCCGACCGCACAACCTCGCGACCACGTCGACGACAGTGAAGGTCAACGGGCACAAGATATCCTGCCTGCTGGACTCCGGGAGCACTGAGAGCTACATCCACCCCGATACGGTAAGGCGCTGCTCCCTGAGAGGGTTGTTAAGAAGGCGTACGGTGTGTTAGCTTTTATTGATCGAGGGATTGAGTTTCGGAGCCACGAGGTCATGTTGCAGCTGTACAAAACTCTGGTGCGGCCGCATTTGGAGTATTGCGTGCAATTCTGGTCGCCGCATTATAGGAAGGATGTGGAAGCATTGGAAGGGGTACAGAGGAGATTTACCAGAATGTTGCCTGGTATGGAGGGAAGATCTTATGAAGAAGGGCTGAGGGACTTGAGGCTGTTTTCGTTAGAGAGAAGAAGGTTAAGAGCTGACTTAATTGAGGCATACAAGATGATCAGAGGATTGGATAGGGTGGACAGTGAGAGCCCTTTTTCCTCAGATGGTGATGTCTAGCATGAGGGGACATAGCTTTAAATTGAGGGGAGATAGATATAGGACAGATGTCAGAGGTAGGTTCTTTACTCAGAGAGTAGTAAGGGTGTGGAATGCCCTGCCTGCAACAGTAGTGGACTCGCCAACACTAAGGGCATTCAAACGGTCATTGGATAGACATATGGACGATAAGAGAATAGTGTAGATGGGCTTTAGAGTGGTTTCACAGGTCGGCGCAACATCGAGGGCTGAAGGGCCTGTACTGCGCTGTAATGTTCCATGTTCTATGTTCTCACGGTACACCCTTTGAACCAGAGAATCTCCCTGGCCTCCGGATCCCACTCCGTGGCGATCCGGGGGTATTGCACCGCCACCCTCGTCATCCAGGGCGTAGAGTTCAGCGGCTTCCGGCTCTCTGTCCTCCCCAACCTCTGCGCTGCCTTGCGACTCGGTCTGGACTTCCAGTGCAACCTCCAGAGCCTAACCCTGAAATTTGGCGGGCCCCTACCACTCCTTACTGTATGCGGCCTCACAACCCTTAACGTTGACCCACCTTCCCTGTTTGCGAACCTCACCCCGGATTGCAAACTTGTCGCCACCAGGAGCAGACGGTACAGCGCCCAGGGCAGGAACTTCATCAGGTCTGAGGTCCAGCGGCTGCTGCGGGAAGGTATTATCGAGGCCAGCAACAGGCTCTGGAGAGCCCAAGTGGTAGTGATGAAAACTGGGGAGAAAAACAGGATGGTCGTTGATTACAGTCAGACCATCAATCGGTACACGCAGCTCGACGCGTACCCCCTCCCACGCATATCTGATATGGTCAAATCAGATTGCACAGTACCGGGTCTTCTCGACAGTGGACCTGAAATCTGCCTACCACCATTCGTAAGGCGGACCGCCAGTACACCGCGTTTGAAGCGGACGGCCCCTGTTACCACTTCCTTAGGGTTCCCTTCGGCGTCACTAACAGGGTCTCGGTCTTCGGAGATGGACCGAATGGTTGACCGGTACGGACTGCGGGCCACTTTCCCATACCTGGATAACGTCACCATCTGCGGCCATGACCAGCAGCACCACGACGCTAACCTTTCCACATTCCTCCACACCGCCAAACTCCTCAACCTAACCTGCAACAAGGAGACGTGCGTGTTCAGCACAAACCGATTAGCCATCCTCTGCTATGTGGTTTAGAACGGAGTTCTAGGGCACGACCCCGCTTGCATGCACCCCCGCATGGAACTCCCCCTTCCCCACTGCCCCAAGGCCCTCAAACGATGCCTGGGGTTCTTCTCGTACTACGCCCAGTGGGTCCCTAACTATGCGGACAAGGCCCGCCCACTCATCCACTCCACAGTTTTTCCCCTGACGGCCGAGGCTCACCAGGCCTTCAACCGTATCAAGGCCGACATCGCCAAGGCCGCGATGCACGCGGTCGACGAGACGCTCCCCTTCCAAGTCGAGAGCGATGCATCAGACGTCGCTCTGGCCGCCACCCTCAACCAGGCAGGCAGGCCCGCGGCATTCTTTTCCCGCACCCTCCATGCCTCCAAAATTCGGCACTCTTCTGTCGAAAAGGAGGCCCAAGCTATCGTTGAAGCTGTGGGGCATTGGAGGCATTACCTGGCTGGCAGGAGATTCACTCTCCTCACTGACCAACGGTCAGTTGCCTTCATGTTTAACAACACACAGCGGGGTAAGATCAAAAATGAAAGATAATGAGGTGGAGGATCGAGCTCTCCACCTACAATTACGAGATTTTGTATCACCCTGGTAAGCTCAACGAGCCCCCCGATGCCCTATTCCGAGGTACATGTGCCAGCGCACAAGTGAACCGACTCCGGACCCTGCATGACGATCTCTGTCACCAAGGAAGTCAGGGAGATTACCAGAGACTGCCAGGTCTGTGCAGAGTGTAAACAGCACTTCTACCGGTGCCAGACCGTGTGCGCCTGGTGAAGGGCTCCCGCCCCTTTGAACGCCTCAGCGTGGGCTTCAAAGGGACCCTCCCCCCCACCGACCACAACACGTACTTTCTTTTTTTTTTTAAATAATATTTTATTGAAAATTTTTGGTCAACCAACACAGTACATTGTGCATCCTTTACACAACATTATAACAATACAGATAATAATGACCTTTTTTATTTAAACAAGAACAAAAGAAAACAACAACAAATAAATAAATATTAAATAACAAAAATAAAAAAAAACTAGCCCTAATTGGCAACTGCCTTGTCTCAGGCCACCCCCCCCCCCCCCCCCCCCCCCCACCCCCCACCCCCCAAGTTCTGGGCTGCTGCTGCTGCCTTCTTTGTTCTCCCCTATCTATCTTTCCGCAAGATATTCGACGAACGGTTGCCACCGCCTTGTAAACCCTTGAGCCGACCCCCTTAGGACGAACTTAATCCGCTCTAACTTTATGAACCCCGCCATATCATTTATCCAGGTCTCCACCCCCGGGGGCTTGGCTTCTTTCCACATTAGCAATATTCTGCGCCGGGCTACTAGGGACGCAAAGGCCAAAACATCGGCCTCTTTCGCCTCCTGCACTCCCGGCTCTTGTGCAACCCCAAATATAGCCAACCCCCAGCTTGGTTCGACCCGGACTCCTACTACTTTCGAAAGCACCTTTGTCACCCCCATCCAAAACCCCTGTAGTGCCGGACATGACCAAAACATATGGGTATGATTCGCTGGGCTTCTCGAGCACCTCGCACACCTATCCTCCACCCCAAAAAATTTACTGAGCCGTGTTCCAGTCATATGTGCCCTGTGTAATACCTTAAACTGAATCAGGCTTAGCCTGGCGCACGAGGACGACGAGTTTACCCTGTTTAGGGCATCTGCCCACATCCCCTCCTCAATCTCCTCCCCTAGCTCTTCTTCCCATTTCCCTTTTAGTTCGTCCATCATAGTCTCCCCTTCGTCTCTCATTTCCCTATATATATCCGACACCTTACCGTCCCCCACCCATTTCTTTGAGATGACTCTGTCCTGCACCTCTTGTGTCGGGAGCTGCGGGAATTCCCTCACCTGCTGCCTCGCAAAAGCCCTCAATTGCATGTACCTGAATGCATTCCCTTGGGGCAACCCATATTTCTCGGTCAGCGCTCCCAGACTCGCAAACTTCCCATCCACAAATAGATCTTTCAATTGCGTTATACCTGCTCTTTGCCACATTCCATATCCCCCATCCATTCCCCCCGGGGCAAACCTATGGTTATTTCTTATCGGGGACCCCCCCAGTGCTCCGGTCTTTCCCCTATGTCGTCTCCACTGTCCCCAAATCTTCAGTGTAGCTACCACCACCGGACTCGTGGTATAGTTCCTTGGTGAGAACGGCAATGGGGCTGTCACCATAGCCTGCAGGCTGGTCCCCCTACAGGACGCCCTCTCTAATCTCTTCCACGCCGCTCCTTCCTCCTCTCCCATCCACTTACTCACCATTGAAATATTAGCGGCCCAATAATACTCACTTAGGCTCGGTAGTGCCAGCCCCCCCCTATCCCTACTACGCTGTAAGAATCCCTTCCTCACTCTCGGAGTCTTCCCGGCCCAAACAAAACCCATAATACTCTTTTCTATCCTTTTGAAAAAAGCCTTCGTGATCACCACCGGGAGACACTGAAACACAAAAAGGAATCTCGGGAGGACCACCATCTTAACTGCCTGCACCCTCCCTGCCATTGACAATGCTACCATGTCCCATCTCTTGAAATCTTCCTCCATCTGTTCCACCAACCGCGTCAAATTTAGCCTGTGCAATGTGCCCCAATTCTTAGCTATCTGGATCCCCAGGTAACGAAAGTCTCTTGTTACCTTCCTCAACGGTAGGTCTTCTATTTCTCTACTCTGCTCCCCTGGATGCACCACAAACAGCTCACTCTTTCCCATGTTCAATTTATACCCTGAAAAATCCCCAAACTCCCCAAGTATCCGCATTATTTCTGGCATCCCCTCCGCTGGATCCGCCACATATAGTAGCAGATCATCCGCATATAAAGATACCCGGTGTTCTTCTCCTCCCCTAAGTATTCCCCTCCATCCCTTGGAACCTCTCAGCGCTATCGCCAGGGGCTCAATCGCCAGTGCAAACAGTAATGGGGACAGAGGACATCCCTGCCTTGTCCCTCTGTGGAGCCGAAAATATGCCGATCCCCGTCCATTCGTGACCACACTCGCCACTGGGGCCCTATACAACAGCTGCACCCATCTAACATACCCCTCTCCGAACCCAAATCTCCTCAACACCTCCCACAGATAATCCCACTCCACTCTATCAAATGCTTTCTCGGCATCCATCGCCACTACTATCTCCGTTTCACCCTCTGGTGGGGCCATCATCATTACGCCTAACAACCTCCGTATGTTCGTGTTCAGCTGTCTCCCCTTCACAAACCCAGTTTGGTCCTCATGAACCACCCCCGGGACACATTCCTCTATTCTCATTGCCATTACCTTGGCCAAGACCTTGGCATCTACATTGAGGAGGGAGATTGGTCTGTAGGACCCGCATTGTAGCGGATCCTTTTCCTTCTTTAAAAGAAGCGATATCGTTGCTTCTGACATAGTCGGGGGCAGTTGTCCCCTTTCCTTTGCCTCGTTGAAGGTCCTCGTCAGTAGCGGGGCGAGCAAGTCCAAATATTTTCTGTAAAATTCAACTGGGAATCCGTCCGGTCCCGGGGCCTTTCCCGTCTGCATGTTCCTAATTCCTTTCACCACTTCTTCTACCGTGATCTGTGCTCCCAATCCCATCCTTTCCTGCTCTTCCACCTTGGGAATTTCCAGCCGATCCAAAAGCTCCATCATTCTCTCCCTCCCATCCGGGGGTTGAGCTTCATACAATTTTTTATAAAATGTCTTGAACACTTCATTCACTCTCTCCGCTCCCCGCTCCGTCTCTCCATCTTCGTCTCTCACCCCCCCTATTTCCCTCGCTGCTCCCCTTTTCCTCAATTGGTGTGCCAGCAATCTGCTCGCCTTCTCTCCATATTCATACTGTACACCCTGCGCCTTCCTCCATTGTGCCTCTGCTGTGCCTGTGGTCAGCAAGTCAAATTCCACATGCAGCCTTTGCCTTTCCCTATACAGTCCCTCCTCCGGTGCTTCCGCATACTGTCTGTCCACCCTCAAAAGTTCTTGCAACAACCGCTCCCGTTCCTTACTCTCCTGCTTCCCTTTATGTGTCCTTATTGATATCAGCTCCCCCCTAACCACCGCCTTCAACGCCTCCCAGACCACTCCCACCTGAACCTCCCCATTGTCATTGAGTTCCAAGTACTTTTCAATGCATCCCCTCACCCTTAAGCACACCCCCTCATCCGCCATTAGTCCCATATCCATTCTCCAGGGTGGACGCCCTCTTGTTTCCTCCCCTATCTCCAAGTCTACCCAGTGTGGGGCATGATCCGAAATGGCTATAGCCGTATATTCCGTTCCCCTCACCCTCGGGATCAATGCCCTACCCAACACAAAAAAGTCTATGCGTGAATAGACTTTATGGACATAGGAGAAAAACGAGAACTCCTTACTCCTAGGTCTACTGAATCTCCACGGGTCCACCCCTCCCATCTGCTCCATAAAATCCTTAAGCACCTTGGCTGCTGCCGGCCTCCTACCAGTCCTGGACTTCGACCTATCCAGCCTTGGTTCCAACACCGTGTTAAAGTCTCCCCCCATTATCAGCTTTCCGGTCTCTAGGTCTGGGATGCGTCCTAGCATTCGCCTCATAAAATTGGCATCGTCCCAATTCGGGGCATACACGTTTACCAACACCACCATCTCTCCCTGTAATTTGCCACTCACCATCACGTATCTGCCCCCGTTATCCGCCACTATAGTCTTTGCCTCGAACATTACCCGCTTCCCCACTAATATAGCCACCCCCCTGTTTTTCGCATCCAGCCCCGAATGGAACACCTGCCCTACCCATCCTTTGCGCAACCTAACCTGATCTATCAGTTTCAGGTGCGTTTCCTGTAACATGACCACATCTGCTTTAAGTTTCTTAAGGTGTGCGAGTACTCGTGCCCTCTTTATCGGCCCGTTAAGCCCCCTCACGTTCCACGTGATCAGCCGAGTTGGGGGGCTTCCCACCCCCCCCCCTTGCCGGTTAGCCATCATCTTTTTCCAGCTTCTCGCCCAGTTCCCACGCGGCTGTATTTCTCCCAGACGGTGCCCCCCCGCCCATCCTTTCCCGCACCCACTCCCCCCTTTCCCCAGCAGCAGCAACCCAGTAATTCCCCCCCCCCTCCCCCCCCCCCCGCTAGACCCCCCGCTAGCGTAATTACTCCCCCCATGTTGCTCCCAGAAGTCAGCAAACTCTGGCTGACCTCGGCTTCCCCCCGTGATCACGGCTCGCCCCGTGCGGTGCCCCCTCCTTCCTGCTTCTCTATTCCCGCCATAATTATCATAGCGCGGGAACCAAGCCCGCGCCTCTCCCTCGGCCCCGCCTCCCATGGCCAACGCCCCATCTCCTCTCCCCACCTCCCCCATCACCACCTGTGGGAGAAAGAAAAGTTACCATACCGCAGGATTAATCATACAATCCCTCTTCGCCCCCCCCCCCCCCCCACTCGTCCCACCACTTTGTCCAAACGTTCATTTTCGTAGTCCAATCATTCCAATTTTTCTTCTACAATAAAAGTCCACGCTTCATCCGCCGTCTCAAAGTAGTGGTGCCTCCCTTGATATGTGACCCACAGTCTTGCCGGTTGCAGCATTCCAAACTTTATCTTTTTTTTGTGAAGTACCGCTTTGGCCCGATTAAAGCTCGCCCTCCTTCTCGCCACCTCCGCACTCCAATCTTGATAGACGCGGATCACCGCGTTCTCCCATTTACTACACCGAGTTTTCTTCGCCCATCTAAGGACCATTTCTCTATCCTTAAAACGGAGAAATCTCGCCACTATGGCTCTGGGAGCTTCTCCTGCTCTCGGTCCTCGCACCATAACTCGGTATGCTCCCTCCACCTCCAACGGACCCGTCGGGGCCTCCACTCCCATTAACGAGTGCAGCATCGTGCTCACATATGCCCCGACGTCCGCCCCCTCCACACCTTCAGGAAGGCCAAGAATCCTCAAGTTGTTCCTCCTTGCGTTATTTTCCAGTGCCTCCAACCTCTCCACAGATCGTTTCTGGTGTGCCTCCTGTATCTCCGACTTCACCACCAGGCCCTGTATGTCGTTTTCATTCTCTGCTGCTTTCGCCTTCACGACCCGAAGCTCCTGCTCCTGGGTCTTTTGTTCCTCTTTCAGCCCTTCAATCGCCTGTAATATCGGGGCCAACAACTCTTTCTTCATTTCCTTTTTTATCTCCTCCACGCAGCGTTTCAAAAACTCTTGTTGTTCAGGGCCCCATATGAAACTGCCACCTTCCGACGCCATCTTGGTTTCTGCTTGCCTTCCTTGCCGTTGTTCCAAAGGATCCGCTGCAATCCGGCCACTTTCCTCTCCTTTTTCCATCCGTGTCCAGGGGGAACACCCTTCTGGTTTACCGCACGGTGTTTTCAGCCGTTAAAATTGCCGTTGGGGCTCCTATCAAGAGCCCAAAAGTCCGTTTCACAGGGAGCTGCCGAAACGTGCGACTCAGCTGGTCATCGCCGCACCCGGAAGTCCACAACACGTACTTTCTTAATGTGGTCGATGAATATTCAAGATTCCCCTTCGCCATCCCATGCCCCGATATGACGTCTGCCACCGTCATCAAAGCCCTCAACACCATCTTCGCTCTGTTCGGTTTCCCCGCCTACATCCACAGCGACCGGGGATCCTCATTTATGAGTGATGAGCTGCACCAGTACCTGCTCAACAGGGGCATTGCCTCGAGCAGGACGACCAGCTACATCCCCCGGGGAAACGGGCAGGTGGAGCGGGAGAATGGGACGGTCTGGAAGGCCGTCCAGCTGGCCCTACGGTCCAGAAATCTCTTGGCCTCCCGCTGGCAGGAGGTCTTCCCCGATGCCCTTCACTCCATTCGGTCACTCCTGTGCACTGTGACTAACAAAACTCCCCATGAATGTCTCTTTGCCTTCCCCAGGAAGTCCACCTCCGGAGTTTCGCTCCCAACATGGCTAGCAGCTCCAGGAACCGTCCTCCTCCGCAAGCACGTGCGGCTCCACAAGGCGGACCCGTTGGTTGAGAGGGTATGGCTACTCCACGCGAACCCCCAGTACGCCTACGTAGTGTACCCTGACGGCCGCCAAGACACCATCTCCCTGTGGGACCTGGCGCCAGCTGGGTCCCCCCTCCCCCTGCCCCGGCGCACCCCACCACAGCCACCGCTCCAGGACGATACGTCCTCCCCTTGGTCCCACCCGGGGATGAAGATGAGGTCGACATGCTCCCGGAGTCACCGACGACCGAACCGACGCCTGAATCACCACCAGAACTGCGGCGCTCGCAACGACGGATCAAGGCGCCCGATCGTCTAAATTTGTAACCTCTTAAATTTTAAACAACCTGTATGTAAATAGTTTTCCATCACCCACGCTCGACTTTTTTTTTAACAGGGTGTGAATGTGGTAGTCGCCTCTGTTGTATATACTGCATACGAGGGTATTACGGTAAGGCCCCTGTACTACAGGTACGGGGGTAGATTCCTGCCTGCTGCCTCCGCCCAGTAGGCGGAGTATAAATGGGTGGGCTCTCCGAGCTGCAGCCATTTCGGCAACAGCTGCGGGAGGCTCCACATCTCTGCGTAATAAAGCCTCGATTACTCTACTCTTGTCTCGTCATAATTGATAGTGCATCAGTCAATAACCAAGGGGCATGGATTTAAGGTAATGGGCAGGACATTTAGAGGAGATTTGAGGAAAAAATGTTTCTACCAGAGGGTGATGGGAATCTGGAACTCATTGCCTGAAAGGGTGGTAGCGGCAGGAACCCTCACAACATTTAAGAAGTATTTAGATGAGCGATTGAAATGCCGCAGCGTACAAGGCTACGGACCAAGTGCTGGGAAATGGGTTGAGAATCGCTTGATGGCTGCACAGACACGATGGGCCAACTTCTTTCTGTGATGTAAAACTCTTACAACTATGAATATGACCAGTCAGAGTAGCACTTAGTAGGAGGCCATTCAGCCCTTCAAACCTGTTCTACCATTCAATACTATCATGGCTGATCTGCTTGTGCATGGTAGCACAGTGGTTAGTACTGTTGCTTAACAGTGCCAGGGACCCGGGTTTGATTCCCGGCTTGGATCACTGTCTGTGCGGTGTCTGCACGTTCTCCCCGTGTCTGTGTGGGTTTCCTCCGGGTGCTCCGGTTTCCTCCCACGAGTCCCGAAAGACGTGCTGTTAGGTGAATTGGACATTCTGAATTCACCCTCTGTGTACCCGAACAAGTGCCGGAGTGTGGCGACTAGGGGCTTTTCACAGTAACTTCATTGCAGTGTTAATGTAAGCCTACTTGTGACAATAATAAAGATTATTATAATTATAAACTCCAATGCGTACACACCCAACCTGTTCAACCTTCCCTCATAGGCTAAGCCACTCATTCCAGGAATGAGTCGACATTGGCAATCCTACCGTACCGTTGATGTTTACCTTTTCTATAAATAGGAGTCAGAACACATCATACCCACCGTAGTCTCATATCGCAAGTTTCAGCTGTAACTCAGTGGCTGGGGCTATTGCTTCTGAGTCAGAAAGTTGTGGATTCAAATTCCACAAGTCTAGAGTTGAGTGCATAATTTAAAAAAACATTTTAATGTAAAAGTTGATAGGGTGTAATTATGCTGTTTAGAATATTAAACGCGTTATTGGGCAGCACACATTTCTAACTCTTGGAGCTATTAAGTTCACCCCGTTTTGCATAGCTACAGAGCGGTTCGCTCGGCCGAGTACAACTGGATTGAAATACAGTTCCAGTGTGGTGTTGGACCAGGTTTGGAAAGTGCTCTTGGAATTTTTTGAACCTGTGGGTGCTTGATGAGCTGAAGCAGGATATATTTGAGTGTATACAGCCCCATCTCGCTCCCCAAACCATTTGAAATTTACCACTTGTTCCTTGGACTAGCTGTGCTTCCATTGCTCCATACGGTGTAAGCGTGCACACTCAGCTCCCCCCTCTGGCCTGTGGAAAGAAATTCTTTGGCAATATAAACAGTGTAATGTGAACCCAACTTTCATACATCAACCTCCAGAAAGAAAACTGATGCATGATGGGGTGTGATCGATTACAGTAACAAAAATCTATTTTGTTATATAGTTGTAGCATTGCTAATTCCTCTGATCTAACCAATGGTAATACTGGCACAAACCAGTTGGGGCCAGAGAATCATGCCGGACAGATGACCAGGTCAGTTAACCTTGCTCACAACTTCCCAGCCTTGCCATGTTCTGCATGCTTGTGCTGCACATGCCATTCAGTCAGTCTGGCTTATACATGAGTAGTGCCATGTTTATGGGCGGCTAGGACAGTGGTTAGCATTGTTGCCTCACAGCGCCAGGGACCCGGGTTCGATTTCCAGCTTGGGTCACTGTCTGTGCGCAGCCTGCACGTTCTCCCCGTGTCTTCGTGGGTTTCCTCCGGGTGCTCCAGTTTCCTCCCACAAGTCCCGAATGACATGCTGTCAGGTGAATTGGACATTCTGAATTCTCCCTCAGCGTACCCGAACAAGCGCCGGAGTGTGGAGACCAGGGAATTTTCACAGTAACTTCATTGCAGTGTTAATGTAAGTCTTCCTGTGACAATAATAAAGATTATTTATTATTATTATTAATAATGTGTGCTGCCCATGAGTGTGGAATGGGTGATAAAATGGGTTAATCACCAACCTTTTACTCCAAGATTCATGTTTAAATTCAGCCCAGATTGATGGTTGGAAGTTTCTTTTAAATGCCTAAATTACGCATTTGGTGTGAAGTGCTTGGGGTGGGGGGGGGATGTTGAAGATGTGCGAGGCACCAGAAATATGCACGTTGTTCGTTATCCTCCTTCCTGCTGCCTGCCTTTAGACGTTTGAGATGTTTCTATCCGTTTCTTTCCCTGGGGCAGTTAATGGCCCATAATGTGGCAGCAATAGGCATGACATTGAATCTACCGCACAGAAACAGGCCATTCAATCCAACTAGTGTGAGCCATTATTTACATTCCACACATTCCTCCTACTCTAAATTACCTTTCCCACTCTGCCCGATGTTGAAGATGTGCGAGGCACCAGAAATATGCACGTTGTTCGTTATCCTCATTCCTGCTGCCTGCCTCTAGAAGTTTGAGATGTTTCTATCCGTTTCTTTCCCTGGGGCAGTTAATGGCCCATAATTTGGCAGCAATAGGCATGACATTGAATCTACCGCACAGAAACAGGCCATTCAATCCAACTAGTGTGAGCCATTATTTACATTCCACACATTCCTCCTACTCTAAATTACCTTTCCCACTCTGCCCCATACCACTGCTCCTTTCTCACTCGTGTCCAGTCCAAGCCTCCTCTTAAATATACCAATGCTATCTGCTCCAGTCTCTCCAAATGGCAGCAACGTGTCCGTGATCGCCACTCTTAAGTAAATTCTTCCCAAAGTCTTTACTTGGTTTTTGAAGTAGCTATTGAGCTATATCAATCTGCTTTCTATCAATGAGCAATTATACTTGAATGCAGCAACCTGTTTAATAGTTAGTGTATTTTGAAGGTTATTCATGGACTAATTTCCCTGTTGGCTCTTTTCATAGATCCAGGGCAGAAGGAGGCCATTCAGCCCATTGTGGCTGTGCCGGCCCTTTTAAATGCTAGGCATTGCCCCTGATAGGTGCAAGAATGGGTCAATGTTCATTAGAAAAAATACCATAGTATTACAATAGAAATGTGCTTGGGAGCGAAGCACACATTTGGCGCAGATCAGTATTATGTTCTTTCTAACTGAGCTTCACTAATTTGGGAACGATTAGTGATACTGAGGTTTCTCAAAATAGTTTTATTTACCAACACCGACATCCCTCACACCTGGTGAGCACAAGGAAAACCGAGATGAATTTGGTTTCTGGCAGATGTTGTAACTTATCTTTTTCATTTTCTTGAGCAGATTATTGGAACAAGGATATTATAGTGACGTTGCCTTCCTGGTTCACGGGCAGACGTTCCGAGCTCATCGCTGTGTGTTGAACGCACGTTCGACATACTTCGCAGAAATGTTTCAGACGAAGTGGAAGGGAAAAAAGGCGATAGCTCTCAAGCACCCACTGGTAAGATGCACATTAGCACCGTGGCATTTTTACAGCACCAGAGGCAACTATCTGACCAGCACATACCTTGTGGTGGCTCCCTGAAAGAACCAGATATACCGCAGCATTTCCAGATAGTGGCTCATCGCCACCTTCTCAAGGGCAATTGGCGAGGAGCAATAAATGCTGGCTTTGCCAGCCATGATCACATCCCAAACTTTTAAAAGTCCTCGGTCCCATTCCCCAACAGTTTTTTGTTTCTTTTTCAAAATATTGTTACGACACCTTGGGCAAATGCGCGGTCAATTCCAGCCCACAGAGTCCGGAACCCCAACGTAAGTGATGTAACCAATAATTTGTGTATTTTCCTGAGATCTTTGACCTTTGAATGCTCCAATGAGTTACAGGCACCAGATTTGTGAGTAAAATATTAACAAAACTCTTTATTTGTAACGAGAAACAGATGACCATATAATGGTAAGAATGGAACAATGATCTAAACTAATTATTCCCCAAACCTTGTCCCACCCTCCACTCAGACACGCACAAGACAAACACACGGTAGGGGTAGGGAAAGGATTGAAAATTACAGAGATTAAAAGGCGTGCGGTGAATCTTTGCTGCTGAGGTTGTGGTCATTGTCATCAGCGATCTTCTAAGGATGCTAAGTGTTGAAAACATTGGGTGGTTTGGATCTTCTAATGGTTGTCTTCAACTAGAACATGCAGGCTGTAGAATTCTCTCTGGGGAGACACTTTCAGGGGAATGACCGCCACCAGACTGGCCCACAGACTCACCGAGGAAATATTAGAATCCTTCACCTGCGGATTTCAAACAGCAGCTCCCACTTCCTGCAGGTCGCGCTGGATTGGAACTTCCTGCAGGCTGAACTGACTGCAGAGAGAACGGTCTTTAAACCCAGGCCATCAGTTGAGATAAATTAGATTCAGCTCCCCAGCCTTTTAATCAGAAGTGAAACTTTCACAGACCTGGCTGCATAGGGAGGGTGTTTTAAACCAACTCCTTCAGACAGAGACCCTTCAGACAGAGACCCATCAGACCAGAGAGATCAGGGCTTGCACTCTCCTGCTTCTTGAGCCAACTGAAACCTAACTTGGAGAAACAGTCTCACAGAGAATGCCTACCAGCTCAACTAAGGAGAAAACATAGCCCCCAGCTCGGGGTTTTGAGAGAGATCCACCCCCTTCAGGGAGAGAGAACTTAAAGTCTTCTCCAGCTCTGTCCCAAAAAACGAAACTGAAACCCGAGAGCCAGCCTGTCTGCATTTCTAAAAGCTGAAGGGTTCCACCAACCGCAATCGACAACAGCTGTTGTCCTGCAATTATAAGACTCATTGGTTGTTGACCAAGACTGTCAAAATGGGTCATCACTGATGTCAACACATCCTGCTATTTTTTTTTAAATTAAAGGAGTAGGCCCCAGTAATGCCCATTTGCAGAAGAAGTATAAGAGCCAAAGGAACAGGAATTAAAAGGGAAACAAGAGTCCAACGAGGATTCACGCGAGTTCCTTATCATATTTATTAACTATCCTTTTCAGAAGTCTGTGTGTTCTGCTCCCACTGCTGTTGCTAGTAGTTGCTCATTCCATTAACAACCCTCTGCCTAAAATAAATTCACTGAATTTTGAATTTCTACCTTTATTCTTTTGGTGTTGACCTTAAAGATATGCACTTAGAATTTCTGCTGGGCTGATGTGATTTCCTGCAGTAAGTTGGGTGGATTCCTCTGCTAAGTGGTCATTTCTGCCACATCTCCAGGATTTCTGTTAAGTTATGGCAGGAGAAAACTCCTTGAATTTCTGTGGTGTGTTCTTTTGCTACCGACTTGCCAATGGTGGAAATAGATTCCCTTGACCGTGCCTTTATCAAAGTATTTTAGAATTTTGAATACCTCTTCTCATCATGTTGCACCTCCTAAATTAATCCTCTCAGCTCTAATATCATTCCAGTGACTCTCCCTCCTCACATTCTTTACAAGATCCTGACATTCTTCCTGGGGTAAGGAGCCTAAAACTGGACACACTGGGTTGGATTTTACTTCACTAGTAACAGTGGGGCTGTGATCCCTCGGTTTTTATTATTGGGTAAAACTGACCTCAGCTTCTGGCATCTGCATATGCGCAGTTCAACTTGGAAGCGTGGAAGTTGCTGTCAATGATGCCCTGCTCCTGCACAAGGCTGTGCTGTTGCGTGTCTCACTGATGGACAGATCACTGGCCTGGCATGAACTTAAGACTAATATCCACTTTTCTCTCTCCTAAATCAGCTGAGAAAACTGGAGCTTGTTCAGTCAGGCCTAACTGGATTTCTAACGATATAAACAGCAGCAATTATAGCTGAGCAATCTCTCTGGCCCTGAAAAATGAAATTGGCAACCATGGAGTTTCATTCCCTCAAAATAAAATTAATGTTGCTTTTTTTATTCCTGTTTTGTTCTTTTATGCATTTTCCTTTCCCATTTATTTGTCCTAATCTTCATTTTGCTTCTGTACAATGATTTAAATATTGTTTATATTTCCTGTGTTTTACTTCCTGCTTTGCTGTCTGGTGAGGGTTCTTCAATCCGATTGGTTGAGATCCCTTTGTGCTGCTTATCCTGCTCATAGACGCCACAGATTCCCCGTTGTGGGGGCTGCATTCACATTCATGCCAAATCACTGGGAATCTCTGCTGACAAACCCGCTAAAAACTCAGCGAGTCACTCACACGCCAAATGGCGAAAGCTATTCCTTCACTGCTCGCTGCAAAATCAGGGTTGGTATTCTAACTGCAGTCCAACCATTGATGTACGTGGGCTTAGCCTGATCCCTCTGCATTCCTGTTTATAGAACCTAGGATCCCAAATGCATTTTATTTTCAGTCTCTCAGCTTGCTCTCACTTGTGTATCCGCACACCTCGGTCTTTCTGCTTGTCTGCTCTAATTGCAGCTTTCCAATTAACAAATGCTTGGAGTGGGCCTCTGATTCCTCGGTGCCCCTTCTCCCTGCTGTCTGACTTTTCCTTTTTATCATTGTATTCTAATTACCCAGTAGAAACTCCTATTCTGTTCCTCCGGTTCCCCCACTTGCTCACCCCAAGGTGTTGGCTTGTACTGAGGCATGATTAAAGGTGCTGGCTGCCCTCAGGTGCCGCTTTTTCATATTTTGAGTGTTGTTAAGCTGTATGCCCTTGAGTGCAGCCATGAGGGGAAAAAACATTCTAATGTTTAAGAGAGACCTATTTCAGTCCCATGTTATGGTATCAGTGTAATGTATTTATGATTGACAGAATAATTCTGAGTACAAGTTTGTTTCACGTTTACCTTTTCGCCCTGTTTGACAGATTAACCCGATGGCTTTCAGGGCAATTTTGCAGTATTTCTATACAGGTATGTAATGTGCTGCCTCATCCGTTATGCATTGGAGAAATTGGAATGTAGGTGATGGGCTTTGTTGGTAGCATTCTCGTCTCAAAGTCACAAAGTTAGATTCAACTCCTGCTCCAGGGAACACAACATTTAGACTGACAATTTCAGAGCAGTACTGAGGGAGTGCTGCACAGTTGGAGCTGCCATTTTACAGATGATGCACCCTGCCGAAACCTCATCTGCCCTCCCAGGTGGTTGTAAAAGATCCCTCTTCAAAGGAGAGGAGGAGAGTTCTCCCCAGAGTCTGAGCCAATATTAATCTCTCACCACTAAGAGCAGGATATCTGGTCATTACCACATAGCTGTTTATGGGACCTTGCTGTATGCAAAAGTCACTGGCTGCTGTAAAACCTACAGAAATCCTAGAATGCAGAAGGAGGCCATTCGACCCATCGAGTCTTCCTCGATCCCCTTAAAGTGTACCCTAACTAGCCCCTTTCCCACACTATCCCCATAACCCCACCTAACCTGCACATCTTTGTACACTTAAGGTGCAATTTATCAGGGGCAATCCACCTAATGTGCACATCTTTGGACTGTGGGAGGAAACCGGAATACTCCGAGGAAACCAACGCAGACATGGGGAGAAAGTGCAAACTCTACACGGGGTCACCCAAGGCTGCAATCGAACCTGTGCCTCTGGCACTGTGAGGCAGCAGCACTAACCACCGTGCCGTCCGTGTTTCCTACATTACAACAGCGACTACAGTTTAAAAGTGATTCATTGCCCTGAAAGACCTGATATGAATCCATGTCTTTCTTCGTTTCAGAAAGTGGCAAGGAAATGTTGAAATAATTAGAGGAATTTGGTGAAAAAGAGGGCCAATATTTCGATATGCAATATGTCTGCTCATTTTATCAGTCCTCCTGAAATCTGCCTCTGACCTCCTTGCTGTTTACTAGATTTCCAAGCTTTGTGACATTTGCAAACCTTTGAATTATGCCCTCCATTCACAAGTTCAGTTCATTAACTATGCTTTGGCAACCCTGGAGGAACACCACTGTTTGGTTGTATCTGGTCTGAAAAACAGTAGTTAACCGCTACTCTCAGCTTTTTATAACTCAATCTGCCAATTTCTTAACTCTGCTCTCACACTTTCTCATCCTAT